>NC_027756.1:49366773-49452199 GCF_000695525.1 Brassica oleracea var. oleracea | reverse complement strand
TGCATCAAGTTATTATGGATGTTACATCTGATCGTGGGCTTAAGCCCATGAGTCCGTTTAGTCTAGGGTTTTAGATGCGAGATGTTACTATATATATCTTGTATTCGAAGTAACTCTAAACTTGCACTCTGTAAACTCAATATCGCCTCCAATAATAAGATCTCTCTTTGCCCGTGGACGTAGTCAAGTTGGTGAACCACGTTAAATCTCTGTGTCGTTGTTACATCGCTTTTATTCATCTGTTTCCGCATCTGTTCCTTCTCACAATTGTTACAACAGATTAGAATAATACTATTGAAGATACTAGATTTTGTTAACCAGTATAAAAAGTTCACGTCACTAAGCGCTTTCATTTGTTCCAAGTAGACATACAACAAGCAGTTTCCATAGATTACCATAAAAGATCAGCGAAGGAACTTTTGAGAGTTATGTCCAAGGTAAAAGATAAAAACACAAATCACTGTATGAGAGCATGCATGTGATGATCATTATTATTCTGAGTTGCTGAGGTAGGTACTACTACAACTACTACTGCAGTTCTTTCTCTAGTTCATCGAATTCCCATCCATCAACCTCATCTGCAGTGTAATCACGAGCCACTTTACCAAATTCAGATTCAAGCTCCGCTAGCTCAGCTTCATGGTTAAACTCTCGACTCGAACCAGCAGTAGTTGTAGTCGGTGCTGTCTCGCTCACCGCTGGCTTTTGTGTCACAGTAGTAGTAGATTCGAGTGGAGCATCCATGCTACTACTGCTGGGCTTAGGGGCTTTGGGTGATGACGCAACGCTTTTAGGAGATGGAGTCTCTATCTCTAACGTTGGCCTCGCTATGGCTTCAAACTCCTGCCTCAGTTTCTCCATGTCATCAAATAGCTCTTTCACACGCCGGTCGTCCTTCCTGGTAATAATTTTACGAGCTCAGAACTTGATAATAATAATAATATAATTCAAATGTAATGTTCTCACTCACTTTTCCAGTTTGCTTTGGAGGACTTGGAAATGCTCTTTCATGTTATCCACAATGCTGAACGTCGCAATGATCTAATTTTTTTTTCGATAAAACCCTATTAGTGAAAAGAGAAAATTAGAAAGGAAACAAGGCAGCAAATCTCACCTTAGTCTCATAGTCTAGATACTCCTGCTCCAGGCTCTTCCTCGGGTTTGCAACCTGAATGTCCCCCTGATCTGCATTTGGTGGCTTCTCCAACCTATCACCACCACATTCAAAAAAACTGTCACCAACTACTACTAAGAGCCATAACAAGAGCAATTCAATTTCAACAAGAGGCATTTACCCAGGACCAAGATTCTTCAGATTTTCCACATAGTTTTCTATACGGCGTACTAGAGGTGTCACTTCCTTCTGTACAACATGAAGTGTTGAGTTAGCTCTGTCATTTATTAATTAAGTTCTAAGTTTTCCACAATGTACAGAAGGTTACCTTGTACGTTGTGAGTATATTAAAAGCCACATCCGAGAAGTAATCCTCGTGCTTCTCCAATTCGTCCCTAAGACATGCATCCACTATTATTATTCATTGTGTGGTTGGGCAGAAAAGTAAGATATAATTGCGAGGAACAGCTGAGAGTTGATAGAAATACAAAGTCTGTTTATCCTTTGTTTCGGTGTATGAGCATTGAAGAAGCCATGTATCCTCTAGAAAATTAATCCAAGTCTTGATAACTTCTGACTCTTTCTTACAAGCTACAACTGATTTGGAAAGGTCATCCTCCTGCATGCATAATCAAAATTACTTCACGTGGAAATTGTTAACCACGACAGAGAGAGAGAGCTGCTCATCTAAAAGAAAACGCCACCTTTGTTTTCAGGTGAGCGATTATCTGATTGTTGGCTTCACCAAATTGATCTCTCTCCTCTGTTGCATTACGGAACCGAGCTTGAGCAGCAGCTAATGTTATATTAACCTACGTGGAAGAGAAATTCACCAACACACCTTCCTTGCCACAATAATCATATATGCTCAAATGAAATAAAATTGATTCACAAAATCGTTTTATATAAACAAAGCAGATTCAAATTACCTTCTTCAGTTCAGCTTCCAACTCATCTCTTTGTTTCTCAAGCTGTGCAATCTCCGCACTCAATTCCTATTACATAATAATTAATAAGAGAGAATCTCAATACTGTCAGCTGATGAACATACCGAAGTATGCTGCCACCATAAGTGTTTTTTTTTCCCTCTTGCATACCAAAATAACAAATAAAAGTGGGAGAAACAAAACCTTTTCCTTTTCACCGGTTTCATCTGCTTTCACCACGCGAGCTTTGAGTGCCTCTTCTTTCTGAAGTCTGTGAATAGACAATTGGACAATTAATATTTTAATGGTATTTTTATTTCAACAGATTGCGGCATATAAATACAACAAAGACAAGCTTTAACGAAAATCATAATTGTATTGATAGTGCCATAGTTCGAATTTGCTATGCATATAGAACGAAAACGTTTAAAAAAATGTATATGCTTAAGTTCAGCAGAAAATAGCAAGGAACGAATTGCACATTGTCTCGGCAGTATTTACTGAACACGATATAGCGACACAGAGTGTACGTATATACCATATCATACCTTAACTGAACAAAAAACTAAGTCTTAACTGCACGTATAAGGAAGCTAACTGGAGTTGATAATAAGCTTGCTTTACCTGTTTTCGGATATTCGTTTCTCAGCTTTGGAAATCGAATTTGCTAAAGATTCCAATAACACCTTGAGCTTGTCGACCTGGTTCAAATACAAATTATACATTATCTTTCATGGTTAACATTCTTTCTCCCTAACATCCAGAACTCGTGAAATGTAAATGCTGTCACGGAATACAGGAAACTCTTAATAATCCATATCAGCAAGTAGAACAAGATGCTAATTAACAATAGCAAATAATAAAGCTTTACTTTTTGAGCATGTATATCAGGTGAATCACCGTTGCTTAGTTGCCTCTTTCTATTTAACAACGCTTCTAATCTGGAGCAAAGACGAATCTTTGCAAGTGTTTCTTTAAGAGCCTGCAAAACGAGAGAATCTATCACATGGAGCTACCCAAATAAGCTTTATGGAGAGAAGAGAGGATTTGGAGATATTGTACGATCACCTCTATTGTTAATGGAGCGGCTTTAACTTCCTTGTCTTCACTCTCCTGTGGAATTTGAGAGGCGTTCATCTTTTCGAGTTTTTTTCTAAGATCAGAAGCTTCAGCATCAATTCTGAAAACAAAAACTCAATCAACAGTGATGCAAGATGAACAGGGCTCTATGACTCAGTTACCCAATTATAGACAGAAACGAGAGTAAAAGACACCTCAGCATTTCAGCATTAATCTTCAACCCTGTGATAGCGTTTTGGGCAAATTGAATCAATTCGTCCTGCTTAACCTGAACAAGAGCAACCCACAAAACATTGACAAGTAAGCAAGTTAGGAGGAGAAAAAAAAGCCCTTACATTCACATAAATGCTGCGCTTACAAGCACTTCATCTTTGTAACTCGAAAAGACTGTAGCAAGATCCTGCATACTGCTGACTATGGCATCATGAACTTCCTTTCCTCCATTCAGACAAAGCCTGCGAAAACAATGTTAAGCTCTATAAATAAACGCATTTTGTTTGAAGCCAAATATTCGCAATGCAATTTGGAATACCAGCTTACTCACCTGAACATCTCCAGAAGTAGGGTAACTTCCTCATCATGTGGTGGCTCCATAATCTGTAATTGAACAGTCAAACATAGAGTTAATAACACTCAAAGAAGGTACCATATTTTTCATATATCCAAAAGTATAGGTATAATACAATATACAAAACATTTCGGGAACAAGATAAATGACAGGCTCTCTCAACATATAAGAGTCTACTTAATCTGTTTTGTTCTCTACTTTATCTTCATCCAAGCTATATATTGTCTTTCCATTTCAATTATCTCTAATTAACACCGAGAAATCGAATCAACAGTGATGTATCTCAAGCCTTTTACGTTCCTACAACTCCACACTTACAAATGTGTCCAAACTCTTTAATATTTTAGAGAACGAAGACCATTTGTTCTGAATTTATCAGGCTGCCACTAAAAGATCAAGTTTAGGTAGCGAAAGAATACCATGGACAGAACGATGCCCTCCAGAGCTTGACTTTGCAGAAAAACATCACGGAAGTTTAGTGGCTGACCTCCTATATCTGGATCGTAGTACAAAACCTACACATGGAAAGGCATCTTCTGAAAAAATTGTGTTGGAAAAAGTTCATAAATACGGCACATGGAATTAAAAGCAGAATACTCGTAGGAAGAAAGTCAGTTTTATTAACCCTTTAACCAAACCTAACTCACTAAGGATAACAAACATATCTACTTAAAGTAATATTCTTGAGATATTGATATGCAGGATGAGATGATGACATCTTTACAAACTTCTTCCTCTTTAACAAAACCGGCTCGTAAACATATAAGATTCTTAACCCAACACCACTAAGGATCACAAAAAAGGAAAAAAAAAAAGTAATACCCATTCACGCCTCTTAGCTTCATCATAAGCAATTTGTTCCTCAGAAGTCACATCTTTATCCTTGACGGAAGCTCCTCCAGTAGCTTTATCGATCTCCTTAAGCACAGATAACCATCTGGTAATAAGCAACGCTCTTTCATGACCCCTGAAGGAGACCGCAGCTTCCTCCAATCTCTGAATCGTCTGGTTAACACTCTTATACGCCCCAACACGCTGCAAACAGCAACACACTCCAGATTAATTCATGCAAAGTCATATCAAAGTTCAAAATCAAAACTTTGACCTAATCGCAAACAAAGGGAAACCGAATTTAAAAAAAAAAAAAAAAAGGAAAAAGGGGAGAAATTTTACAATGCGGTCTTGGAACAATTTGGCTCCTTCAGCGACGGCTTGGCCAGCCTGCTGAACGACGGAGTCGGCGTAGTTCTTGACGGTTCGTGTGATGTTTTTGCGGTTTCCGACCTCCACCGCCTTGTTAACAGCCGTTCGCAGCCACGACATGGTCTCGTTCTCTAACTAACGGAACAAATCTCCTCTCCTCGGGAAGAAGACAAAATCAATTTCACAGACTCTAAAATCACCGAAATGAAATGAGAAGCTCAGCTCGGTCAATGTATCTACTAATATTTAATTATTTTCTCTCGGATATCCATTAATGTATCCAATTAACACTTGGGTCGGATCTCGGATAGTTAAATCCATGAGAGCGATAAGGCCAATTCAGATTTAAAGGTCCCACCTTTCCACATCAGATTCTCTCCTCTTCTCCGAGAAAGAAGAGAACACTCCTTCTCGTCCAGTATTAGGGTTCAATGTCGGGTCTCCATCGATCATCAAGTTCATCGAAGAACGTCGGAAACTGCCTCCCCTCAAAGGAACTCCTTGACGATCTTTGCAGGTTTATTCCTTTTTTACTAATAGAAAGTGAAGTGATATGTTCGGTACTGATGATTTTCTCGATTGGTTTTTGTCTCAGTCGATTTGTGTTGAATGTACCGGAAGAGGATCAACAGTCATTCGAGAGGATTCTGTTTCTGGTGGAGTATGCTTACTGGTACTATGAAGACAATGCTGTGGAGAATGATCCGTCTCTAAAGTCTCTGTCTTTGAAGGAGTTTACTTCGCTCCGTATCCTTTCCTCTCTCTGTTGTTTCAGTATAAGCTGATTAGTGTGTTTAAATTTGTTCTATGTGGATCTTTTTGCCTTAACGTGAGCTTAGTATTCAACAGCTGTGATGTTTTGAGACCTTATGTATCTAACATTGGTGATATATTCAAAGACTTTACGTCTTACAAGTGTCGAGTTCCTGTCACTGGAGCTATTATTCTTGATGAAACTTATGAACGGGTTAGACCACTCTTGTGATCTTTACAGTTTTTGGATCTTTTCTTGTCATCATCAGTTTACTTGTTAGTTGATGCACTTTTCTCTGTCGTTTTTTCAGTGCTTGTTGGTGAAGGGATGGAAAGGATCAAGCTGGAGCTTTCCCCGTGGGAAGAAGAGTAAGGATGAAGAAGACTATGCCTGTGCTATACGTGAGGTTAGTAACTATTTTACTGCTTCTTGTTTCTTGCGTGATTCATTTGTTATGTTCCTTTGTAGCAGCTTGATAGCAACCACTCATTTATCATAATGGCATCTTAAAGCTCTCTACGGCTATTTCTACTAGTTTAGGTGTAATTGTCCTGCTGATTGGTTGTTTAAACTTGGATCATGGGTTAATGATAAAAAAAGCTGAATGTTTTGTCACACTTGGTCTGGCTGACTTGTATAACTGTTCTTCTATGTGATAAAACACAGGTCTTGGAAGAAACTGGATTTGATGTCTCAAAGCTACTAAAAAAAGAAGAATACATTGAGTTTACATTCAGACAGCAAAGAGTGCGACTTTTCATCGTTGCTGGGGTGGCAGATGATACATCTTTTGCACCACTAACAAAGAAGGAAATCAGCGTATGTAGGATGTGGTTTTGTCTGCGTATGTATGTATTATGGATGAGTCTCTTACTTACGCTCAGTTGTTGTGGAATACTTTGTAGGAGATTGCATGGCATCCGCTTGATCATCTTCAGCCAGCAAGTAATGAGGTGATAACTCATGGAGTTGCTGGTCTCAAGTTGTATATGGTGGCACCTTTTCTTGCGTAAGTAGTTGTGCCTTTTTATTTTGTCCACATAGCTATAATTGGTGCATAGCATTAGAGATTTACGAAAATGTGCAGGTCGTTGAAGTCGTGGATATCAAAGCATCCGGCTCCTCTACCACGTAGACGTGATAAGCCACCTAGAGGTTTGATATAGTCTTTTTTCAATCAGCATCCATAAAAGATAGTTTTTTTTTGTGTGGCAGAGATCTGACTTCATAGGCTTTTGTACAGCACGCTGCGTGTGGAACGCGAAGACTAGTAGTGGTGGAGGAAACGGGACAGCAACGGAAAGTTGCAATAAAAAGCCCGAACTCAACCGTCCTCAAGACACTGAGCCTGGAAACAGTTTCAGAAGCTTCAAGTTCAACACGTCAGCAATCTTGGAATCAGGTTATTCAGCTTGACTAGTCTCAGTCATATATGGGTGGTTGGTATTGGAGGAGCTATGATGCGGTTTGTGTATAGCAAAACCGTTTAGATATGTTCATACGCTTGGACTCTCTCTATTTCTTCGGGGGTATTTGCTGTATGCATCTCGATTCTTTGGATGATGGCTTTAGATGATAAATACTTGTGACGAGCCTAAGGTTAACGGAGTTTCTTATTCGTGTAATCATCTGCTTAACAATTAATACAATTGGTGTTTCTTAATTTGTAGCCCTGACAACATTTATTTCATGTTTATTTTTATCCTTTCAGTTATGTAAATCAAAACGTATGTCGTCTTTTCCACCACATCCAAAAAATGAATTCACCTGGTTTTTTTTTTTTTTGTCACTAGAATTTACCTGGTTAAAGTTCAAGTTACCATGACTATCATAATGATAATCGTCTTTTTACATTGTGTAATTTATCTTCTTAGCTTGAAGGTTTGTGGGTCCAGAAAATGAATTTACCTAGTTAAGAAAGTTACTATAACAATCCTTATGATAATCATCTTTTCATAACTTATAAGTTATCTCTTTAGATTGAAAGGTTGGTGAAAGAAAGGTGGCCTAAATTGGGCAAGGGTGGCCTAAAAATATATATTTGAATGCTATACGAAAACACTGTGGTGACATGTGGCATTTTGTGTTTTACACACTAACTTGTTTCGATTTTAGGTTTGGAGGTTCATCTACACTAGCCGTCACCATTTGTGACTTTGAAGTTTCTCTTTTTTAGAAAAAAAACTGTTCATCCAGCTAATCCTATAAATCAAAGCAAAGGCCCAAACCAGATTGACAAGTTTATCTATAAATAGAAATAGAAATTAAAATCCATTACTCAGAAACTCTTCCCTCTCCTGCTAACGGTAGCTTTGACGCCGTTTATTTTTTCCCGCTTTCACACAAACAGTATGTCCCGTGTGGTAGCAGCAGACGACAACATGTCGTTACCGTTCTTCTCCCCGGAGCCTAACCATCTCTCCACCTTCTCAGCCACTTCTTCTTCTCCAACCTTCGCTCAGCTTTTGAAGAACGTCGGCGACACGACGACGGTTGAGCTCAACGATCATCAGCTTCACGTTGATATGGATCTCGCCTCCCCAAACCAATCCGTACCGTTCCATCTCTCCTTCAACGACCTCACTTACAGCGTCAAAGTCCGCCGCAAGTTCACCTGGAAACGCGCCCCTTCCGCGGATCCCACCGTCGGAGAGAGCCTATTCTCTTCCAAGACGAAGACGCTTCTCAACGGAATCTCCGGCGAGGCTCGAGACGGAGAGATCTTAGCCGTCCTCGGAGCGAGCGGCTCCGGAAAATCGACGCTGATCGACGCCTTAGCGAATCGAATCGCGAAAGGAAGCTTGAAAGGAAACGTGACGCTAAACGGCGAGGTTCTCAACTCGAAGATGCAGAAAGCGATCTCGGCTTACGTGATGCAGGACGATCTCCTCTTCCCGATGCTCACGGTCGAGGAAACGCTGATGTTCGCGGCGGAGTTTCGTCTCCCGAGAAGCCTCTCGAAATCGAAGAAGAGTCTCCGAGTACAAGCTTTGATCGATCAGCTCGGACTTCGAAACGCCGCGAAGACGATCATCGGAGATGAAGGTCACCGTGGGATCTCGGGAGGTGAGAGGAGGAGAGTTTCGATCGGAAACGATATCATCCACGATCCGATTCTGCTTTTCCTCGACGAGCCTACCTCGGGACTTGATTCGACGAGTGCTCTCAGTGTAGTTAAGGTTCTCAAGCGAATCGCGCAGAGCGGGAGTATGGTGATCATGACTCTTCATCAGCCTAGCTATCGTCTCCTTCGCTTGCTCGATAGGCTACTCTTTTTATCCCGTGGACAAACCGTCTTCAGCGGATCGCCCGCGATGCTACCGAGTTTCTTTGCTGAGTTTGGCCACCCGATTCCCGAACGCGAGAATCGAACCGAGTTCGCTTTAGACTTAATCCGAGAGCTCGAAGGATCAGCCGGTGGGACGAGGAGTTTAGTTGAATTCAACAAAGAGTTCAGACTGAGAAAAGCAGAGCCAAGAACTCAGACCGGTCTATCTCTTAAAGAAGCCATCAGCGCTAGCATTTCCAAAGGGAAGCTCGTCTCCGGAGCCACCACGACGAATGCTGGCTCCGGATCGAGCCCTGTTTCCACCATTCCAACGTTTGCGAACCCGTTCTGGGTCGAACTTCTAGTTCTAGCCAAACGTTCCATGACTAACTACCGCAGACAGCCTGAGCTGTTCGGGATACGCTTAGGAGCTGTTCTAGTCACCGGATTCATCTTAGCAACCATGTTTTGGCAGCTTGATAACTCCCCTAAAGGAGTCCAAGAGCGTCTCGGATTCTTCGCGTTCGCGATGTCCACGACGTTCTACACCTGCGCAGACGCTCTGCCCGTTTTCCTCCAAGAACGCTTTATTTTCATGAGAGAAACCGCTTACAACGCTTACAGAAGATCCTCCTACGTGCTTTCTCACTCTCTTGTTGCCCTTCCTTCGTTAATAATCCTCTCGTTAGCTTTCGCAGCGACTACGTTCTGGGCCGTGGGGTTAGATGGAGGCCTCATGGGCTTCCTCTTCTACTTCCTAATAGTCTTGGCAGCTTTCTGGGCAGGAAGCTCCTTCGTCACATTCTTATCAGGCGTTGTCCCGCATGTAATGCTCGGTTACACCATCGTGGTAGCCATCTTAGCCTACTTCTTGCTTTTCAGTGGATTCTTCATCACGCGAGATCGTATCCCTGCCTACTGGATCTGGTTCCATTACATCTCCTTAGTCAAGTACCCTTACGAAGCTGTTCTGATAAATGAATTCAGCGACCCGACAAAGTGTTTTATCAGAGGAGTTCAGATATTCGACAACACCCCTCTCGCGGCTGTGCCTCAGGGGATGAAAGTTAAGCTTCTGTCAACTATGAGCAAGTCGCTTGGTATGAGGATCACGAGCTCCACTTGCTTGACCACAGGGTATGATATTTTGCAGCAGCAAGGCGTTATGGATCTCAGCAAATGGAATTGCTTGTGGATCACGGTCGCTTGGGGGTTCTTCTTCCGAATCTTGTTCTACTTTTCTCTGCTTTTGGGCAGCAAGAACAAGAGGAGGTAAAAACGAAACTATGCTTAATCTATGGACTGATTTGAACTTTGTTTTACTTGTATCCCGTATTTTCCCTTTATTCTTTGTTGTATATCTTTTATTATTCTGTTGGTAAAATTGTTCAAAATACACCATTTGAACATATTCTATGAAGAATCATATGACATGTATGCTGAAAGATTTGCTAAAACCATGGTTAAGGTTTAAGACATGGTCTCATCACTGAAACACATCATCCTCTAAAAAGCTTCATAAACTTGCCTCAGAAATAAGAACTAAATACAAACTGACACAATTCCAAATTCAGCATGATGAACTCTCTCCTAGTTCCCAACACTTTATGCCCTCATTAACAACATCTACTGATTAAACCAGGCAAAATTCCATGGCATGAATCTTTCACATGCCTACACTGGAGAAGCAACAACATCAATCAGAAATATTCTTTTCCTCATGGTGAGATGTACCTTTGAAGTTCAAACTCACATGAAGTGAGAAAAAAAAAAGAGTAACCAAACCAATAGGTCAAAGGTGGTGCAACTTAAGCAGTTTCCAGTAAACCTGGTTCTGACAGCAGATAATCAGTGGCTGTTACAACATTTCAGGCAAGGTTGGTATAGCTTATACTTCAAGTTCCACAAAGATGTGTACTTATTAATCATCTTGGGCGTGCCTAGCACTTAATTGATGACATCATGTTAGAAGAATTCATTATCTGGTGTTATTCCAGATGAAAATGAATGTTCTAAGCCAAAAACAGTCATAGCTCATCCATAGTAGGGGTCATTATCGTCTTAGCAAGCCCAACTTCGAGTACTAGTGCTTTGGCAAAGAGACTCATACATCAAACCTGCATTTTTTGCATGTTTAAAAAGGTGTATGTGGCTGTATTTCAACAAGATGAAAGTGTCTCTTCTAACACCCTAGTCGTTCCTCGCCTCATATCAATTAGATAAGTCACCTTCTACCCAAGCAGCTGAGGATTACTGAGTGTGGACAAGCCTGAAAAATTCCCACATGTATTCACGCCATACCATCTTCCTTCAGTTTTATGTCCATTCACGGACAGTGCTACAACGGAGAGAACAACACTGAAGTCTGAGTAACAGCACGAAAGGCAAAAAAAAAGATCTAGATGACACCAAAAGAGAAGAGCTGTATATACACAGGCAAGCAATGACCACAGTTATCAGCTACTAACTGACCTCAGCCATGGTAAACCACAGAACTTTCGTTTTGTACCTAATTCACTATACTCAAAATCTTCCTGGTCTTAGAAGATTCACGCAAACTGAGTACTAATCTTTCTTCTAAAACCCATCACCACCACCAACCTCATCCTGTCGCCAAATTTCACTCTGCTTTGAATTTTCCTCCTCTTCCATATTCTTACTTCTTCCAGAAGCATTCTCACTCGAATTCTTATTTCTCCCATCAGTCTCCACTAAACTCCCTTGCTCCCCTCTATTTCCAACACCAGTGTTCTGTCCAAATCTCGCAGCGTCAGGGTCATTCTCTACATTAGTAGGTCCACAACCATCATTGCTAAAAGATTGTCTAAAAGAGCTGGTACCACCATCATGTCTATAACCAAACTGTCTCCTCTCAGCATTACCATCACCACCAAACCGTTCAGAATGAATCGTTCCTTCAAAGAAATCATCACTGTAGTCCACCCTCTCTCGAGGATCAAAGTTGTTCAAGTTCCTATGCACAACACGATCATACGGTTTCCTAAAAGAGATGCCATCTCTTCCATAACCCCTCCCCCTTGCATATCCTCTCCCCCTCTCATAACCCCGGCCCCTCGGTCTATGCGAGTAAGGCGGAGAGTTGTGCCTTCTGACAAACCCTTCCCTTGGATAACCAGAATGGTCAGGCGAGCTTAACCTCCCCGTTCTGTAACCTGAGGGTGATCTCCTATGAGAAAAGTCTGTATTCCCGTTGAAATCTTCCTGTGATCTGTTCCTGAAAGACGACGAGGACGGACCAGCTGATCTATCTCTTGATCTAACTGGAGACCGTGAACGATATCCAGGAAAATCCCGTTTGGAGTTGTTTGAGAAATTTGTCCGTCCTCCTCGACCAAAACTACTCCGACCTCGATAGGGACGTGACTGAGTCATAAACATCGGCTCCGTATTGTTGGATTGTCTTTCACCATCTCTAAACCCGTGAAACTCAGATGCTTCCTCTTTGTTTGTTGGTCCTCTTTGAGTATATGAAAAGCTAGTGTTTCTTCTCGTAAAGGAGTGGGGGAAAGTGTCTCCTTCGTCATCTGCAGGCCGTCTCCCTCTATTGGGAAAAGCGCCGCCACCTCGACCCCGGCGAGTGTTTCCATAGCTATTTGACTCAAAATCTGCATTCATTAAGATGAGAGTGAGCAACTTAGAAACAATGATCTTTGTTCTTACATTTGACAAAAGTTAGATATGAGTTTTACTTTTTGTATCCCTTTCATGGAGATTGCTTTCTGTATCATCATCATCAGAGAATCTCCTTTTGTGAGGCATGAAATTTAGCCTGGGGCGTCTTATGGTTTTGCCACGGTAGCTCTCACGCGAGAAACTGCAGGACTCATCACTAGCAAAAGAAAACAATAATGGGAAGTGTAAGTATCATATGGAAGTATAGAGATAAGGAAAGGGAAGAGAAATGTCACCTCCATCTCGAATATTTCCGCTGTCCAAGTGAGAAACCAGGCAATCTATCTCTCTCCACAAAGCTGTCTGAAGCATCTAGTGTCCTGATTCGTCCCGGACTACCTTCACTCAACGCCATAGGAGGATCATCGTCAAAAGTAGACATCTCTGCCTTGTGTGAAACTGGACTGTTGTTATCTAATGTCTCAGGGTTATCACCGTTTCCGCCTGACAGTGTAGACACACCTGACACTCCTTCACTAGCATGAATGATTTGATGAGTTGACTGTTCACCATCCTGAACTATCCCTCCTTCATTATAACCTGTACCACCAAACATTCCACTTTGAATATCTGGAGTAAGCCTCCTAGTTTCCAAATTAGTGCTTGCCATGTCAACTAATTTCAAACATGTAGCATTCTTTAATAGTTTTCATTACCTGTATTAGCAAGAAGTGTAGCTTGACTCTCTTTTTCTTCCACATGGTTAGAAGTTTGATTGTTACTGTCAAATGGAACATCAGCAAGCATGGCAACTGGTCTTTGGACCTTCTCGTCGTCCTCGTATGTACTTCTTTTTCCAACTTGCTTCTTTAGCACTCTATCATTAACACAATCGTGGTCAAACTCGTGACTGGATAACTTTTCCCTTAGCTCCTTACCATATAAGATATTCTTTTCTTCGCCACTTTTAGGAAGTTCATCAGTTCCAGGAGAAACATAGGTCTTGCAATCATCTAGAACTTTATCATTCACACCTGATGCATTGAGGTTATGATCTCCATGACCAGAGCTCTGGCCTGGATTGTCTTGTAATGTAGAGTCAGGGTAACTCTGTACGCCTGGATTTCTCGTCAATCCATTCAAGGACATTAGCGCATTGCCGATGCCACTAGAAGGCATATATTTATCCATCTGATTTGGCGTAAAACTTGTCGGTAAATCAAGGATCTCATCTGATTGCATTAATGGTCTACGGCGATGATTCAACGTTCCATCTTTCCTATTGAAAGCTTCCGATTGAGTGAGGTTATTTGGCTCAGCCTTTACTGATATCGAATCCAAAAGCTTCAAACTACCAGATGCGAGACTGTTTTCTTGTCTGAATCTACCAACAACATCCTGTGATAGCCTGGTCGGATCAACTTGCACACTCTCTTCAGTGACTTCTGACTTCACAGTCCTAAGGTTTACCGAGTTCACATTACCAACAATCATAGCTGGTCTAGAAGTACTTGTACAGGCTGATAGAGAAGGAGATCTGACAATAGGAGGATGTGAACCGAGGCCTAGACTAAGCGAACAAGTGGATTTAACCTCATGATCAGACTGTGTCAAAGTCAATGTAGGAGACTTAACCCCTTCAGAAACAGACTTTGCAATAACATTAGTTGATGTCTCCATGTCAGGGCAACCTGTGTTGTTGCTACTGTTTAAGAACGCACCAGTTGTCTTAACTCTAGTCTTGCGATCAAGAACATCTTCCCAAGCGTCCATGGTAGTATTCAAATCCCAATTTGATCTGTTCACAACATTGTGAATTCCAGAATTGATAAAATCCGGGTCATGAGGGGCACAGACTCCCTTGCTTAACGACAAATCCAGCGCTGTAGGCTCTTCATTGTTTTTAGTTATAGCACCTAGCCACAAGGCAACATTACCCGTACCAGCAGATGCTTGTGTTTGACACTCTTCATTGCCACGTGTCTCCCTAACAATGCCATGGGCCTTATGAACAGTTTTATCTGAGGTCACAAGTACACCAGGGTGTTGTTCAACACCCGAAGGAAGCTTTCTCAGAGAAGTATGGAGTGAACTGCCAGCTATGTCAGAACTAGAAGGGACCTCAGAGGCTACCAAAGGACTGGAGTTAATTGGCTCCTCAACTTTCACTCTAATTTGGTCAGGAACTAAGTTCCCAACACTCTCAGCATTTTTTCCGACAGAAACAGACAACGAAGGGACTGGTTTCCCAATATTGATAATCCTAGATCCCTCGCCAATCATTTTCTGACTGACATGAGTCTTATCAGATGAATCCAAAGCACTCCTAGTATCACCTTTCTCGTTAGCTAGTGGATTATTATCCAAAGGTGCTTCCGGCTGTACAAAGTACTTCCTCTTCTTGATGGGAATAGCAGCATTGAAATCACTGTACCGCCATGTAGGCAGGCTGATCTGAGGCTGAGAGCAATAAGAAAACAACAACATGGTGAGTTTGTACAAGTATTGAATGCATTAATAGTACTAGTGTTTAATTTGGGATAAAACAAAAAAAAAACACCTGTTGGTTTCCAGACATAGCGCTGCGTCGCTCGAAGTAAATGCCCCAAAGCTTGTACCTGTTTAAGGCTTAACTCCACCAAACACTTGCAGATCTGTCTTTTAAATCAATAAAAGTCAAATAGAGTTTTCAGATTAAAAAAAATGAAACATAAACTCTAATTCACGCAACTAGCAGAGTATCTAAACACCACGAAGAATCAACAAACCTTTGATGGAGAAAGAGGACGTGAAGTATTTAGTTATTCCGATGAAAGAAAGATACAGTCACTGACCAGAGAAGAGACGCAAATCCACCGACAAAAAAGAAAGAGACAAGTAGTAGAAGTCTAAGATTATAGGAAGAAAGAGAATAATAGTAATAGTGGGAGGGAGAGAAGGAAGAGGAATCTACCAAAGAGTGATGGAGAGGTCTCTGAGTAGGCAGCGGTTTCCAGGAAAGTACAGCTAATTGCTTCGACAAAGAGATGCGAAGTTTGACAAGGGCCACACACACATAACTTTGCCTTTATTTCATCTCATAGTTTGACCCGTTACTAGGTCATTATTATCGATACGAATTTCTTAGGCGAATTTTCAATCATATAACGTTAAATATTTTTTTTTAAAAATCAATCATATTTGACGCAAAAAAAACATTAAATATATAATTAATTATAAAATAAATAAAATTGAATATAAGTTATAACACATAGTTAACGATTTATTATGCTTTATAGATTTTTATAAAAGAAAAAAACATTTCTTTATCTTTTTAGCCATTTTTAAGATTATGAATACTAGTGATAAATCACCGGAATGTTTTTAATTTTTGGTCTACTTATTCTAAAATATATGGATATTTCTTTATATTGCCTAACTAGCTAAAATAAATTCATGATTTTTTTTAAAATAGTAATCATTCTAGAAGTCTAAATTTTAAATAGTGACCAACTGAATGAAGAAAAATATTAAATTCCTCTTTGTTCCTTAAATATTACGTCATTTAATTTTTTTCATATAATTCTTTTTTCATTCCTATTTTTAAGGAATTATAAAATAAAATTATTTTTAGAAAATTTAGAAAATAATAATATATAACATAATTCCTTTTATTTTTAGTATTTTGTTCATTTTCATTTTTTTCTATTCTGTTATTTTAGTAGTCATCAGTAATAGGTTTATAGCCATAACATAATCTCATGGTTTAGAATGTTTACTCAATAAAGACCAATTAAGATTTTTGAAAAACTATGCTGATTAAATTCAAATATAAAAACAATGATGATGTTAAATACAAAGTACCACTAAGCTACAGGTTAGGTTACAATTGTTAAATAATATTAGTTTTGAATATTTAAGACTTAAATTTTGAAATTTAGTATGAAAGTTAATAAAAAGTTACAAACAAAGAAAATATATTTGGTTAGGGGCCTTTAAAAAGTTTTAGCACTTCCCTAATGGGTGTATAAAAGAAATTGAGAGAATCTTCTCGGGATTTTTTTGGTCTGGTCCAGAGCTCAATATGGCAGAAAAGAAAAAAATAGCATGGAGGGACATATGTAAAACAAAGCAGGAAGGAGGGGGTTGGGTATAAGGCCTCTAAAAGAGGTAAACTTAGTAAGCGGTCTCAAGTTGATACGAAGGATTCTATCTAACAACTCTCTATGGGTAAATTGGATCAAAACATACCTTATCAGGAAGGGTTCTATTCAGATGATAAAGGAAAATACACAAAATGGTTCGTGGATGTGGAGGAAGGTTCTAAAATGTCGAGAGATTGCAAAAACTTTGTATAGAGTGGAGGTGATAAATGGACAAAAAGCTTATTTTCAGTTTGAGACATGGTCTTCTCTGGGCTGTTTACAGGAGCTATTGTGTGGCCGAGGGCACATTGACATGGGTATTCCAGCAAATGCTACTATGGGGACTTCTAGAAATCACAGGAGAAGGATTTCTAGAAGTCCCCATAGAGTTCCTATCTTGATCAGGTTGGAATTGGAAATAGAGAAGTATAAAGTAAATTGGATACAAGAGAAGGACATATCATTGTGGAGAAATGAGAAGGGCAAATACAAAAAGGAGTTTTCTACTCGGGAAACTTGGCTCAATATTAGAGAGAAATATCATCTCTGTTCTTGGCATCCTGCTGTGTGGTTCAAGCATTCAACCCCAAAGTACGCTTTTGTAACTTGGATGGTGATGCATGGAAGATTAACAACGGGAGATCGGATGAGGAGTTGGAATATTAATGATGATGCATCATGTGTGTTGTGCCAAGACCCCTTGGAGACTATTGTTCACTTATTTTTTAAGTGTCCTTACTCAAGAGAAGTATGTGAAGCATTAATGAAAGGGATAATGCAGAGTCAGTTCACAGTGGAATGGAAAAGTATGGTCAGACTCGTTACCGTAAATGCAAATTGGAGCAGAGTAAAACTATTTATTTCTCGCTACATATTGCAGTCTACAATACATGTTATTTGGATGGAAAGGAATAGAAGAAGACATAATGAGCTCTCATCACCAAGTGAATTTCTAATTAAGAGGCTGAATAAGAATATAAGAAACAGATTTACCATTTTGCAGAAGAAGGGAAACAAAGAGTTGATTGGGGGAATGGCCAAACTGATGTTGCAAAGATATGATAGGAGAAGATAGTTTCATAATCTAAAATTAGGCCACACTTGATGAACAAGGTCTTTTTATTTGAATTAAATTTAACATTCGATTAAAAAAAAAGTTTTACCACTGTAATTAAGCTTTGATGGCTACCACATAGAGATGTCAATATGGGCTGAGGGCCAAGGGGGTAGACCCAACTAGGCCCAAGTCGGGGAGGATTTGAACAATGTTTTTATGATCATATATTAGGGGGCTTCACGGATTAAGCCACACGGATTAGCGGGTTAAACAGATTGAACTGTTGTGGATCTGCGGGTTGATCTGCAAATTGTAGCTACACAAGTGTGCTTAAGTTAGGGGCCGGATAGGTAGATTAACTAGGGCTATTTACGTATGTGTTTGCTTTGTGTCTATATAATGGGCCTTATGAGTTGGGCTCGTAGTGGACCGACTTTGACTAGCCTTTTAACTTGTACCAAAAATTGCAAGAGAGAGAATGAAATAGTTGAGCAGTCAGTCAAAGATCTTCCCACATTTAATTCCTACGGTTGAATACTGAAAATATTAAAGAATTTACCAAAGAGAGCCACAGAAAATGAAGAGAGGGAGGAGAACGTGGGACGCGTTACAGTTACAAAATGCCAGAAAATAAAGCGAAGAAAACTTTGTAACAGATAATACGTAACCGGAGAGAGCTTCTTCTTCTGTATCTATCTCTCCACGAGACTCGGTCTCATACTCATATACTCAAAAAGCGTCTATAAAAATTATATTTGCAACTATTCTGTATTCGCGGAAATAACTAAAGAGATGGCTTGCATGAAACTTGGTTCCAAATCTGAAGTCTTTCATCTAAGTGGTCACACATGGTTAGTCCTCTTCTCCTTATTCAGTGTGTTCTTAACTAAATAATTAATCAAAAATTTTGTAATCTGATCAGGGTTTGCTCAACTGGTCTTAAACCCGACGTGGTGATCCAAGTACAAGACCAAACCTTCCATCTCCACAAGTTTCCGTTGCTGTCAAGAAGCGGATACCTAGAAGCTCTTTTCAGCAAAGCCTCCGAGACAGCATCTCATCACGCTCAGCTCCACGACATTCCCGGTGGACCAGACACGTTCCTCCACGTGGCCAACTTCTGTTACGGCGTGAAAATCGAAGTCACGGCCGAAAACGTCGTAACCCTCAGATGCGCAGCGGAGTATCTCCAAATGAGCGAAAACTACGGAAACGCAAACCTCATCTACCTCACCGAGAGTTTCCTAAACGACGACGTTTGCACAAACTGGGAAGATTCCATCAGAGCCTTGGAAAGCTGCGAGAAAAAGCTCCTACCTATCGCTGAAGAGCTTGGCATTGTCTCTAGGTGCATTTCTTCTTTAGCCGTCAAGGCTTCTTACGCAGAGGACAAAAGTTTATTCAACTGGCCAATCTCAGCACCAGAAACAACCACTACTACATTATGGAATGGTATACAAACTAAGTCCACGAGTGGTAGTAACTGGTGGTTCAACGATGTCTCATCGTTCCTCGACTTCCCAATCTACAAAAGGTTCATTCAAACCGTTGCGTCAAGAGGCGTGAAGGCTGATTTAATAGCAGCGTCCGTCACGCATTACGCGAAACGGAACCTTCCTTTGCTCGGTTGTTCTAGGCACTGTGGTTCATCGTCTTCAGAGGAAGGTACTAACTACGGTGATGACATTTACTACTCTCACGACGATCAACGAAGTCTACTCGAAGAAATCGTGGAGCTGTTACCTAGCGAAAAACGCGTTGCTTCGACGAGGTTCTTGCTCAGGCTTCTTAGGACATCGATGGTTCTGCACGCTAGTGCGGTCACTCAAGATAGTCTCGAGAGGAAGATCGGTGTGCAGTTGGATGAAGCTGGTTTAGAAGATTTGTTGATACCAAACATGGGATACTCAGCTGAAACACTCTATGATATTGACTCTGTCCAGAGGATTCTTGATCACTTCATGTTGACGTTTGATTCTTCTTCAAGGTGTTACAATAACGTAGAGGAGAAGCAACTGATGGGAGACTCTGATCATCCTCTTAGGGCTATGACGAAGGTTGCTAGTCTGATAGATGGCTACTTAGCTGAGGTGGGATCTGATGAGAACTTGAAACTATTGAAGTTTCAAGCACTTGGTGCTTTGATCCCTGAAGATGTGAGGCCAATGGATGATGGTATCTACCGTGCTATTGATATATACATCAAGGTAAACAAAACCTTATTATATATTTATATGTTGCTTGATAGCAAGACCATTTTTATCATGTGACAGTGGAGTGGTCGGAATAGAACCTGAGTCTAAAAGTAAAAGAAATTAAGAATTTTTTAAAATAAATATATATATTAGTTTCTACAATCTTATTTTTTTTAGATATAATTATATATTTAAGATTTATAATTTCAAAGAAACATTGAACATATATAAATAAAAGCTATTAATTTTTAAAACTATAAAATTATTCTGTTATTAAATATACACTTGAACATGGTCTAGAAATAATCGGCACTGCTGGCTAGTATCAAATGAATCTTTTTTTAATTTATTATTTATTTATCAAATGGTTCTTGTAAATTTCTCTATGGTGTATGTAACTTTTTGGACCTGTACAGGCACATCCATGGCTGACAGAATATGAGAGGGAGCAACTGTGTCTTCTAATGAACTGCCAGAAACTGTCGTTGGAGGCATGCACACACGCTGCGCAAAACGAGCGTTTACCTGTACGAGTCATAGTACAAGTCCTGTTCTTTGAACAAATGCGGCTTAGGACATCTATAGCAGAATTGGACATGGACACAAACAGCAGCAATGAAGAGACAACCGGCAAGAATCCGGAATTAGAAGGAGGCAGCAAAACTAAAGGAAATGCCAAGATGGGGATTAAGGAGATGAAGGAACGTGTTTACGAGCTTGAAAAAGAATGTACGAGCATGAAGCAAGATCTTTATAAGCTTGTGAAGCCTAAAGAAGAACGCAACTTCTTCTCAAAGATATTTGGATCGAGGTCTAAGACTAAGACTTCACCATGCGGTGGAAAAGGTAAAGGAGGAGAGGAAGACACTCTATTGATGATTCGTGAAACCAAAAACTGATGGGGGAGAGTGGCAACTAATAACGAGTGTTGTATGGTCTTTAGACGTACTTACTTTGGTTCCATTTTATATGCTTCGTGTTGGACATTTAGTGACTCAAACACAGAATTTTGATTTTAAAAATATTTTATATTTCTTCAATGCGAATGTTACACAAAACGTAATTGTAAGGTGGTAGCCAGGGTTTACCCCAAAAATACAATTTATCTTCAGTTATATTAGTGAAATTCTCTTAACATTATGCAAATAGAACAGTCAAATGTAAATCTTTAATTATGAAGTAGTTTAGTGGTACGATTTGATATAATTAGAAGTAACTGACATGAATTCTTAGGACATCTGCATAGGAATTTCTAATTAAAAATATTAATATTTGAAACTTTGACATAGATCTCTTAAGCTTTTGAATTTTTTTTTTAAAAAACTTTTATTGGTGAAAGTTTCTAATCGATGGATTTTGGATGTGGATGCCTTCAAAAAACAGTTAAAACTATCGAT
Organism: Brassica oleracea var. oleracea; assembly: GCF_000695525.1. Lineage (NCBI taxonomy): Eukaryota > Viridiplantae > Streptophyta > Magnoliopsida > Brassicales > Brassicaceae > Brassica > Brassica oleracea. The sequence goes on along the minus strand of NC_027756.1, from coordinate 49,430,880 downwards.
TATAAAATCATCTTGAAAAAATTTTAATAATTTCTTATTCACAAATCAGTGGAAAATATCCTACTGCAAGGATAATAACAATCCGGTAATTCTGCAAATTTTTATTAAACAAAATCGATGTAGTTTATTACCATTCATCCAGAAACAGCACGTTGTTAGCTTATAAAACGTATAAACGGCACGCGTTCAACTCAATACTAGGAACAAGTATAAACCCTGTGATCTCACTGAGCAGAGAGGGAAAAAGAGAGGCCCCGTCTTGTTCACCGTTCATCTCCAAATAGAAATCAAAATGATGCGAAGCGTTGACGTCCACGTTAAAACCCTAACCCCTTCCGTCCGTACACTCCTCTCCTCGATCTTCACCCCTAAGCAGAAACCGCCGTCGCTTCCGCTCCCGTTGTACTACTCCTCGCGGTCGTCGTCGCCACACGCTGCCTCTCGTGTCTTCTCCAATGCCGTAGCTTTCTCCAGTTCTCCGATTCGCGGTTTTCATGGGGTACGAAGCTTCGGGACCCTCTTCACCGTGAGGGCCTTTTCTTCCTCCACAGCCGCTTCGCTTCAGCCGCAGCAGAATCAGAATCAGAATCAGAATCAGCCTGAGGAGGGTAGTGAAAAGGTTCCGACTTTGGAGGTTGCTGATGGGAATCACGGCGGATTAGAGGAGGAGACGAAGCTTTCTCTTCCTGTGCGAGCTTATTTCTTCTCCACTAGGTATCGTTTTATGTCACTCTGTATTGGAATCAGGATCGGGTTAAGCGTTTGATATCTAAACTAGAATTGATTATGAGTGATTTATATAGTTGAAAGTTGAAACCTTTTTTGATGATTGAAGTTGTTTTTGTGTGGATGTGATTGTGTGTGCAGCGTTGATTTGAAAGGCTTAGTTGAGCAGAACAAGCACAACTTCATCCCACCCACTTCGCGTATGACTAACTATGTTGTTCTTAAGTTCGGCAATCACACTGATCCCACTGTAAGTTCAATCACTTCAGCTTTAGAGCTGAGGTACTTTAGGTTTACTTACAGTTTGGCTGGAAATTAGTACACTTTTAGTATGTTTTGATTGAGTGATTCATTGGATTACTTATCACAGTGAAGGTTTGATGTTGTTGATTCAGGGTACTGGTGGTTGCATTAGTGGGAGCGAGTGCATTTACATGGTGGTATTCCAGTATGGGTCGATTGTCTTGTTTAATGTACGGGAGCACGAGGTTGATGAGTATCTTAAAGTGGTGGAGAGGCATTCTTCTGGTTTGCTCTCTGAGATGAGAAAAGATGGTGAGTTCCACTTTCTTTCCTTTTTTGGTTAGCTGCTAAAAATTTATAGAATGGTGTTGTGTTGTAACTTCGATATCTTTGTTTCTGTAAAACTGCAGAGTATGAAGTGAGAGAGAATCCAGATCTGAACACCTGGATGCAAGGAGGACTGGATTACATCATGTTGCAGTTCTTGAACATTGATGGCATCAGAACCATCGGGAGTGTTCTTGGCCAGAGCATAGCTCTGGATTACTATGGCCGGCAGGTAACGATGTCAGATCCTCCTTATACATACTCCGGGATGTGAAAAATGATGTCGTGGGTGATCAATTTTGTTTCTGTTAGGTTGATGGTATGGTAGCAGAGTTTACTGACATAAACCGTGGGATGGAGAAAACAGGAACGTTCACAATGGACAGGAAGAAGCTGTTCCAGTTGGTTGGAAAGGCTAATTCTAATCTGGCTGATGTGATTCTGAAGCTTGGTCTTTTTGAAAGGTAAGTGAGATGAAAGAATCGATGCCTACGTTGATGACTAGTTTTGTTGGTGATTCTGACTGGCTCACTCATGTTTTTTGGGGGAAAATGCAGGTCAGATATAGCTTGGAAGGATGCGAAATACGCTCAGATATGGGAGTATCTTAGGGATGAATTTGAATTGACACAGAGATTCGCAAGCCTTGATTTTAAGCTCAAGTTTGTAGAGGTATATACAGAGTCTTTCCCATGATATGTCTTGTCATTTTGTGGAAACTTGACTAACCTTCTTTATGTTTACTTTGGGGGAATTTGCAGCACAACATTCGTTTCCTTCAGGAGATACTTCAGAACAGGAAATCAGATTTTCTGGAGTGGCTAATCATTATCCTGATCAGTGCTGAAATCGCCATTTCATTGTACGACATGGTCCGGAGATCCTTGTGATTGTGACCATCCTCCTCCTCTGCTATTCTTAAAACTTATTCTTACTTGTAGTGACAAGTAAACACTCTCTTTTGTTTTCACTCTGTAAAGTGATAGGAAAGCTCATAAAATCATAAGTTTAGGAATGAGTTTCGTACTATGCTCCTTGTTCACTGCTTATCTGCAGTCAAACAAAAGTTGTTTTATGCATCTTTTGAAGTTGATTTTTTCAAAGTTGAAAGTATTTACACAGCCTTTTGTGTCCAAAAGCTTATTTCTTTTGGACAAGAATGCCCATAAGATGTTTGAAAAGTGACCAACTTGAGTCCATGCAAAATAATTCAAAGATAAAACCAAATGCCAATCACCAATAAACTGGAGTCCATGCAAAATAATTCAAAGATAAAACCAAATGTCAATCACCAATAAAAGCCCCCCCAACCCCTCAATAATAAAAATAGGTCTCAAATTTGTTGAAATGGGCACATGATGCCCTTCACAACTCCTTAAGATAAAAAAAAAACATATGAAACTAGAAAAGGTTTCGATAGGAATAGGGAGAAAGATGTTTGGAGGAGGATTTGTGACTGGGAATGAATTTTCGAGCCCAAACATGTTTTCCATTGATGATGTATCTGGTCCTGTAGACACCTTCGATTAGAATATCTGGAACTCTGGAGGCAGAACTTAACACCATCGTTGCATATAGCGTTTGTGCATTCACTCCCGCTCCACCCATATGTATCGCTTCTACAATTTCCCCAAATCTCCTTCAACACCAACACCAAAAAGATAAGAATTACTACCGTGAAAACCTTCAACCACATGCATGCATGGCCGTGCCAAACCATTCCAGCCAGAGTAGTTAAAATATATAGATTTATAAGTAGGTGTTTTGCCCAAAATTCTTTTATAGATATTTATTAATAAATGTATGATTACTTTAAAGATCAAACAATTTAGATAAAATAAATAAATTTATACTGTTTGATGAGTCTTTCAATTTCTTAAATTTTAACTTTTATTTATTTAAAAACATTATTTTGGATAACAACATTAATAGTTTTTATTTTAAAATATGGTTATCTTTAACCAGCTTTTTAATTATAATAATTTATAAACATTTCTTTAATTAAATAAAAATATATAATTTTTGATATAAAGTGATGTTATCAAACCACATTTTTGGAGTTACCAAACCTACAAAATCTCAAAATAAATCAAAAGCACAAGAATGTTAAACCGAACACAACTTTACATATTATATTAATCAAAGTAAATAAAAATATTGATATATGTATAATTATATTGTGAAATATCTCCAATAATAACTGAACAAACACTCAAACAGACCAACCTTGTTGACAAACAAAACATTAATATGTAATGTATAAAATTAGAACATTTCCTATCTATTGCTATTTTCATTTCTAAATGCTATAATAGAAAAAAATAAGCTATAGTTAATCTATATATTTTTACTTTGAAACAGAAATTTCAATTTCCTATAAAATAATATTTTTTATTATAAAATCATAATTTGTTATTTTCAAAGTTTAACTTTCAAACTTTAATAATTACAAATAAAACAAACCATTTTGGAAAATACAGTTTTTATAAATAAAAAATAGAATCACAATTTTCTTTACATAATAGTCTTTAAAGATAAATTAATTTAAACAAAGTCATAATTCTGTGAAACTCTTGAAAAAAAATTATAATTAAATAGATTTAATTTATTTTTTATAAATATAAGTTGCTTGTTGTAAATAAAAAATTAATATTTTGAATATATTCTCTGTTGGAGGCAGGTATTTTGAAAATATTTTAAAAAGATAATTCCATTCCTAAAAAAATATATAAAAACAATAAAAATAATTAGATATTAAAATTTTCAATTAAAATAACAAATAAATGTTATTCTTGCAACAGAACAATAAGAATAAAAAGAAAATGCCACAAAAAATTACTTTAACAAACAAATGTAAATCAAATTTATTGTTATTGCTTATATACCTCATTAATAAATTTATAATTTATAAAAATATCTCATGACATATTACGTTTAAAAAAATAAAAATATTTTTTTATAAAACTATTTTTAATATTTTAGTATAATGATAAATCTAATTATTATATGTGTATATAATACTAATAAAAATAGAAAATAAGAAAGATGTAGATAAAAATAAATAAATACATGGAATTATAGTTTTTTTTTCAAACACGTTTTCCATTTATTTTTGAGATAATTTTTATAATATTAATTTGTAATCAATTAAATAATGAATTGTATAATTATTTATTAAAGATATTAAATTTTTAATCAGTCTAATTAAAATTATTTATTAAAATGATGATTCAACCTAGAATCATGGAGAACATGACAAATAATCAAATTCAATTCTCAAATAATAATACGGATAATTGCACTACACTGTTATTTAGAAAAAAATGGCACTGCCTTGGCCTTGCATGCATGCATTGGCTTATATAACAGATGAAATACCTGGTGAAGTAGGCATACACTTCTGCTTTGGAAATTGGGTATCCTCTAGAAAATGTGAGGAAGATAGTCCTATTATCTGCGTTTGCACGACGACTTGAGAACCGGCGAGTTCTTGATCCACCATTTTGAACAGCACTGCTAAATCCCAGCTGGCTCATCTCCGCCATCGCCTTTTCCCTCTTTTCAATCTCCCTGTTGTACATCTCAGCACGCACGCATATATCCTCAAAAGCTCGGACGCATACACGCGTCAGATGCTTCTTCATCTCAAAGAGAATGTTTTCACGGTTGTTGTGGACGAATATGAGAGTTAAGTACCCTCTTGTGACACCCGTGATGTAAGGTATCTCTGGGGAGAGGATGCTTCTCCTCAAGTGGGTCACGAATGCTGGAAAATCGTCGAAGGACAAGCACCTCATGCACGTCACGACTTCGTCAGCTACCATGTTGACGACAGCGTCCGGTAAAGAGGCAAAATCCGCTATCAAATTTCTCAGGAAAGGAGCAATCGTCTCGAGATAGAGGAGAAAGCTCATAACTTGATAGGACTGGCGAATGTCACGTCTTAGAGTTATGACAAGACGAGAGAAAAGTGCTCTGTCATACAAGTGAAAAGTATTGAACTCTTCTCTCGTGATGGATATTGTGGATGAAGAATCCATTGATTACTTTTCTTCTTTTTGTTTAGACAACAAGCGGATATGAGTTCACTTTGGGTGGTATAAGAGATGAAAATATAAGAATTTATATAGTGAAATGGTGAATATATATCCTCATTTTCTTTATGAAGAGTCTTCTCATGAACCAAATATATTCTTTGGCTTTCTAAAAATCATCTCTTGTTTCCTTTTTTTATTACTTTTTATATTCACTGGGGTTAAACCCGCAAGTGAAATAGCAATAGAAAAATGTCTTAATTTTTAATATATGTGAAAATATTTAGTTTACTTTCATTTAAAATATTTTTTTTTTATTTTTATTAGAAATAACATGTTCGTATAATTAATAAAAATAATAATTAGTGGAATTATTTTTATTATAAAAGTAAGTAAAATAAAATTATTCAGAATTATGGTCAAAATTCAATAGATAAAATTTTGAGTATTTATTCTCTCATAGATTGGTAAGGGATAGCTGTTTAACTTGCTCAATCTTGGTTAAAATTGAGTAGAACTTTGTTTTGAATGCACTACTTTTTTTTTAAATCTATTGATTTATAAATGCGAAAGCAAATCAATGTAAATTTTGTTTTTTTCAAAATTAGCTAGATAACATACCAATTTAATATAAATCATTACTATTTAAAAATATACGTACTTATCAGAACTTTTATCAAATAAACTATATCATCCAAAATTTTATTGACTTAGAAATGCGAAAGTCAAAACGATGTAAATTTTGTTTTCTAAAATTAGTTAGATAACATACCAATTTAATATAGATCATTACTATTTAAAAATATACGTACTTATCAAAACTTTAATCAAAGAAACTATATCATCCAAATTTTTCTTTTAAATCTATTGATTTAGAAATGCGAAAGAGAATATATGCAAATTTTGTTTTCTAAAATTAGCTAGATAACATATCAATTTAATATAGATCGTTACTATTTAAAAATATACGTACTTATCAAAAATTATCAAATAAACTATATCATCCAATTTTTTTATTGATTTAGAAATGCGAAAGTCAAACGGTGTAAATTTTTTTTTCTAAAATTAGTTAGATAACATACCAATTTAATATATATCATTATTATTTGAAAATATACGTACTTATCAAAACTTTAATCAAAAAAACTATATCATCCAAATTTTTCTTTTAAATCTATTGATTTAGAAATGCGAAAGTCAAAACGATGTAAATCTTGTTTTCTAAAATTAGTTAGATAACATACCAATTTAATATAGATCATTACTATTTAAAAATATACGTACTTATCAAAAAATTTATCAAATAAACTATATCATCGAAAAAATTTATTGACTTAGAAATGCGAAAGTCAAAACGATGTAAATCTTGTTTTCTAAAATTAGTTAGATAACATACCAATTTAATATAGATCATTACTATTTAAAAATATATGTACTTATCAAAACTTTAATCAAAGAAACTATATCATCCAATTTTTTCTTTTAAATCTATTGATTCAGAAATGCGAAAGCAAAACAATGTAAATTTTGTTTTCTAAAATTAGCTAGATAACATAGCAATTTAATATAGATCATCACTATTTAAAATGATCTATTTAAAAATATACGTACTTATCAAAAAATTTATCAAATAAACTATATCATCCAAATTTTTACTGACTTAGAAATGCGAAAGTGAACGATGTAAATTTTGTTTTCTAAAATTAGCTAGATAACATACCAATTTAATATATATCACTACTATTTAAAAATATACATACTTATCAAAACTTTTATCAAAGAAACTATATCATCCAATTTTTTCTTTAAAATCTATTGATTTAGAAATGCGAAAGCGAATCGATGTAAATTTGTTTTCCTCAAAATTAGCTAGATTACATACCAATTTAATATGAATCGTTACTATTTATAAATATACGTACTTATCAAAAATTTTATCAAATAAACTATATCATCCAAATTTTTTATTGACTTAAAAATGCGAAAGTCAAAACGATGTAAATTTTGTTTTCTAAAATTAGCTAGATAACATACTAATTTAATATAGATCATTACTATTTAAAAATATACGTACTTATCAAAAATTTAATCAAAGAAAATATATCATCCAAATTTTTCTTTTAAATCTATTGATTTAGAAATGCGAAAGAGAATATATGTAAATTTTGTTTTCTAAAATTAGCTAGATAACATACCAATTTAATATAGATTGTTACTATTTAAAAAGATACGTACTTATCAAAATTTTTTATCAAATAAACTATATCTTCCAAATTTTTTATTGACTTAGAAATGCAAAAGTGAAACGATATATTTTTTTTCTTCTAAAATTAGCTCGATAACATACCAATTTAATATAGATCACTACTATTTAAAAATATACGTACTTATTAAAACTTTTATCAAAGAAAGTATATCATCCAAATTTTTATTTTAAATCTATTGATTCAGAAATGCGAAAGCAAAACAATGTAAATTTTGTTTTCTAAAATTAGCTAGATATTTCTAAATTTCAGATCAAGTATTATTAAAAAAATTAAACAAATGTTTCTTTTAGTTTTTAAAGTATAATTGGTGACTGTTTTATTTTTGTTTGATTACATTTTGAACAAGATTTTTTACATTAGTTCTGTTTTATATATGATTGATTTATAATTTAATTTAAAAAACTACCATAATATTACGTATAACTATTTCAGATCAAGTAATATCCATTCACCGACTTGCTCTTTTAAATAAGAAATAATAATTTTGAAAATATAAAATTCTCAAATATATTATAATTAAAATTAAAATTTCTATTACTAAAATATGTTGAAATAACATTTATTTACCGATATAAAATAACAAATAACTTTATATTTCTATTAATTCATGTATATCAAATATATTATGACTTTTCATTTTCTTATAAATTTATGTGAATATATCTAAATGATTGAAGACATTTCATATTCATTTTGAACATATTTATTTTTAAAAAGTAGATTTTGATTTAAATATTAAATAATATGGTGTGTATGTTGATAATAGCTCTTATGCATATTAAGACAATCTCCACAGCATTCATATCAAGTCAGAAAATGTCAGCAAACAGGTCAAACGTCCATTTAAGTGCTCTGTTCCAAACATGGACCAGGCCGGTTGGTTCGCTTTTGCAGTCAGTCAGTACCCATGTTTCTAAATCCGATTCAGACATTTAACCAAGACAATTTACAGGATCACCGCGGGTGAACCGTAAGTTAATAAATAAATTAATTTTATTATATAATAATATATCAGATATTGAAAAATAAAATAAAATTTATGGTTAAAAAATATATAGAAAATACTTAATTTTTTTTTATTTCACATACAAAATATCAAAAAAGTAATTTAGATAATTTAACAATTTTTGGTAACAAGTTAGGAGTTATGACATATAATAAAAAAATCAACTTAAAATCCATAATTATTTAAATGTCTAATGTGAATAATAAAATTAAAATTTAAAATAAACCAAAAGTAAAATATAAAATTGAAATAGATTGTTAATAATAAAAATATATTAATAACAAATCACATCAACTAATTTTGGTTTTCTCTATCATTGTTCACTTCATTTTCTTTAGGTGATATAATGAAATCTTCATCAAAATCTAAAGATCACAAATAAAAATCAAAACGATTATTATTGTGTTGTAAGTGAGATTCACGACAAACAAAAAATTGACAAAAAAATTTGAAAGACATACAGAGTCGACTTTCGAGAAAAACGATAGTAAAAACTGAAAACCTAAATTTCTTATTTAAAATAAAAAACATATTTTAACAATGTAATTAAAAACATCTAAGAAGAAAATAAGTAAAACTTACATATTGGGTCAACCAGTGGTTCAACCGATAGTCGAATTATGGGTTTTAACAGTTTTTTTGCGGGTTTTATCGGGTTTTTAAATAATATTTTTTTTGTAAAACCCAAACTAGATTACTTATCGGGTCACTGGGTTGACCGGTTCAACCGTGGATCCGGTTCTAAGTTTCAAAACACTGGTCAGTACTCTGAAGTGTGTCCGACGTAAACTCTGTTGTAGGATACTAGTAGTATGGTAAAAAAAAAGATTTTTTTGGGTAAAATGTTAATTTTTTTTGTTAAAGGGCAAAAAAGATATAGACGTTTTATTGGATATCTACTCACATTTTATTTGGTTCAAAGATATATATATATATATATATATATATATTTTAAAACCACAACTTATTAACAAAGAAAAAAACCACAAATTAAAGCACTTGGTTTAGTTGGCCTTCGGCCAGACACAGCAAACTGATTGACCATAGATCTTATCCTTTGGGTCAGATCAAAATATGGTGGTTCAGTTATGGTTCTTATTCAGGCGGTTTCATGGACCAACTAGGTCTGTCCGAGCAAAGCATTCCATGGCCTAATGGCCGGACTAGTGGTTAGGTTGATCGAACGTAGACCTAAGCCAATTGGCTAGATCAAACCTATGGGCGATCCGGTCATGTTGAATGGTCTATCCGGTTGTCCTAGGTTATATCTAAGTATGACCGATTGATGTTATGATAGAATGGTTAGGAATACGGAAGGAAATAGGGAAATCAAACCATGCATTGTTATATTGGCTTACTAGGTTATCAGATTGTGTTGGATGTGTAATGATATGTGGTTTCAGGATATGAGGTTGATCGTAGCCGTGAAGACTCAAGCCGAGATGTAGTGTGTGGTGTAGGGTTAGATCGGTTATGTTATGAATACATGTATAGCCAATTGTGCAACTTAAACCTATGTAAGGAATCTCATTTTGATAAGTAATAAAATAATGATTTGCCTTTGTTCTTACTTGTGTTGATCGATTATGTATATGAACCTTAAATGTATTGAAAATGACTTAGAATGTTTAGACTCTAAATGGATCAAATGGCCAATTAGAATTGGTCGTCTAGATGGATTTAGATACCAGGATCGGTCTTACAAAATAGAAATGTTAGACTCAAAATGGATCAAATGGCCAATTAGGATTGGTCTTAAGGCCACAGGTCTAGATGGGTTTAGATACCAGGATAGGTCTTAGAAAACAAACGATGTCTTCTTCCACAGGCGATTGAGAGATATTCGGGACGACTATGGCTACTTGTTCATTGTCTATGGTAGATTGTGTATCATGAATTATACATTTAAATGTCATAGTATCTCATTTATTCTCATCTTATCTACATGTCTCTAGGATGAATTTTAAAGGCTTTGTGGTGGTGGTTTCCTTCACTTTATTCTACAAGTCATATTGGTATAAAAACAATTTGTACTAATTCATGAAAACGGAATACCTGGATCTTTTCTCTCCAATACTCACAATAACTGAAGTGTTTTTAGTCGGAATGTAAAGAAATGAGCAAGTTGGTAGGAAAATTATACCCAAAAAACAGTTGGTATGAAAAAAACAATTTAAAATTAAATATAGGGCCATCATTGTGGTGGAAGCAAGAGGACCATTGAGAAACGATAAGGATTTAGTGATCATATCTAAGGTAGACAACAATAGAGGACACTTTACCCATGACAATATTAACAGACACTACTAGTCCGAGATTCGAACCAGTAAACATTTCAACTTGGTCATCTCGATGTAGTCACAAAAACTGAACTGAAACATGTTTTTGAAATCTCTAAACCGTATAATTCTTTTTTTACCTTCTTGTTATACAATTCTCTTGTAACACACTAACACTTTTGAAAATCACAAAGATCTTTCCATCACAATTAGGCTTGTTCTCATCTTTGATTTTATATTTATCATATATGGACTCTAGAATAGAGAAAAGGTGGACTAAATGACACTATCAGACTTTCAGTGCTTAGAAATATGATAAATATATAATTTTTAATGCCAGAATTCATACATTAAAGTGTTCTGGTTATGAAATATTCTGCTTGTTGAGAATTTCAAACTGTAATCTCCACAAGATTTCAAGATGAATCTTTCAACCATTTGATTACTATTAAACTGTTATAAAACTTATTTAGGTCATTCACTCAAAACAATATTTATTCGTCATTCATTATTCCTTAATTAAAGATATATAACTAACTGCTTACATTTATAAAAATTATATTTGAAACTGAAAGATGGTAAACATATAATTTTGACCAAAAAAAAGGAAAGAAACTGAAGCTAATTGTATAAATAAAATGAAAAACTGTTTGGACTAATAATGGAAATCAACGGATCGGACCGGAGGTTTGTCGGTCGAACGTGAACCGCAACCAGGAGGAACAAGCTGGCCAATGATCCGGACCGAGCTCATCACAAAACATAAAAGCCGACAAGAAAAACAAAAAAACAAAAAAACAAAAAAATTCTGTCTTTGTCTCTCTCTAGACTGATCTAATAAATCCCACAATACTCTTTGGTTCTAAAGTAACTCTTCCTGAAATTTCACAAAAGTTCCTTCGTCTTTCTTCCTTCTGTTTAACATCAAATTACGAAAATGCCCCTCATTCAACGGAAAAAGCCTCCGTCTTCTCCATCGGAGGACCTGCCCGACGACGACGACGACGATCCCCAGAAGAAATCTCATCATCACAAGAAATCCAACGGAGGAGCCGACAAGGCGAAGTGGTCGTGCGTGGATTCCTGTTGCTGGTTCATCGGGTGCGTGTGCGTCACGTGGTGGTTCCTCTTGTTCCTCTACAACGCTATGCCCGCGAGCTTTCCTCAGTACGTGACGGAGGCGATCACGGGTCCTTTGCCTGACCCGCCAGGCGTGAAGCTGAAGAAAGAAGGTCTCAAGGCGATGCATCCTGTTATCTTTATTCCCGGGATTGTCACTGGAGGGCTTGAGCTTTGGGAAGGCAAACAGTGCGCTGATGGTTTGTTTAGGAAGCGCTTGTGGGGTGGAACTTTCGGTGAAGTCTATAAGAGGTGAGGTTTTTGCTTTTCAATCTTTAGTTTTATATTTGAGATTTGGGTTGGATCTGATGAGATCACGCTCTTGCTGCTTTCACGTATGTTTCACTCGCTAGTCGCTTTTTAGGTGCGAAATGTTATCTCTTTAGGAGACCATACTATTTTATATGTTTGTGTAAGGGAATTGAAATGAATTGCCAACTTCAGGTTTTAAGCAAGATGTCGGATGAAACATGTCTGCTGCCTAGGAAACTTGAAGTTAAATGTTATTGCCTAATATATTGCTAGACATTCTGTTCTGAACAAAGTTGCTACCTTTATTGTCATTGAGTTTACGTTACTTGTACGGAGTGTATACTGAAGTAGTGTTGTTTGTGCTGTTCTGTTAGGAATAGATGTGAAAGTACTAACTACATTTGTGAAAGAGTGGATGGTTTACTTTAGATTCTTGTGATATAGGATGGTTGTTTTGTTCTTCAAGTATACGCATGTGCAAACTAAAAGTTAGTTTCTTTTGTGTTTTGGCTCAATGTGCTTTTCTCAATTTCTTTCTTGAGAACTCAAAAACGTGATTTTCAAAATTTTCCACATACATTTGTCTTTAATTTCATCCATTTCTAGCTTTGAACAGAGCGTTCTATAGAACTGATATATTTTATTTGTATTGATCTGCATCTTTCTTCTTTCGCCTCATTGTTCCTCTTTTTTTTTTCTTCTCTGAAATTGATATGCCAGTTTTATTTACTGTTGTTATTTATCTCATTGATTCAGGCCTCTATGTTGGGTGGAACACATGTCACTTGACAACGAAACCGGCCTGGATCCTGCTGGTATTAGAACTAGAGCGGTATCAGGACTCGTGGCTGCTGATTACTTTGCTCCTGGCTACTTTGTCTGGGCAGTGCTCATTGCTAACCTTGCACATATCGGATACGAAGAGAAGAACATGTACATGGCTGCATATGACTGGAGGCTCTCGTTTCAGAACACAGAGGTTAAAAATCTACTATTCTGTTCCATTTCACGTTCATCTCTTACGGCTTAAATACTTTTTTTTTTAAATTTTGAATTATTAGGTGCGTGACCAGACGCTTAGCCGTATGAAAAGCAATATAGAGCTGATGGTTTCCACCAACGGTGGAAAAAAAGCAGTTATAGTTCCTCATTCGATGGGAGTCTTGTACTTTCTACATTTTATGAAATGGGTTGAGGCACCAGCTCCTATGGGCGGCGGCGGTGGGCCTGACTGGTGTGCCAAGCATATAAAAGCGGTGATGAACATTGGTGGACCGTTTCTTGGTGTTCCAAAAGCTGTTGCAGGCCTCTTCTCTGCTGAAGCCAAGGATGTTGCCGTTGCCAGGTATTGAATAACTCTTCTACAACACTTGCTGTTGTACTTTAGTCGCTTGGTTCGTTAACAGAACTTAACTATTTTTGAAACTTTGCAGAGCGATTGCGCCAGGGTTCTTAGACACGGATATATTCAGACTACAGACGCTGCAGCATGTAATGAGAATGACACGCACATGGGACTCAACGATGTCTATGATACCTAAAGGAGGTGACACGATATGGGGTGGTCTTGATTGGTCTCCGGAGCAAGGCTACACTTGCTCTGGTAAAAAGCAAAAGAGCAACGAGACTCGCGGTGAAGAAAGTGAGAGTTTAGTTACCAAGACGAAGCCTGTCAACTACGGAAGAATCATATCGTTTGGGAAAGACGTGGCAGAGGCTCATCCATCTGAGATTAAAAACATTGATTTTCGAGTAAGGAGATAACAAATCATATTGAAACCTCTTGTAGCTTTTGTGATTTAGATGATTAATAATATGTATATATGTTACTTTGGTGAAGGGTGCTGTGAAAGGTCAGAGTATCCCAAACAACACGTGCCGTGACGTGTGGACAGAGTACCATGATATGGGAATTGGAGGGATCAAAGCTATTGCTGAGTATAAGGTCTACACTGCTGATGCGGTTATAGATTTGTTACATTATGTTGCTCCTAAGATGATGGCGCGTGGTTCAGCTCATTTCTCATACGGTATTGCGGATGATTTAGATGACCCCAAGTACGAGCATCCTAGACACTGGTCTAATCCGTTGGAAACAAAGTAAGTGATTTGTTTTGGTACCAACTTTATGCTTCCTCCTGATGCATCATCAGTCTATTTATTAGGCCTGGGATTTTGAACCGAACTGGACCGAAATTTCGGTTAGTCTGGTGAGAAGTTTGGTTCTATTTGGCAGGTTTATAAAAAACTTCGGTTTTCGGTTCGGTTAGTTGGTTTTCCAAAAAAAAATTGTTAACCAAATTTTGTACCAAACTAACTTGATTAACCGAAATTACCCAAATTTAAAACCAAAATATATTTGAAACTAGAAACTTCTGTTAGTTTCGGTAAAATTTTTAAAAACCGAACTATCCGAATACCGAAATGAACCGAACTTTTTTCCGGTTCACTTTGGCGAGATGTTGATCGAACCGAACTATTCGACCCTAACTACAAAACCCGCATGCCTACTATTTATGTTCCATCTTGTGAGAATATGGCTATCAGCTCAGAGCTAAGAAAGCTATTTGAGTCTTTCTCTATGTGTATATACTAATCTTATGCTACACGTTGCTCATCTTAACCATGTTCGGTTTGTTCTGCTATTTTAGATTACCCAATGCCCCTGAAATGGAGATCTACTCATTGTACGGAGTTGGGATACCGACAGAAAGATCGTACATCTACAAGCTTAACCTGTCTCCTGACAGCTGCATCCCCTTTCAGATCTACACTTCTGCTCACGAGGAGGACGAAAACAGCTGTCTGAAAGCTGGAGTTTACAACGTGGATGGGGATGAAACGGTACCGGTCCTCAGTGCCGGGTTCATGTGTGCTAAAGCTTGGCGTGGCAAGACAAGATTCAACCCTTCGGGAATCAAGACTTACGTTAGAGAGTACAACCACTCTCCACCTGCCAACCTGCTCGAAGGTCGCGGGACCCAGAGTGGGGCCCATGTTGATATCATGGGAAACTTTGCGTTGATAGAGGATATCATGAGGGTTGCCGCAGGAGGTAACGGGTCGGATCTAGGAGACGACCAGGTCCACTCTGGTATATTTGAATGGTCAGAGCGTATTGACCTGAAGCTGTGAATATATTTGATCTATTTGAGGCTGCCAGCTTTTGTGAACTTATTGCTTCCACGCAGGGAGAGATCATCATCATCATCATCATCATCATCATGATGTCCGAGTCACAAGAAGCCTCTGAAAATGATATGTGTGGTGGTGCAATATTCTCAGTACCCTTCATTTAAATATATATTCTTATTGGGGGATGTAAACTATTATACCATCCTGTTTATGTTTGTGTTCTTGGAACGATAGTGCAAGGCTTGCTGCGTCATGTCTGTTTGTCTTGTCGAAAGCATCAATTTGTATTGGTTCTACATAGCTTCAACTTGTATTGGTTTTACGCTTAGATAATGATTCAAACTAGGATAATGTAGAACTTATGTTATATATTTGTGCCAAATTTGATTAAAAAAGCCTCTACTGCACATCGTGAACTAGGTCTAGACTCCAGAATCAAACCCTACTGAACCGAAATAACCAAAACCAAATATAATTTCATAACTACACTGTTCCTATAAACCGAAAAAATCAAAAAACAAAATCGAACCGAGAACACCTGAGTTATCGAATGTTTTTTTTGCTCGGAATGTTTAAAATTGTTCGAGCTTTTTGAATTATCTAACATTTTTATTCTCGCAACCCGAATTACTTAATATTTAAACTGAAAACTCTAAATTATCCGATGTTTATATCCATATTATCATGAAATTAGCTTAAAAACTAGAACCAAATTGGAAATGCATTTTTCGAAATATTACCCAGTAATTTTATTACTCAAACCAAACCGACGGTGAAAATAGCCGAACCGAAAATGAACCAGATTTTGTAAATAACCGAATGATTCTTAAATCTCTAGAACCAAAAAAAAAACTGTAAACCGAAATACTTCATCCAAAACCAAACCGAAAAACAGAAAGTGGAGGCCTATCATGAACTATGCAATCTTGTTTTTAATGGTTGTAAGAAAAAATACTAGAGCCACCATGTATCCATAAGTCGAAGAGTCAGACGTGGCTTAACCTGGTCCATCTACTCCACACGAAAGCGCAGTCATAACGCAAAAGCGGCGTCGTAATCCTCCTCTGGAATAAAAACAAGAGGCAAGAGAGCTCTTCTTCTC
Organism: Brassica oleracea var. oleracea; assembly: GCF_000695525.1. Classification (NCBI taxonomy): domain Eukaryota; kingdom Viridiplantae; phylum Streptophyta; class Magnoliopsida; order Brassicales; family Brassicaceae; genus Brassica; species Brassica oleracea. The sequence goes on along the minus strand of NC_027756.1, from coordinate 49,414,390 downwards.
TTCCTCTCCAACCAAAATAAATCTATCTATCTCAATGGAGCTGAGCTTGAGCACTTCTTCTCCCGCTTCTCCAGCGGTTTTGAGGAGACAAGCTTCTCCTCTCCTTCACAACCAACAAGTGCTCGGCGTAAGCTTTGCCTCCGCTCTTAAACCAGGAGGAGCTCTCCGGTTTCGTTCCCGGAGGCGTCCCCTTCATCGTCCCATCACTTGCTCCGCCTCTCCATCCACTGCAGAACCATCCTCCGGTAAATTTCTCTCCTTTTTTTTATCTTTTAATTTCTTCTTTCCGTTCGGACAGGGTGAAAGTAGTAGTTTTTGTTGCTGTAATTGGTTTCAGTTTTGATAAAGGAACGATTTTTATTTCTCTGTATATAACAGAGGTGAAGAAGAAGACGCTGGTGAGGAGGAATGACGTGAGGAACATAGCAATTGTAGCTCATGTTGATCATGGCAAAACTACTTTGGTTGATTCTATGCTCAGGCAAGCTAAGGTAAACATCACATGTTTTGTTTTGTTTTGTTTTTTTTTTCTAAATTATCCAAATCTGTTGAGAAAAGTAATGGAGTATATGCTTAATTATTTATCTTTACTTGTGTAGGTGTTTCGAGATAACCAAGTGATGCAAGAGAGGATCATGGACTCTAACGACCTTGAGCGTGAAAGAGGAATCACTATTCTTAGCAAAAACACCTCCATCACTTACAAAAACACGAAAGTGAATATCATTGATACTCCTGGCCACTCTGACTTTGGTGGTGAAGTGGAACGTGTCTTGAACATGGTTGACGGAGTCCTTCTTGTGGTATGCTCTAAAATAATAAACTTCTCTCAGCTCTGCATATCTCTTTTTTTTTCTTATCCTCGCTTTCTTGTTTCTTAGGTGGATTCTGTTGAGGGACCAATGCCCCAGACGAGGTTTGTTTTAAAGAAGGCTCTTGAGTTTGGACATGCGGTTGTCGTGGTCGTGAACAAGATCGACAGGCCTTCTGCTCGTCCTGAGTTTGTTGTCAATTCCACTTTTGAGCTGTTTATCGAACTTAACGCTACAGATGAACAGGTATTGCTTGATTTTCGGGTTTGTCTAACCCTTATGTGGTACCTCTCGTCACTCATATGATACTAACGTTACTAATTTTTATTGTTGTTGGTGGTGGTGTATAGTGTGATTTCCAAGCGATTTACGCCAGTGGGATTAAAGGAAAGGCAGGGCTTACTCCGGATGACCTTTCAGAAGACCTTGGACCCCTGTTCGAGGCCATAATTAGATGTGTCCCTGGCCCAAATATTGAAAAAGATGGTGCACTTCAGATGCTTGTGAGTCATTGTGATTTTTCCACCGTTTCATGTTTTATGTTTTATGTGTTGAATGAATCAGACAGTCTAGTTGAAGTTGTGTAGATATTCACTTGTATGAAGCTAATGTTTTTTTTTTCCTTCAGGCCACAAATATAGAGTATGATGAGCATAAAGGACGTATTGCTATTGGGCGGTTGCACGCAGGGGCACTACGCAAAGGAATGGATGTCAGGGTAACATTTTGATAAATCTCCACCTTATTGTTATCGTACATCATTGATGTGTGCTCAATGATTTGTTGTAAACTTATTGGGTATATACCTTTACAGGTGTGCACTTCTGAAGATTCGTGTAGATTTGCAAGAGTGAGTGAGCTCTTTGTTTATGAGAAATTCTACAGAGTACCTGCTGATACAGTGGAAGCTGGAGATATTTGCGCTGTTTGTGGCATAGATGACATTCAGGTACACACGCATATGCATGTATCATTTGATGCCAAATGCGAGAGTGTTGGATAGTTGCTTGCGCCACTTGTCATTTTTCTTTTTTTAATGGCCAATTGAGTTGTAACTTCTTGGTTTCTTTGTACATTTTGCAGATTGGGGAGACTATTGCTGATAAAGCTCATGGGAAGCCTCTGCCTACAATCAAAGTAGAAGAGCCAACTGTGAAAATGTCCTTCTCTGTCAACACCTCTCCTTTCTCTGGTCGTGAGGTAGGTTTAATCATGGCTGATATGACTATCATTAGTATTTTAAGAGGGAGGTTGTAACTTGGATTAGTGCAATATTTGATTTGAATTATATTTTCCTTTTCCTTTTCTGTAGGGTAAGTATGTGACTAGCAGGAACTTGCGAGATCGTCTAAACCGTGAGCTCGAAAGAAATCTAGCAATGAAAGTGGAAGATGGTGAGACAGCAGACACATTCATCATTAGTGGACGAGGCACATTACACATTACCATCCTGATAGAAAACATGTAAGTCCTTTCACTGAACACATCAATCTTTTCATTGAAAGTAGCTGAACGATAACATGTTCCAGGCGAAGAGAGGGATATGAATTTATGGTTGGACCCCCGAAAGTTATCAACAAAAGGGTTAATGATAAATTGCTCGAGCCGTATGAGGTGAGTTTATAATTTCCTACATAAGAGATACGCAACAAGTTGTGAAACTATGGTCTCACTTTAATTTGAATATCTTTGGTTTCATTGTCTACTCACTGAACTAACTTTTGCTCTTGCTCACTAATATTCAGGTAGCAACTGTCGAAGTACCAGAGAATCACATGGGGCCTGTTGTTGAACTTCTTGGCAAAAGGCGTGGACAGATGTTTGATATGCAGGGTGTTGGGTATGTATCCTTTCTCTTGCCCTACCTTTCATCTTATATGCAAGTGTGCATTGTTTTTTCTGCTTCTTGATAATGGTTTTGTGTTAAGACTGCCTCTTGATAAGCTGCTTGGTAAATCTACAGTTTGCAGCTATTAAGATCAATCTGACTGTGTGTGTGTGAATCTTGAATGACAGGTCGGAAGGAACAGTCTTTCTACGGTACAAAATCCCAACACGAGGACTTCTTGGATTGAGGAATGCAATTTTAACAGCTTCTCGTGGGACAGCTATCCTCAACACCGTTTTTGACAGTTATGGACCTTGGGCTGGTGATATTAGCACCCGTGATCTTGGCTCCCTGGTAAGTTTAGGGAGTTGAGATAAGTTTTTAAGCATTTTGGTTGTTTCTGAAAAGGGAAGTGGGAGTTTCAGGTTGCGTTTGAAGATGGAACATCAACATCGTATGCTCTGGCAAGTGCTCAAGAGAGAGGGCAAATGTTTGTAGGTGCAGGTGTGGATGTATACAAAGGTCAGATAGTTGGGATCCACCAGAGACCTGGGGACTTGGGACTTAACATCTGCAAGAAGAAAGCAGCGACAAACATACGCTCCAACAAAGATGTGACAGGTATTTCATATTAACCTTAAGCTATTGTGCAAGTTTCAAATGCATCTGCTGACAAATCTTTTTTTTTGTGGGGGTTAATTACAGTGGTTCTTGACACTCCTTTGACTTATAGTCTGGACGACTGCATCGAATACATTGAAGAGGATGAACTTGTGGAAGTCACGCCTCTTAGTATTAGGATGTGCAAGAATCCTAAAATGGCCAAGAAAGGCAGGTAAAAGAAAAAACATTTTGCAGCTGGGGTTTGGAGGAAGCTGAAAAGCTTTTTTCATTAAAAAGATGAAATCTAGTTTCTAGTGTTTCTAATGATATCTTATATAGGCTTGTTTGATTCTTATACATAAGTCTTGAATTCTTATGAGGGGGTGGTGAGTCCTCCGGATGTAATCAAATTAATGCTTTTTGGAAAACCCCTTATATCCCATTTGGACTACTTCCATCTCTGATCATATTTTACTTTAAAGTTGTACAACTTCTTGAGTTACCACTAGCAAATAGCTTGTTTGATTCTTATAAATGGAGGTTATCAGAAAGCTGCCACAATAGGTTATCTTACTAAGGTGTCTAAATTTCTGCAAGTATACTCCAAAAACTTAGCTTCTTTGGGACTTTAGGCAGAGTATTGCTTGCTCTTATTCTGGCAAACCAATACTATTGATACTATCAAAAATGTTGTGCATTATATAGAGAGATACTGTAACAAAATCATCATCTCAGACTGACTGAGTCTGAAACGCTGCCTTTGGGATCATTAACTGGTCATAGATGGGTAGTACTTGGTTATTATCAGGCGTCCGAACCATCTGCTCGTCAGCTTTTACCACAGTCTCTGCACACCCAGCGTTTGTTGAAGGCTGCTCTATCTTGTCCTTGCTTTTACCCCATAGTACCAAGTATACTCCAAAGACGATGACAACTGATCCAACAACCCTACAAAGTTCAGGAAACACATTTAGTTGCTTTAGATCAATCGCATCAGTAGACTTGGATCAAGGCTGTTTACCTTCCTAGGTAGAGTTTCTCCAAGAAAACAAAGGAACTCAGTATAGCAACGATGACCATGCTGAGGGGGTTAAATGCGCTCACAAACACAGGGCCTCTCTTCTTTGATGCCCATCCAATAGCATAGTATGCTAACCCTGAGACAAGTCCCTGTATAACAATACTTCGCTCAACAAACACACACATAAAAAGGTTTCACTGTGAAAAGTTTATGGACAGAGATTATAAAAAAATTGTGGTACCCCATATATCGAAGCTAAAAGCTTCATGTCCGGGTGGATTTTCCAGACAGACATGTTCTTCCTTTCCCATATCAATGCTATAACACTAGCCTCCAGCATCCCCATAATGCACATAAGTGCTGTTAGCGAGAGCTCAGCATTATATGTATTCAGAATGTTTGCCTGAAAAATAATATAATCTCTTCTGTTACCTTTACTACCTCTCTGTGAATAATTATAAGAATGGGGAATATGTTCTACCTGTAAAATGATGTAACATGACCAACTGAAGCAGCTTGCTACAAGCATAACTGATCCTTTTCCTACATCTTCCTGCTTTGGAGTATTCATAGCATGTGACTGCCCAATAATCCCCCATGGCTTGCTTGTCCAAGGCAACTCAATGACATTCCCTTTGAAGAAAGTCATGAGCATTGCTCCTCCAATAGCTACCATGGTTCCCACCAGCTTCGCCTGGCTGTGACGCCTTTTGATATTCACCTTCTCGAGTCTTTCAAGAAAACATAAAAAAAAAAACCTCAGCAATACTTTATTAGTATATGCATCGGCAACAATATTGGTAGAGAGAGTTACTTGAAAATGCAAGCCATTATAAATGTCATTGCAGGAAGTGCATTGCACAAAGCCGATGTGAATGTGGCAGTAGTAAGTTTCATCCCTGAGTAGTACAGGTTTTGTTCAACCACAGGCCTGCATTTGTTTCATTTAAACCTAGTTACGCAGAGGAATCTTGTCTATTTTAAAAAAAAAATTAATTATATGTTTAATTCTATCATTGTGAATCAGAAATGATGTAACAAAGTCATACTCAAATAAACTCAGGATGGATATTTGTAACAAGATTTTGAAAGTCAGCCTTGGTCTTGAGTTCCTACGTTTACAACACAAGAAACAATAATTTTAACTTCATATTGTATGTTATTTTGTTTTACAAACCTGAACCACAAGAAGAAGAAGAAGATACCTCTCAAGAACGAGAGCGAAAGGAGTAATGAGAGCTGCAGCAACTGCCATGCGGTAAGCAACTAAGACATGAGGGCTCATCCCTTGGTTCAAAGCTATTTTCGCTACTATAGACATCAATGCATACAGAAACTGAATGAAAACAATGGCCATGAAGGGCCTTGCTTTCTCAAACTTCATTATTTGCACCTTCTCTGCATACAAAAAACGTTTTCCCTTGGAGTTAGGAAATATATGTTTTTTGGTTTTGCTATAAGCAAAACAAAAGTGATATCTATGCGTGTATATATAATGTGTATTCTGTTTTGATGCCTCATAACGTGTTCATGTGTTCCGACGTAAAGAGCATTCAAAAGTATTTTTTTGATTTAAGTGCAAGTAATTAATACATATACCTAAAAAAGAGGAAGTCCAAAGAGCACTAAACTCGTGTTTTAAGAGGTAAACATTTCTTGATTGGTTCGGTGCTGACTCTCATAGACCAGCTTTATATATTTGTCAATTTATTTAAAATCGGCGGTTTCAATTATTACTCATTAATTATAGTATCCCATCATTTTTTCATACGATTAATTTTATTTTTGTCGTTACATAATTTATTAGTCTAACCCGATCTATATAAGTTCCCTATCACTTTATCAACCGCTTCTGATGGATTTTTAACGATCAGTATCAAATAACATAACTCTCTTGAGGTGCAGGGACCTACTATATCTAACGTAGAACCCTATAAAGTATAAGCTTAGTAGTACTCATGAGATCGTTTTACGTCACAAATCAAAACAAAACAGAAAGCGAGACCATTCACCTAATAATATACGCGATGGAGAACCAACATGTTATGCAACATTACAAAATTTGCTAAACAAAAGTATGGCTTATTTGAAATTACATGGTTTCAAATACAATTGTTTAAAGTTCTTGTGATTTATACTACACATTAGTCTACAAATAAAACTTTTTTGAAATAAAATACGAACCTGTAAAATTCACAAATAACGAACAATGTAGGTCGAGTCTCCCGAGAGTTGAGACTGTAGTGGTCGAGCGCATGCGGGTTGAGGCACAGTGTTGTTTTAGAAGGGTCGATGATGAGATGGGAGCTTCACCGTTCTGATGACAATTTGATTTGGGATATTCTCTTACACCAGTGATTAATGACAAAACAAAACAATAAAAGATGTGTGAATGAGATGAGAAGGTTTTTTTTTCGGGGTCACAGGAGATATTAATTGAGTTTAAGCAAGAACATTACTTCTCTAAAAGTAAAATAGAGAGATACACGCAGTCACGCAGAAGAGATGTGGAGACATATTATAAATTGAAATCTAAGGAAAGAAAGCCAATGCACTTGTGGAAAAACTTAAGTTTATGGTCGTAGTTACATTGAATAAATGCATTTACTTTTATAGCATAAATAGCTGTGTATATAGTCAAACTATAGATAGCAGAATTAATTAGGTATATTAATTGTATTTTTTTTCTTTGATCAAAGATATATTAATTGTATATTTTTACATGATATAAACGAAAAGACGAACCCGATACAGTGTAGCACTTGTCCATTTTATCAACTAAACCTATCTTGTGTAACACAGTAATCTAAGCAGTGAACAAAAAAAAAGTGGTAGATGCAACTCAATCTCTTTAATGTAAAACGGTAATAACAAGAAAGATCCAAAACGAAGAGGACAAAATGTAGCAGGAACATTTGATGTTTAACGTACAGGAATGTTGTTATGCATATTCAGTCAAGAACAAGATTTAAAGATTTTTCATGGGCTAACGAACACCTTAAGCATCCAGCTAAAGGCATCAGAGCCTCGTGCCGTGGATCTCGTCTTCTGAGCGTAACGTTCAAAGGAATACACTTCTTCATCGACGCTCTCGCTGGACACTGTATCGTCTGCTAGCTCAACTGCTGCTACTTGAGCGACCTGGAGATTCTCTGCAGTCTGTTGCAGCTTCTGCGCAGACTCTTTCTCACCAAGTGTTACCAGACATATCAATAACGACTTCAGCTCTCGCTTTCCTCCTTCTGTCATACGCATACCTTTCAGATGATCAACAAGCGCCATCTCCTCACCCGCACTGCATTCACACAACACCAATTTGATTCATGTTTTGGCTCATCAAAAGAAACCAATCAACTTTCATAAGAACATATCTACATACCTGCCGGCACGGATTTTCCCGCTCTTTCTCTGGCGCCTCAAGTCTCTTGCCTTAGTCGCCGTGCTTGAGGTGACTGAAGCAGCAGAACCTCTCCTTGTCCTGCAATAATATCAAAGAAAGCAACTATCTTATGTTATGCAATCTAAGATCAGCCAAGAAAGTAAGACAAGGGTAAAAATGTACCCCAAAGTATAGGCGCTCATTCCACTCAGGTTGCTACTTGCTTCTGAAGCTGTGTCATCATCAAGATCAATGACTGAGCGTTCCTCAGACTTGAGCTTTGCTGCAAGCAGCAAACGTCTCTGCCGAACAGCTAGATACCGAGTCAAATACTTTCCTACTTTCTCTATCGATTCTTTGAATTCGCTTACTAGACCATTAGCACACTCAAGAGCAGAGCTCTTCACCACTGAGATCAAACCCTCTTCTGTATGCATAAAGGCAACCCTTAAAGCTTCTTCCCACTCTCTCGCATTGATAAGCAAGTTAACTCCACCGCTTATATCTCCGCAATACTCTAAAGCTATCTTCGCTGCTTCCCCAGGCTTCCCAAGAGCATTGACCTCTTCACATAACTCGTACGCCAATTTCAAGATCTCATCTTTACCTAGCTTCATTAGCGCGCCTACTCTGAGTACCCCACTCCAATCACCACACTCACGATACGCCTTCGAAGCCTTTTCGAGGTTAAAGCAACAAAGGTACGTAGTAGCAGCATCCTCAAAACGTTTCTCATCAGTGAGATGATCTCCCCAAGCCTCTAGAACCGCTTGTTTCTTTTCAGAATCGGTGATTAGCTGAAGTCCCAGCGGGAAGAGCTGAGGGTTTTTCTTGATCAAGTTCATGCAATCAGGAAAGTAGCCATCCCCTGCTGATACGATGCTCTTGAGAGCGCTATCAAAACGTTGTAATTTAATGTCGATGTTGAAATGCATCAGGGGTTCGGACATTCTCTCCAGCTCCTGGAGATAAGGTAGAAACTCTTTCGGATCGCGTTGGGAGTTGAGCGCCACGATAGCTGCAAGGTTCAGATCGTAAAGACCTAAGGCAGCTTCGAAGACGGCATCTGAATCTAATAACCACAGAAGGTGTTTCAAGGCTTCTTCTGCAGATGGACGAGACTTTTTGATTGAATTATCATCAGAAGAGGAGTTTTGCAACTCCATCTCACGAACAGATTTTATCCTCATGAGAGACTCCTCAATAGCAGGTGGATCGCTTCGAGCAAGAGTGGTCAAGATACAAAGTTCCCTTGAGGGACTCTCTGGTATATGTTCTTCAAGGGCTTTTCTAATTGCCTGTAGAACTGATGACACTTTGTTACCGGACAGATCCTTCGCTTGTGAAACCTTGTCCCTCTTTTTGGAGAAGGAGAACTTCTTGTAAAGTGTTTCCGTGACATCTTCGTTCTTCATGGCGCAAACAAACTCTGTGACGTGGTTCAGATTGTTTACTTGTTCAACAAACTCTACAGCTGATTGTAGAAACGCCTGCCACCCGTATAAGTCCACGATAACGTTAAAGTCGATTCTATGTCGCCTTACCAAGTTTAATGCATCTTTGAACCGTTGCTGAGCTAACGCGTTCGTGATGGAAGACAGGACCAGCTTTCTAGGATAAATGCATTCGAGATTGCCCCGGATAGTTTGTAATATCACAGCAGCTTCGTCTCCGTTGAGGACTCCTATTACTTTGGCACCTTTCTCCCAAACGTTTACGTAGCTCATAACTTCCTCGTCACGCTTTCTACCGTCAATCACAAAGTAGACGTTTCCAAGTGCCACGTCTCCTTCCAGTACATCCTCGGTGTCGAGGATAAAGAGAAAATCCTGTTTGGTCAAGATGATCAGATGGGTAACCACTTCATTGTCCAGCTCTGAATAAAATGAGAAGCTGCTGCAGTTATTACATAGGCTCTTCCCGTTGATGTACAGTCTACCCATATCATCTAGCCCACATACCAAGGGCTTGTGCACGCCACCAACATCAACCTGCGCCACCCTCACCCAAGGACAAGCTGATGGAAAAGAGATACTATTATCATTGATACGAGTTTCCATAAAGCCTGATCTTGATGCATAGCTAAGCACTTTCCCACCGTCAAACTCTACAAAGGCGGAATCACGCTTGCTAGGGTTCCAGGCAAGAGCCATGACGGGTGACTCGAGAGGTGTCTGAGAAGTAACGCTAGCAGCAAAGCCAGAGGATGTTACTTGATCACGTACATGATCCTCGTGACAGACGACTTCAACTTCCAGTAAATAAGAACCGTGGAGCTCTGTCTCAGACGAACCAGAAGAGAGACACTTGTTCTGGCTAGAGCCATAAGCAGAGACGCACAGAAGTGAATGGACATCGAGCCATAGAAGATGTGTAACAGAGCCCAACGCTGTTTTACACTCCGAAACTTCTGCATTGAAGTCCCTACCTTCAAGATCTTCCCAAGTATCACGTGCAGGAAACTCAACAAAAGACAGGTTTCCATCAGACAAGAACACAGCCAGACAATTCTTAGAGTTCCTCGAGTAATATGCTATGTCCCTGACAGCGGAAGAAAAAGTAAGGCTGAACAAATACATAGGAGGTGGCATCAAGGACAAAGACAGTGGCGTCACGAGAATCTTGTTATTATCTACGACAAAGGCTGTTGAGTCCTCCATGACTGCCGTCACCCACATAAAATTACAAACGGTAACTTGCCCTGCCAGAGTCCAACATATTAACTGCGTTGGCTTTGTTGGATCCCACATGACCATTACTCCAGCTTCCCTTGGATACCTAAACTCCTGTTTCAGGTACCAGTGGTTGTTGCTAAAGAACCACACCCTAATAGCATCGTGTGTTTTGCAGCTAACAACCCCTGCAAGAAGATCTGATGCAGAGCTCCACTTCAGAGATTCAAATCCTACGTTGGCATGTCCTGGCTCTCCGATGCTAAATGAGCTCCTCTCAAGTCCGTTTCTCTCGAAGAAAGCAATTGACGGGCATCCATCATCTGACTTCTTTTTATAAACAGCTGCGATTTTTGCCCCACTAGGCATCCATTCAAGAATCGCCTTCATGAAATCTTTTGCTTCTGAAGAAGACTGCAGAGCGCCAGAATCACTCTCCCATATCTTGATCTTCTTGTGCATAGAGCCGGATTCAAAAACCTCACCCATAGTAGCAAAGTACTTCCCATCACCTCTCCAGGAAATGGAAGGTCCCTCACAGTTTACAGACACGTCATCTGCTTCACCTAAAACAGTTATTTGATTCACATGGTTAGCAAATCAAGAGAAGGTGTTCAGTAAAACTTTCAGCTATGGGGTCAAGAAGAATGTAAAAGAGAGGATACATATGATAAAGGCAAAGGGTCCTTACGTACGTAACCACCTTCAGGAACCTCAGAAAGCGCCCTCTCATACATCAAATCCCAATCATAAGTCATTACAAGTAACTGACCAAAACCAAAACCGCTAATCAATCCAAGTAGATCTCCAGTAGGACTAGGGGAGAGACACTTGACACCTCCTTCTATATTTCCAACTAACTCAGTCACATTGCTCGCAACTTCGTGCACAAGCAGAAGCCCACGAGACGTCCCAATTAATAAAGACTCCTTCTCCGCGAGATAATCAAAGGCCGTGATGAAATCCCCTGCCTCCAAATCAATACTGCAGACCTCCACAGGCAAAACCTTCGCACTATCTCTCCCATTCTGAAACATTATGATTAAAGACATCAACACAACATAGTTGAAAGGCTTTCGCTTTATACAGACCATATTCATTAACATGTGTTTTCTTCTCTACCAACAAATAAAAAATCCTTACTTGCAAGAAACTTGAACCAAAGACTAAAACTTTTTTTTGTCTCACTCGCTTCCCTTATCAATCAAAGACAGGATGTAACCAAAGAGGAAACGAGTTTTAGAGGCAGAAGATTGCTTACTTGGAAGGAAGAGAGGTGAAGGGCGTAAACGAAGTTAGTAGAAGATGCGAAGAACAAGCGACTCTGGTCGATGTCGTAAGCTGCGAACTGTACAGCTTCGTCTCCCGTCGAATGCAATTGGATGTTCTGAGAAACCTCTGAGAAAAGCTTCAAGTTTTTCATCTTGGAGGAGTACGAATTTCTCTACAACTTCAACGAGCTTTGCAGCTACAGATCCAGGAGGCAGATAAAAAAACCCCAAACACTGACATTAGGGTTTAAACCAACACAGCCGCGCTATATTGCTTCCCTTTTCGCGTTAAAAGAGTTAACAAGATCCGGTTTATGTTTTTAAAGCCGGTTTGCGTTTTAACAGCCCGGTTCATGTTTTATTTTACTCGAGGGGGGGCTCTACTCTGCATATCCAGTCTTTTTCATCGATTCACTCTCACAATCTTTGTCAATAACACAACATCATACTATCGATGCTCTGATTCACCGTTTGGATTCCCTGCCAGCACCTCCGTCTGTACAAGAAGAATCAGCAGCAAAGGGTTTAATGCAGAGACTGGTTCCGACTAGGGCTGACCACAAACACTCGTTACTTGCCTTTATACCCGTTACTTGATCTATACTGCTTTGTTTCAAGTATTCGTTGTTGTCAAGTCAAGTATCAAGTCGTTGAGTTTTGATACTTGTAAATACAAGTATCACAAAAAAAGTTACGATTCGTCTAGATATTATTCGATACTTGTTTTACAACTGAAAAAATGATAACTACACCATAAAAACCAAAGCTCTAAACAAATATTTATTTGTTGTAAGAAGTAAACAATACTTTCATATCAAAATATATGTATTAAGTTCCTTCTTCTTTTTTATATTAGGTGTAAATATGTTATTTAAAATAACTCTCGTATTTTTACCAAATCGAATAAATAAAATACTTTCATAACATTTTTTCATAGAAACTCGGAAATATAACCAAATAATTAATAAGTACTTATAAGTAGTAAGTAATCGAACAATGCAAGTAAGTTGCAAGTAACATATTTTTGGACAAGAACTCGAAATAACAAGTACTCGTTTCCGACAAGTCAAGTAAAAATCCAAAAAATCATTAATCGTTCAAGGCAAACCAAGTATTACGTTAAAAAAAAAAAAAAAAAAAGCAAATCCTCGACTTGCGCCCACCCCTAGTTCCGAGTCTTCCGACCTATTTTCACAGCTTTGATTTGGCAATTCTCTCAAAGGTTCTTTCTCTTACTTCTCATCAGACCCTGCAGTACTGATTGTTCTTTTTTCAGTAGGATTTTGTGGTGGTAACGGCTGCATTCTTATTGAAAACTATGATGCCTTCTCTATTCGATCAGCAACTCCCCTTCGGAATCCGATCGTGCCCTTAAAGCCTCTTCTCTATGCGGAGTGTTAGCCATGAAGGAGAGACCGAAATGGATGAAGACCAGCTCGCTTGATGAACTCCAAACCAAAGTTGGACATGTTATTATCATGATCCTTCTTGTGAAAATGCTCGAAAGAAGCAAGATGGTTACCATCGCCACTGGACTAGATTTGCTAAGCTATTCCGTTTGTATTTTCATGTCCTCTGCTTCTCTCTATATCCTCCATATCCTCCACAAAGGAAAGCAATGAGTGCCTATCTTCTCTATTTGTACAGAACCAAATCCAATATAAGTTTGAGCTTCTTTATAACCAAATCTATTTGAACAACCAATGTTCGGAGAGAGCTTTCATTCACTTTGAAAGCGTGGTTGAAATAAAAGCAACAAATGTAAACTGAGACGACAACCAAAAGAAATTTATATCAAAACGATAACCGAAAGAAATCTGATTACAGTAGCAAACCGATAACTTCAATCAGACAAGACAAGGAAATAAAGAACTAGAACTAAAAGGAAGGAAGGAAGGAAGCAACCACGAATCCATACATCTTCCTACCACCACTTTCACTGAAGTTCACCTTCTAGCTGTGACCAGAAAGGGCTTGAAGGTAAGAGATACTCCTACAATGACCATCAGGTTAAGAAAGAAGAAGAGCATGTGGGGTCCTGGTAAGAAAACAATATCTTTTCTCCCTTCGGTCCAAGAAAAACTGTCAAGCAAAAAAAAATTAGTGTTATCTATTTTGTGTGTTAAATGGATAAATGACTTACAGTATTCCAGCACCAACTGGTCCAACGGTTTTGAAGAGTGACATGGAAGTCATCGCAAGTCCGTTGGCAGCACCTCTCTGGTGCTGATCCTGTTGTTTCGTAAGAGTTATTATGATAAGTGCTGGAGAGTATATTACCGTAGGAAGATAAGAGAAATAAGGGACGGAAGATCTGCTGATCAAGACGATAAGATGGGAGAATGATAAGTGGAGCTATTGATCATAACTGCTTGGCGGGAGTTTGTTACGCGGCTGTTAGAAAGTCTTATGTGATTGGAGTGAGTATAAATAAGGTGGGCGGGGCTCAATTGTAAGGCGGCTTGTATCTGATTTGTATCTTGGGCTCTTTAGCATTTTGCTTTAGAGATTGGGCTTAGTTTGTACTTCACAGACTAAGATTTGTATATTGAGTTGAGAAATACGATTACAGTACTTGTGCTCTATCATTTGGTGCGGTGAGCTGTTCGAATTGCGCGCTCCTGACGATGACGACGAGATCAGCAGCGGCGGTGGAGCAACAACTCGGCGAATCGGCACAGCGAATCGAGGTTCTCGATACTACGGTGGCAGAATTGAATCGGAAGTTCGATCGTTTGGAAGAGCGAGTCACAACGATTGTCGCAACTTCGCAAACGAATACTCAATCGATTCAAGCGGCGATGAAGAATTTGGATGCGAAGATCGATCGATTGGAATCTTCGATGCAGTTTCTCATCGCCTCTTTGCAACAGAATCAACAGCATGTCACCCACGCTGAGTCAAGCGGACCGAGTCAATGGCAACCACGAAACCAACATCCAACTCAGGTATCAAATCCTAATCTGGATCATAACTAGGTTATCGGCCTTTGGATCGCATTGATGAGAATAGAAAAGGTCTATACAAGAAAGTAGAAATGCCTACGTTTTCAGGACATAATCCGTTTGATTGGATCGCTAGAGCAGAGCGTTACTTTAGAGTGACTCAGAGCAGTGAAGTATATAAGATGGAGTTGGTATCGCTGAGTTTGGCAGAGGATGCGTTGTGTTGGTTCAACTATGAGATAGAGTTCAGGCCGTTCAGAGATTGGAATGAGTTCAAGCGCAGGTTGTTATCACATTTCGCCGATTCATTTGAGAAAACACCAGGGAAACGCCTCTTTGGGATTCAACAACACGGTACTGCGGCAGAATACATCAAAGAGTTTCAAGAGTTGGCATCACAAGTACGTCTCGCAGAGGAGAATTTGATTGACATATTCTTCAATGGGTTGAAGCAGGAGCTGAAAGAGGTCATTAAATTGAAAGAACCTCAAACTCTACCAGATCATATTGAAACAATCCTGAAGATGGAAGATAGCGAGTTCTGTAAGTTGTTAGCTTCTGCGAAACCTCAGGACCAGAAGAGTGGTCGACAAGTAAACAACAGCTCGAGCAAGTCTTCTTCAACGTACATTGCACCATCATGGAAGCCTAGGCTAACGGGTTTCGACACAGGACAAAAACAAGGTGAGAAGCAAGCACAGCAAAAACCAAATGAGAAAAGTAATCTACCTATAAAGCTTTCTGATGCAGAATACGACTATAAAAGAAAGAATGGGTTGTGTTTCAAGTGTCCGGAACGATGGTCAAAGACACATCTTTGCAAGAATAAGCAGCTGCAAGTGATGGTGGTGGTTCAGGATTGTGAGTTAGAGCTAGTGGAAGAAGAATTTCATGAAGTAAGTGAGGGAATAGAAGCTACAGAAGTAATGGAATTGTCCTTACAATCTTTCTTCGGTTGGTCTTCTCCTACGACAACAAAAATACTGGGTCGAGTGGGAAAGACGTCAGTGGTCGTGTTGATTGACAGTGGTGCTACGCACAATTTCATCTCTCCAAACATAGTAGAGAAAGCACACCTTGAGACTTCAGCTCACAACAATTTCACCGTGTTGGTGGGTACGGGAATCTCAGTGAAGGGTTCGTTGATCTGCAAGGGAGTGACTTTACAATTACAAGCCGTGAAGATTACATCAGACTTCATTGTCTTAGAGCCGGGGGGTGCAGACATAATATTGGGAGTTCAATGGTTAAGAACATTGGGTACTTGCGAAGTGGATTGGGAAAAACAAGCACTATCTTTCATGACTAAGGAAGGGAAAGTGACATTAATAGGGGATGTCGAGACTTCTCAGTCAACTAACAATCGTACGGAGTGTCCTTCGGGTGTGGATTGGGATGGTGATTTGGTCAAGTTGTTCTCTTCAACGGTAACTACTGATCCACCGATTCCAAAAGGTATAAAGGAGGTCATAGAGTTACATAGCGAAGTGTTTGCGGAACCAAAAGGATTACCACCGAAACGAGGGTATGAACATGCAATAAAGTTTTGGGAGGGTACTAAACCAATGTCTATCAGACCTTATAGGTATCCTCATACACAGATGGAAGCCATAGAGACGATGGTTCAACAAATGCTGGAGACGGGAGTAATACGGAACAGCAGGAGTCCGTATTCAAGTCATGTGCTACTAGTTAAAAAGAAAGATGGTGGTTGGCATTTTTGTGTGGACTATCGAGCAGTAAACAAAGCGACAGTACCAGATAAGTTTCCAATTCCGGTAATAGATCAGCTTTTGGATGAGTTAAAGGGGGCAGTCATTTTTTCAAACTTGGACTTGCGTTCAGGTTACCACCAGATCAGAATGGAAGAGGCTGATATTGAAAAGACAGCGTTTAGAACACATCAAGGGCAGTATGAGTTTGTGGTCATGCCGTTTAGGTTGAGTAATGCTCCGGCAACATTTCAGGCGTTAATGAATGAGATCTTCAGACCTTTCCTACGCAAATTTGTGCTCGTTTTCTTTGATGATATTCTGGTATACAGCAAGTCAGTGGAAGAACACAGTATACACCTTGAGATTGTGATTCATAAGCTGATTCAACATCAACTTTTCGCCAATCAGAAGAAGTGTATGTTTGGTCAGGCACAAGTTGAATACTTGGGACATATCATCTCGGCTGCAGGAGTGGCAACAGATCCAAATAAAGTTGCGGCTATGCAGAATTGGCCAACACCACGTTCTGTGAAAGAGTTGAGAAGCTTTTTGGGTTTGACGGGTTACTACAGACACTTTGTGAAGGCATATAGGGTCATTGCTCATCCTCTAACAGACCATCTCAAGTCAGGCAACTTTGATTGGACAGGCTTATCTCAAAAAGCGTTTGAAAATTTAAAGACAGCTATGATTACAGCTCCAGTGCTAGCACTACCTGATTTTTCTATCCCTTTTGTGGTAGAAACTGATGCTTCTGGTTATGGGTTGGGCGCAGTGCTGATGCAACAACAAAGACCTATAGCTTACTTCAGTAAAGGGTTGACTGATAGGGAGCAACTTAAGCCGATTTACGAACGTGAGTTGATGGCTATTGTCATGGCGGTTCAGAAATGGAAGTACTACTTGATGGGGAAGAAATTTATTGTACACACTGATCAAAAGAGCTTAAAATTTTTATTGGATCAACGAGATATATCTTTGGATTATCAGAAGTGGTTGACCAAGTTGCTGGGGTATGATTTCGAGATTGTGTACAAAGCTGGAGTGGAGAATAAAGTAGCAGATGGACTCTCCCGGGTGATGATTGATCGCCAAGTGAACACAGATGGAGTGTTATGCGCACTTACCGTATCATCATCGCTCCAAATGCAGAGTATCTTCGATGAACTAGATGCAAATGAAGATATTCAGCGTATGATTAAGGAAGTAATGTTGGAAACAATGCCTAAAGTAGGATACACAGTTGTAGCAGGAAGGTTATTCTACAAGGGAAAGTTGTTCTTATCAAGAACTTCTCAGTTTATTCAACAGATGCTTCGTGAGTATCATGATGGAGTTATGGGAGGTCATTCAGGAATCCTAAAGACTATTAAGCGCATTCAGCAGATCTTTTGTTGGCCAAAGATGAAGGAAGATGTGAAGAAACATGTGGCTGAATGCTTGGTATGTCAAAAACACAAATATTCAACATTAAGACCTGCTGGATTGCTTCAACC
Source organism: Brassica oleracea var. oleracea (assembly GCF_000695525.1). Taxonomy (NCBI): domain Eukaryota; kingdom Viridiplantae; phylum Streptophyta; class Magnoliopsida; order Brassicales; family Brassicaceae; genus Brassica; species Brassica oleracea. Next base: position 49,396,648 of record NC_027756.1, on the reverse strand, counting down.
AATCGAATTACCAACTTCAATTTGGAGTGAAATTTCGATGGATTTTATTGAAGGTCTCCCTAAATCTGAAGGAGTAAACGTCATTCTTGTTGTGGTCGACAGATTGAGCAAATATGCTCACTTCCTCAGTCTTCGTCATCCTTTTACAGCTACGGTGGTTGCAGAGAATTTTGTAAAAGAGATTGTACGATTGCATGGCTATCCGACTTCGATTATATCAGACAGAGATACGATATTCTTAAGCAAGTTCTGGAGAGAATGTTTTCGCTTAGCTGGTACAACGCTGAAATTCAGTACAGCTTACCATCCTGAGAGTGATGGTCAAACAGAAGTCCTCAACAGATGCTTAGAAGCCTATCTTCGTTGCTTTACCAGCACTCATCCGAAACAATGGCACAAATATTTGGCCTGGGCAGAGTTCTGGTACAACTCATCTTACCATACAGCGACGGGTACTACTCCGTTTAAGATGGTTTATGGCAGAGACCCTCCTAGTCTGTTGTGGTTTGAAGAAGGATCAACGACTAATGGGGAATTAGAAGAGATGATGAAATCCCGTGATGCTATTCTAAGGGATGCTAAAGGTCATTTACTCAGAGCTCAAGAACAGATGAAGAACAACGCTAATAAGAAGAGGAGAGACTTGGAGTTTGAAGTGGGTTCTTTGGTGTTCCTTAAGCTACGACCTTATAGGCAAGCGTCGTTGAGCAAGACATTCTGTCAAGAGTTAGCTGCAAAGTATTACGGTCCTTTTACCGTACTGGAGAGAGTGGGACAAGTGGCTTATCGACTGAAACTTCCTGCTGAGAGTAAGATACATCATGTGTTTCATGTCTCCCAACTGAAACCGGTACTGGGGAAGAGTCATGAAGTGACTGCTTTACCGGAGATGTTGGAGGAGAATGAAGAGTTTATCCTACAGCCAGAACATATACAAGGCACTCGTTACGATGCTGAAGGTCATCTTGAGGCCTTGGTTCAATGGAAGGGCTTACCGGCCCATGAGAAGACATGGCTTCGGGTGAAGGATATTGTGAGAAATTACCCTACTTTCGAGCTTGAGGACAAGCTCGGTCTTACCGAGGGGGGTAATGATAAGTGCTGGAGAGTATATTACCGTAGGAAGATAAGAGAAAGAAGGGACAGAAGATCTGCTGATCAAGACGATAAGATGGGAGAATGATAAGTGGAGCTATTGATCATAACAGCTTGGCGGGAGTTTGTTACGCGGCCGTTAGAAAGTCTTATGTGATTGGAGTGAGTATAAATAAGGTGGGCGGGGCTCAATTGTAAGGTGGCTTGTATCTGATTTGTATCTTGGACTCTTTAGCATTTTGCTTTAGAGATTGGGCTTAGTTTGTACTTCACAGACTAAGATTTGTATATTGAGTTGAGAAATACGATTACAATAATTGTGCTCTATCATATTAATTAATGAAAACAAAACCGGAAAAGATGAAGAATCATACAACGGCTCTGTTTTGCAGAATCACCATGCCGGTTATGGCGGAGACCTACACACACAGAAATCAAATGTGTCAAAGCAATGTATTAACATGCGCAATGGAGAAGTAAAGAAAACTACTTACGCTGAATACATTGACTAGGATAGAAGCAAAGCTCAATAGTATGCTTCTACTGACACCTGAGAGAAGAGCTATAAAGGGGTAGCTCAACTGAACAGGTATCATCAGTGCCCCAGCTAAACGGGTGAGCAGCACGGCTCCTAGCAGTCTCTCGGCTGATGGATAAAGGATGACCTGAAAAGCAAATAGGCCGAGACCTAAAACAAAATGTCTTGCTTAACTCACGTACTGAAAATCAAGTTAAAGCAGACTCACGAGATATGAAGAAAAGCAATGAAATGATAAGACATACCTGAGACTGTTAAAATAGTACCAACATGATTCGTTGAGTATCCCAAACCTCCGTACTTACTAGGACTATTTGCCCACAAAGCAAATATCTGCAGCAGCGATTAAGATTTTTGTTCAGACTAAGAGCACAAGCCACCCTATGAAGGATCTATAATTCCAAAAGCCTAAAGTCTTAATGCTAGTTCCTTTATTACCTCAGAATACGCTGTGTCATGCAGACACAAAACGCAATAGACTAGGATAGATGACATGAGGGGCCAGTTCTTCAACAGAGACCCCTTTTTGTTGTTTCCTGTCTTCTCGATAGATTCAAGAGATGCAGCTTCAAGTACTTCGATTGAGTCATCATCTGAAGTGTTGTCCAGCTTATGATTGTGCAGTGTTTCCTAAGAGACATAGAACACCCGTTAGAGAACTCTTAAGAAATGTAATATAGACATAGAACACCCGTTAGAGAACTCTTAAGAAATGTAATAATAGTATCTTTTTTTTAGAAAGGAAGACTAGACAATGAAGGAATAATAGATTACCGGGATGAAACAGCACAGCGCTGTCACGACCAGCGCGAAAGCTGATATCGTAAAACAAGGCAAGGCATAACGGAACCTGCATTGCAGTTCCATGAGTATTGCATTAAACATACACATTACACTAAACTACTAAACAGAGGATTAAGAAAACCAACCTGCCAAAGATGGATTCTTTGGAGAAGACACTCGGATATTTGTCTGCAGGCTGAGAACAATGAATGTGCATTAACCAGACAGCAAAAAATGATCCGAAGGAGAGATGGACAGGGTTCAAGTATTTAGACAGAAAATTATGATCGAACTTTACCTGTGCTAAAAATCCTCCTAGAGCTGGGCCAATGATGAGGCCAATTCCCCAAGCCGTGCTGACCGCTGACATTGCCGTCGCTTGGTACTCTTCACGGAAGATCTCCGTAGCATATGCCTGCAAAAATTTACACTAGTGATATTAGAAAAGACAATTGTATGAAGAACAAATATATATATATATATATGTACTAGGCTAAGAGTTAAGAGTGTCAACCTTTATGGTTCCAAGAAGGCAGTTAAAGCTGCCAAGCATAAACCTAGTCGCAATGGCCATCCATATGTTCGTGCTCATGCCAAACAGAGCATTGAACACAGCACTGCAATAGCCACCCACCCAAGCTAGCTAGTTAGAAAAAAAAAAGGGGAGATAAAACAGTAAAAAGAAAGTACACTCACATTGTGACGGTTCCCAAGAGAATGATAGGCTTTATTCCATATCGATCAGACATTATTCCCCAGAAAATTGATGTCAGTGCTCGTCCAAACATGAATGCGCACGCTTGTAAGTCACAAAAAGGGACATCAAATCAGTAGAGAGATAATTGAGAGACAATAATGCACAAACTTATAAGTTATATAATATCACCTATAAAGCCAGCATAATATCCAATGTCTTTCTCTGTCTTGGCAACACCAAAGTCTTCAATCTGTGAAAACAGAGACACGTAAGAGAGTGACAGCAAAAAGAACATCGTATCTTAAGAAACTAAGAAGCTCTGTATACTCACCATGTAATAGAGGAAGGGGTACAATGAAGAAATGGGAAGAGCTGCACAACACACAAGAAAATTCATATGAGAGGCTTTGCTTAGAGAATCGTTACTAAATAGCCCACGAAAGGTTATTTTTCATCCAAATCATTAGCAGCAAAATTGCATCAAAGAAGAGGAAGACAAACTTACATGTGGAGAGTATTACGATCCAGATGAAGGAGAGCTCCAGGTAAGGATATCCTCGACGGACCTCCTTCATCTTCTCCACCTTGCAACCAGGACATCCCTCGTGGTAGTGCTTCTCCAACAACGCCTCCTTGTACTCCTTAGCCATTTTCCACGTTCCAAATTCGAATCCACCACAAGGAAATCCCAACCTTATAACCCCAAGCAATACGGAATTTAAAGGAAAGAATGTCAAAATACGGTAACGGAATATTTCAAAATCCTTAGAAATAAAACCACACAGATTCGAATATATGTGTATTAAGAGCGTGTATATATAGTGGAGCTAATGGGTAAAAAGGTCATTATAAGGTCGAATTTGGTAAATTACTTATTATGATCAATTGTCATTTTTTACTTTTCTTCTAATATTTATCTCACATGTTTATAGTAATAAGTAGGAAATCAATAAATAGTGTGGGACGTCTTATTTTTATTATGATTAGTTATAAAGTATAAAAGTTTACATGCGATATAGACAGGGGAAAAAAAATCCAATCCAAACATGAGTATAAATATTGAGGGGGACTATCTCTCATTATGACTACTTGGTACTCGAATCAATTATTTACAAGGATCCTAAGTTTTCTAGTATAGAAGTATGCATTACAAAGTGAAAAGTAAAGCAACCTAAACTCACTATGATGTCTTTTCATCTCATTAATAGTTTAATACTGTGCACACACCACAAGATATTTTTTAATTAAAAGTGTGCACCAAATCATGATTTCGGATCTTTGGATAATGTTTGTAACGATTTCTATCTTGAATTTTTCATGTTTCAGATATTTGAAAATATATAGGCATCTCAATTTTTCTGTTTTATTTTGGATCAGTTTCAATCGAATTTTGGTTAGTTCGGATCATATAATTAAATATTTATAAATAACCGATAAAATTCAAATGTGTGCCGGATTCAAATCGGTTTTGATATATGGGATCAAAAAGATCTGAAATACATAAACTATATTTGAATTAAAACACATTTCAAAATCTAAAACTAATCGGAATGAATATCCATTTTTTTTGAAAATACTAAAAAATATATATATATATTCAAAAATCATAAAATCTATCTTAAATCTGAAACTATATTTAAAAATCCGAACCTGAAACTTAAAATGTACATATACCAAAAAAATAATCTTGACTATCTAAATATGCAAATATAAATATGGAAAAAATTCCAAACAATTTGGATATTCCGTCGGGCATTACATAGGATCTGGATCCGAATCCGAATCGAGGCCCGGGGCTCCAACCAAAAGAATACCCAACATATTCTTTTGTGTAGATTCATAACATGAACTGAATTTGTATTTTTTTGGATTGGTTTTCGTAGGGCTTCGGTCTGGGCAAAATCTATCTCTGAATTAGAGCATATATATATATCGCCGATACAATATCGGTAATCGGCTGACCTAGAATGCTTAAGTTGATTAGAACTTTAAGCTTTGGAGTCTAACGTATTGGCTCATTATCGAATAGCATTTAGCAATACGTGTAAGCCAATCTACTTCTACGCGAGCTAGGTAGCGTCTCAAAGACACTCCAATCGTGTGCTTCTCCTACGGCGAGTAGTTTTCACCGTCTACCCCCGAAAGTTGAAATCCCATTGGACTAAACTTTGGACTTTTAGGTTCATAAGAGCATGATTATCCGGATTGCTTAGATTAATTTTGATTTAAAAAAAAAGAAAATTACCTTTTAAATGAAGAACCGTTGCTTAATTAGGAAGAGGAAGCACCGGCGCTTATGAGACACGCGTCAGACACGGAAGTCTCCTCCTCTCTCTCATCTCAATCTCTCTCCCGTGAAACCAGATGGCTTTGATTCCAAAACGTGATTGATCTCGAACGGGAGATTCGATCTGGTACACTCCATGTTTAGAACAACAAGGAGTCTTCTGGAATCACTCCCAACATCTTCGCTTGTAATCTCCTCGTGAAAGCTTTGTGTAAGAAGAACGATGTGGAGAGTGCCTACAAGGTGCTCGACGAAATTCCCGAGATGGGTCTGGTGCCAAATCTGGTGACGTACACGACTATTCTTCTTTAAGGTTGTAGCTTTGTTGGTTCTTGTTTTCTTTAAAGTTGTAGTTTGTACTTATCTTCTTGGTTTAAAAAGGTTGTAGCTTTGTTGGTTCTTGTTTTCTCATTCTGCATGCAGCCCTTAATTTTGTTGTGATATCAGAGGCTCTGCGCATTTCTCCATCTGTTGTAGCAGTAATCATTTCAAGCTTTAGATTAGACATGCTTTGGGAAGCTGGAATTAACAACGTCATCGTTTCCGGAAAGTTTAAGTCAACAGCCAATCGCTAGCGTCCAAACTCTCACATCGTTGCTGGAAATCTGATGTCAATTGCCGTTGTTACTGTGCTTTTCTGTTTGCTGGACGCTTGACGCAACGTCTTCGTCCCGAACAGGGCTAATCTCATATGTTCTTGTTATGGTTCTGCGCATATGCTTTTTTTTTTTTATCAATTATGCTTGTGTCTATGTCTCTTCTGTATCTTCTTCTTATGTTTATATAATCTTCACTCTCCACTTGTAACAACACAAAACTCATCTTCTCTCTCGACTTGTAACACACCAAAGTCATCTTCTCTCATTTTCTCTCTTTAATCACTTTGTCAAACTCATATTTTAAGAGTCCAAAAATAAAAACTTTGTATTGGAGGCAAAAAATTAGAAGGTTCTTAAATAAATTGCTTAACACATATTCATTAGTAAAAAAATGCTTAACACATATTCATTAGTAAAAAAGTGATTAAGATACCCATTAGGGTTGCTAGGGATAATGGTGCTCTAATCATGCATGCATATCGTCCCATACTGATGCATGTTGTTAATAGAAATTACGTAGTTAGTCTCTTCCGAAAATTGTAGCATTTAGATGATCTCCCCAAGCCTCTAGCACTACACAATTATCTCGAAGGTTCTTACTATCTCTTTTCCTTAACCCAAATGGTCTTGGTAGGATGTTTGTAGTGCATGGTATTGTGGTAACCGCTGCTTTCTAATTGAAACTTTGATGTCTCGGCGAGTCTCAGGATAGTAAAATGTCAGATCCATCGAATGCGGATCCGGATCTGTATATCTTGATATTTAAGTCAGGATATCCGGATTCAAATTTCCTAAATATATTAAATTTTAAATTTTAGTAATAGTTATAGTTGATATATTAATATTTATACATAAAATTAGTTTTATAATATTATATTTTAATTTTTATAATCTTATTTATATATTTTATAAAATTTGTATAAATAATTAATTTATATGTTATATTATAATTTTAATATATTTTTTAAAAAATACTTTTTCATTTAAAAAAATTACAGATACTCAGTGAATAATACGACGTTTAAATGGATATCTAGAAAGCACGGATCCAGATCCGAATACGCTAAATTTTCGCTATATTTGGATCAGTCCCACCGCTACATAATAATGTACATGAAGTTGTTAGCTAACTTAAGCCCACTGACAACTGAGTCCGCATAAATTTTCTTATAGCCCATTCTTGTTTTAAGTTTTTAAGTCAACAAATAGAAAGGTTGAACTATTTGACATTGCATATCACATTTGATTCCCCGTGAGTGAAGATTCCAGTACATCGGTAAACAACCAGAAATTATTTGCCAAACAAAATGTTTCAATTTTGGTGAGCATTGTAAACCCATGCAAACAAAGAATTTAGTTTGTCGATTAATCTCCACAACTGTTTTGCTAGTAAAGCCGTATTAAAATTCTGAATATCTCTAAAACCAATGCCCCCTTCAGCTTTATCCTTACAAAATTTGTCCCATGAAAACTAATGCATGCCTTTTGTTTGCCGCTGCACCCCACCAAAAGTGAGCAACTGTGCTCATAAGTTTCTTAGTAAGCGTTTTTGGTAAACTGAAGCAAGACATAACATGAGTTGGCATGGGGGATGCTATTGCTTTTATTAAGACTTCCTTTCCGCCCTTCGTGATAAATCGGAGAGTCCGATTATTGACCTTATTATTAACCTTTTCATTGAGAAAACCAAAAACTTGTGTTTTGGAGCCACCAAGACTCTCTGAGATTCCCAAGTATGTTCCCATGCCACCTATTGTAGCAATACCCAACACCTGTTGTACCTCTAATTGTACTGAATCTGGTACCTTATGCCTAAACTGTAGGGACGATTTCAAAAAATTGATCTGTTGTCCCGACGTTCTTTCATAATCTTTTAAAATCTGTAGATTGACCTCACATTCTTGTCTATTGGGTTTGCAGAAAAAGAGACTATCATCAGCAAATAATAAATGTGAAATTGCCGGACTACCGCGCGCAATTTTTAGCCCAGTTAGTAACTTTTCTTCTTCCTTCTTCCAAATATTTGCTATTAGTGCTTCAATGCACAAAATAAATAAATAAGGCGACAAAGGATCACCCTGTCGCGCGCAGTCCTCTATTTGGTATAATATGTCCTTTTGGCTGACCATTAATTAAAACTTTGTATTGTACCGAAGAGATGCAAGACATTATCCGAGATACCCATCGTTGTGAGAAACCCAACTTTAGTAAAATAGCCTCAATAAAGGGTCATTCATCTCTATCATAAGCCTTACTCATATCCGTCTTCATAGCCAAAAATTTCTCTTTACATGAGTTATTCGTCCGTAATCCATGAAATATCTCTTGTGCAATTAGAATATTATCTGAAATCAACCTCCCAGAAACAAAAGCTGATTGTGTTTTTGAGACTAGGTGTGGTAGTAGCCTTTTCAGACGTTGGCAAAGCACCTTTGAAATAATTTTATATCCCACATTACATAAACTGATGGGTCGAAGTTCCGTCATTCGATTTGGCCGCACTGTCTTCGGAATGAGACAAATATTGGTCATATTTATTATTTCATCCAATGATCCTGTCTTGGAAAAATCATTAATCATATCCGTAATATCTTTTTTAATAATCGACCATGATTGTTGGAAGAACAAAGCCGTCATTCCATCAGGTCCCGGAGCTTTCTCCGGATGCATCATAAATAAAGCTGATTTCACTTCCTCTTCTGAGGCCCAAGAGGTTAGAATCCTATTTTGATCGTCTGTAACCAATGTTGGTACCTCTTTTAAAAATTCTTTAAAACCCGACGGTGATGTCGTTGAAAACAAATCTTTAAAATAGTCTATCGCTACCCCTTCTATCCCTGCTTCCGAAGTAACCCAATCACCGTCACTATTATGTAGCCCCACGATTTTATTCCGTATCCGTCTTTGTTTAGCAAGAGCATGATAAAATTTTGTATTACTATCCCCTTTTGCATGCCAAGTCGTTCTACTTTCTTGTTCCCAAAAAAGTTCTTCATCCCTATAAGCCTCTTTTAGTTTCATGGATGCTTCTAGTACCTCCTCATACGTTTTAGTATTATCACCCTGAATTTTCTCCAAAGCCTTCTGAAGAGAATTAATCTTTTCCTTACCATATGGAGGATTAGTTTTCCTCCAAACCGATATTTCGTGCCTACAGTTGATAATCTTATCTACAATACCCGAACTATACCGTGGATTTTCCGTAAACCAACCTTGCGAAATGGAGTCCATAAGCCCTTCCATACCAATCCATCGCTTGTCAAAACGAAACTGTTTCCTTGTTTTGATTACTTTCCCATCTAAACTTGTAACAATGGGCATGTGATCCGAACCTATCATTCCCAAATATTCCACAAAAGAGGACGGGAATAGATTATGCCATTCTACATTCTCTAAAGCCCGATCTAACCTACACCGAACCGTTTGTCCTTGTCTCCTCCCACTCCATGATATAGTGTTACCCAAAGACGGGAATTCTAGAAGACCACAATTTTCAATTATATTATTAAACTGTACAAAAGTAGACGCATGTCTTAGCGCACCCCCTTCCTTCTCATGGTTACCGGTTATTTCATTGAGATCCCCAATAACAAACCATGGTTCCAGTCTAGTTATACCAATTCGTGTAAGGCGTTCCCAAACAAAATCACGAAGACCCTGAACCGGATCCCCATATACAAAAGAAATGAAAATCTTCTTTTCTTTATAGCTTGTTTCAATATCTATAATTCGATTACTCGAATAAATTATAGAAACCGGTGAATCATGGCTATAATAAAGAGCCAAACCTCCACTCCTCCCAATAGGATCTACTGTATGCAAACATTTATAACCAAAATGAAATTGAAAATTCTGAACAAAATTAAAATTTTATTTTATTTCCGATAAAAATAGAAACGAAGGCCTATGTTTGTGTCATATCTCTCTCATATAATTAATCGTATACTTATTTCTCATTCCTTGGCAATTCCAACTTAAAATTTTCATATCCAATTCCCTTATATTCTTTTGAAAATTTTCTCGCTAAACTCATTACGATAATTGTAGCCATTACCACATATCACTTCAGACCCCATTCTCAGAATATAATCCTTTAGAAATCTCCCCACCCGTGCTATTAGATAATCTTTTATAGCCAAATCCCACATGTATCCCCCTTCTTTCCTTTGTGTAATAACTGAATGAATTTTATGTTGGAATATAGAAAATAGTAAAGCACTTGTAGATTCATTACAAACATCCCGTCCAAACCAGTTAGATAAAGAATAAGACATACAGCTAGTTTCATCAGCCACCTGCTTTATCAACAATTGCGACCCATAAAAAGCTAATTCCAAAAATCCAACTCCACCAGTCCCCCAGGCCATCAAGAAGGGAGAACTTATAGTCTCACCGAAACAATTACAAAAGGAGAATTTATATACATAACAGTAAAACACTCTACACAAGATTAACAAGTTATCGCCAATAAGCATAAAGTTTTCATCAGAGGCAACTTAAACCAAGAAAACAATATACGAAAAAACAGAGACTTTATATCAAAAGCCCAACACTTATTCATAACTTAAATTAAATGAAAACACCAGGGGAAATTAATCCGTGTCTGGTCTCGGCTTGACCAAAGCCTTCTTTGTGGGAACTAGACCCTTGTCTCCCGCCTTACTGGCTTGCTTTGCCATTGCCTTTTTCCGTGGAGACACGAAACTCTGAACAAGTCTTTTCTTCGCATTCCCTCCCATTACGGCAGCTGTGATCTTCCCATTCTTCTTCTTTGGGAACTGGTGCTCTTGCTCTCCTACTAAGTCTTCATTTTCATCAATCGGAAAAGCTTCCTCAACATCCATGGAGTTTAAATCACCAGATGCCTCTCGCTCTAAACTCGCATCATCCACACCATCCTCCATCATCTCATACTCCAAGTTCCCATCTTCATCATCCAGGCCTGCCACCATCTCCGGCTTCACCTCCTCTTCCTTATTTCCTACCTCCATCACCTGCATCCCGTATGACAAGTAGAAAAAAGAATATATAAAGTTACCAGAGAGGGTAAATATCTCGAAATCCAGAGGGAAAAGAAGACAATACTTAAAATAATGGCAGTTTTGTTTATACCACTCACCAAATGTCTAAATGGTCAGCCTCGTAATTATGTCTTCCTTGATTTTACACTACTTATTGGTCCTCTCACAAGTTGAAACGTAACCTAAACTTATTTATTTGTTCATCCATATGTGTTTTAGTTTCTTTCACGACATAGGGGCCGGGACGTACACCAAACATTTTCAGTAAGATAAGATCCCTTGGTGTGTGACTTCCATGAATTCTGCATAATTAATTGACTGCATTATAGGCTGGTACACGTTACACAGTGTTATGAATCTGGATGTAAGTTACACATGATTGTATATTGATGCTACTACCAGGATTGATGTTGATGTAACTCTTCTATTCAGAATTGGTGTCAAAGGGATCTCTCTCATTTACTTGCTCGCAGGACCGTTCCAGAAGGAAAGCCACCTAAGCGACCGCTTAGAGCATATAATTTTGGAAGGCATATTTTTATTTAGTTTTTCATATTACATTTTTTGTTATTTATTATAAAAAATGGTATTTTCATCTCTTTGCCGAGAACCCAAACATTGTAAATAGTCTCTTATAGCGCGACCCGAACCCGGGTTGTGGAAGTTACAGCCGCAACCCCTTTACCACTGGGTCAACTCAACGTTGGTATGTTATTTATTATATGTAAATGTAATATAATTTACAATTTTATTGATAATAATAATATTTGTAAGATTTTTATCCTTGTTTATATAACTTTTATTAATAAATATATTAAATAAATGTTTTTTAAAGAATAATTATTTTAAAATGTGAAATTTTATATTAATGTTATAAATCATATGATGGATGTCCATAATCGGCCCGTCCATTAGAGGCCCAATCCGCAGGAGAGAGAGAGGAGAGAGAGTCGGCCAAAGAGAGATAGGCGGTTACCTTGTTTTCCTTTTTCCTTTATGTTTATGATTTGTACTCTTTCCTTTTATCTATCTTGTAATTCCCTATATATAAAGGGCACACTTTATGATTATGAAATAAGAACTTACAGATTCTAAATCCTTAAGTTTACAACACGTTATCAACACGAAACTCTAAAACACTCTGAGCCAAAACAAAATCGATAAACCCTAAAACCCTAACCGTAGCCGGCGTATCCGCCGAACCCTAATCTGATCGCATCTCTTGTTCTAGCTCACGTCCCCGATCAGCTCCAGCCCCAAGGTGTTCCTGATTCTATACAAACTCAGCCCCATCTCGCATCCAGCTCACGTTCCAGACAGCAAGCGTCCCGTTAGCATCAGAGCCGCTCGCGATCCGACAGCAAACAGCTCGCGTCCCCGATCAGCCGCACGCGACCTCAGCCTCAATCCGTTCGCATCCAGCTCGCGTCCAAGCCAGCTCGCGTCCAGTCCAGCTCGAGGTTCATTATTTGGTGGTCCGGTTTCAACAATCAACTAAGCTAAAGGTAATTCGAATTCTAAGAACATATGAATCGAATTGAGTTGATTGATAAAGAATGAAACCATAAAACCTAATCTTGATGTTAAAAGCCATAGGATAATAGATCAAATCCTAATGAGTAAATCGAAGCTCTAAATGTTCGATACCTCAAACCCTAAATCGAGATTGATCTATTGATCAATTAAAATCGAAATCCTTGATGATTTTGAATCTCAAATCAAACTCCTTTGATCTAAGATCAAATCGAAACCCTAAACCCTAATTTTGAAAATCGGTTTTGATTGTTTGAATTTGAAATCTTGATTGATTGATTTGATCACCTAGAACTGTTGCTAAGATTGTTTAAACTCGAATTTGAATGAATTGAAATTGTTTGGCTTGTTTAAACTGAAACCCTAATAACCTAGTCTAGATTGTTTTAATACTGAATCTGAAACTGTATAGTCTGGTTGAAATTGAAACTGCATGCTAGGTTAATTGTTCTAGACTTGATCATACCTCGTGGCCGTGCGGCCTTGTTGCAACATACATAACCTAATCACAATTGATTGATTGCAATTACACTTAGAACCTTATTCTAGGAATGGTATTGAATTAAAATCAAGTAGCCGTATTGCTTGTTCTTTGCTTGACCGAGAGTTTATTTGTATTGATTGCATCATATGAATTGATAGAAACAATGTATGTTAGGATTGCAATTACACAATGAACTAAATGCATAACTGATTACATCCATATCCGTGGGCTTACCTTGCATACATATAACTTGGCCATGAGGTTTAGATCCTGGCCGTGAGGCTTGATTGCTTGTTTAAACTTAAAAACTTAGTTAAACATTAAAATTATTCCTAAAAGATCTAAATTATATAATCTATTATTTCAGATGTCGAAAATCAATAACTTGGATTTTGCTGCCCTAAATCTCTCTGGAGATAATTACCTTCAGTGGGCGCTTGATGCTAAGATCATCTTAAAATCCAAGGGTCTCTGTGAGTGTATCACCGAGGACAATAATACCAGTGAAAAAGATCGATACAGAGCCATCTTGATCATTCGCCATCATCTAGCTGAGAGTCTCAAAGATCAGTATCTAACCATTGAGAATCCGCTAGATCTTTGGACAAAATTGAAATCGAGATATGATCACCAGAGAACGGTGATCTTACCAAAGGCTCGGTTTGATTGGAGGAATATCAGAATCCAGGACTACAAGTCCGTGGACGAGTATAACTCGGCACTGTTTAAGATTGTTTCAAAATTGAAACTGTGTGGTGAAAGTATTACGGATCAGGATATGTTTGAGAAAACTTTTTTCACTTTCCACACAAGCAATGTGCTGTCACAACAACAGTACCGTGAGAAAGGTTTCAAAACCTATGCTAATCTTATTTCTTGTATCTTGCTCGCTGAGCAGAACAATGAATTATTGATGAGAAACAGTGAGATGAGATCTTCTGGCTCAGCACAACCACCTGAAGCACACACCACTGAGGACAATAAAGAATCCCATCACGTCCAAGGAAACAGCCATCATGGCCGTGGTCGAGGTAATAGAAACGGACGTGGCCATGGCCGAAGCTCCTTTAGCCGCGGGCGAGGGAATCAACATGGTAGAGACCATGGGCGTGGCCGTGGCTCATTTGTAAGAGTTCATGGTCGCGGCCGTGGATCTTCATTCAAACCTCAACACTCGACCAACTCAACCAAATCAGTGTGCCATAGATGTGGAATGGGAAATCATTGGGCTAAGACTTGTAGGACTCCCAAGCATCTAGTTGACCTCTATCAAGAGAGTTTAAAAGGGAAGAATCTTGAAGCCCATATGACTTATCAAGATGATGAAAATGACTTCAATCATGAGAAGGGCGATCTTATGGATTATGAAACTTCTTATTGTCTAAAAGACTGAAGATTGATTTCGACATTTGTAATCTAAACTCTGTGTTCTTTGCTTGGGTGTTTTTCATTTCTATTTTGTCATTTCTTTGAACTTGTTTTAAAACTTAATAATAAATGAATGATTTTATATATGAAGTCTCTAAGTATCATCCTATGAATCTTGTTTTAGAAATGAACGAGAATAAGGATGTACTCGTTGTGGACAGTGGGTCAAGCCACACGATCTTAAAAGACAAGAGATACTTCATAAACCTAACCCTTAAAAACGCCAACATCTCCACCATTGCGGGTATAGCTAGTCTCATAGAGGGTCACGGTCAGGCAAATATCATGTTGCCTATGGATACACATCTTGAGATATCAGATGCTTTGTATTCACCCAACTCTAAGAGAAGTCTATTAAGCCTTAAAGACATTCGAATGAATGGATTTCATATTGAAACTAAGGGCGAAGGAAACAAAGAGTTCCTTCAGATCATTGAAATCGCCCAAGGTCATAAGAAAGTTTTAGAATCCATACCCGCACTATCTACTGGTCTTTACCATGCTAAAGTCAGTATGATCGTGGCCAATGCCACTTTTAACAAAGAGGCAATCGATTTCACTCTATGGCACGACCGGCTTGGCCATCCCGGTTCGACCATGATGCGTAAACTGATCCTGAACACAAACGGTCATTCCCTTAAAGAGAAACGAATTATTCCTAAGCACCTAACGTGTGTTGCTTGTTCCCAATGGAAACTCATTTCTAGGCCGTCACCAGTCAAAGTCACTAAGGAAAAGATAAACTTTCTGGAAAGAATTCAAGGAGACATCTATGGACCAATACACCCACCTTGTGGGACATTTCGATATTTTATGGTCCTTATTGATGCGTCCACTAGATGGTCGCATGTCTGTCTCCTGTCGACCCGCAACCTGGCATTTACTAGATTGCTTGCTCAGATAATTCGATTACGAGCTCATTTTCTAGATTTTCCTTTAAAGACTATATGTATTGACAATGCTGGTGAGTTCACTTTCCAAGCGTTTAATGATTACTCTATGTCCATGGGGGTAACTGTGGAACACTCTGTGGCACATGTACATACACAGAACGGCTTGGCCGAATCATTTATAAAACGCATACAGCTCATAGCTCGACCATTACTCATGAGGTCGAGACTTCCGGTCTCAGCGTGGGGACACGCCGTCCTTCACACGGCCGAGCTCATACGCATCAGGCCATCTAGTGAACAAAAATATTCCCCATCACAATTGCTTACGGGTCACGAGCCAGACATTTCCCATCTTAAGACATTCGGTTGTGCCGTTTATGTTTCAATTGCTCCACCATAGAGAACAAAGATGGGACCTCAAAGGAGGATGAAGATATATGTTGGATTTGTTTCCCCCATGATTTTAAAGTATCTCTAGCCAATTACGGGTGATGTGTTTAAGGCTAGATACGCGGATTGTCATTTCAATGAATCCGAACTTCCAACATTAGGGGGAGATAGCAGTAAAATGGTAAAAGAAATATCATGGAATCAAACATCCATATCTTGGCAAGATCCTCGAACTCAAGAATGTGATCTAGACGTTCAAAAGATTATATATTTACAAAAGCTAGCTAATCAATTGCCAGATTCCTTTGCTGACCTGAATAGAGTGACAAAGTCACATATACCAGCTGCTAATGCACCAATTCGTATTGATGTTCAAGAGGGACACAATCAAGTTGTCAGAGAGTCTAGACAATGTTTGAAACGTGGTAGACCAATAGGTTCCAAAGATAAGAACCCTCGGAAAACAAAGAAAGGTGCTGAAATGGAAACCGAGGGACATGATATCCGAGACACGGCCGTGGCTGATCCGAAATCCCGAGACACAGCCGTGGTCGACCCTGATGCCCTTGATGTGGCCGGCTCTGATGTACCAAACAATGATTCTTGGGACGCCAAGATTCATGATACTGAAGTTCCTGATAACAATGAGATCTCACTAAAATATGTCTTGTCTGGGATACAATGGAACCGAAAGGATGTCGACATCGATGATAAATTTGCATACAATGTAGCACTTGAACTTATGGATTTAAACGAGGATCATGAACCCACGTCTATTTATGAGTGCACTCAACGATCAGATTGGATCAAATGGAAAGAAGCTATAAACGTGGAGTTAAACTCTTTAAAGAAGAGAGGTGTTTTCGGCCTTATAATCCGGACACCATATGATGTAAAACCAGTTGGATACAAATGAGTCTTTGTGAGGAAAATAAATGAACATTGTGAAGTTGTGAGGTATAAAGTTCGGCTTGTTGCACAAGGATTCTCACAGAGACCAGGAATCGATTATGAGGAAACATATTCCCCTGTGGTGGACGCAGCAACTTCCAGATTCCTGATAAGTCTGGCCATAAGAGAAAACTTAAACCTACGGTTAATGGATGTAGTAACCGCATATTTATATGGTCCACTGGATAATGAAATTTACATGAAAGTTCCAGAAGGTATCGAATTGAAAAACAAAGAGAGTTCTC
The DNA here is from genome assembly GCF_000695525.1 of Brassica oleracea var. oleracea. Lineage (NCBI taxonomy): Eukaryota > Viridiplantae > Streptophyta > Magnoliopsida > Brassicales > Brassicaceae > Brassica > Brassica oleracea. Next base: position 49,379,704 of record NC_027756.1, on the reverse strand, counting down.
GAGAACAGCATTGTATTAAGTTAAATAAATCTCTTTATGGACTGAAACAATCCTGTCGGATGTGGTACAATCGAATGAGTGAATACCTAGTGAAAGAAGGATATAGAAATGATCCGATCAGTCCATGTATTTTCATAAAGAAATTCAAAAATAAAGGATTCGTGATCATAGCAGTATATGTTGATGATCTGAATATCCTAGGAACATCTGGAGAGATTTCTCAAACAGTTGAATACCTTAAGAAAGAATTCGAGATGAAAGATCTTGGAAAAACGAAATTCTGTTTGGGAGTACAACTTGAGTATATAAATGATGGAATCCTTGTGCATCAGATGACATATACAGAAAAGGTACTCAAGGGGTTCAATATGGCCGATTGCCATCCTCTGTCCAGTCCCATGGTCGTGAGGTCTCTCGGCCTGGACACTGATCCATTTCGTCCCAAGATGGACGATGAAGAATTCCTAGGTCCCGAAGTGCCATATGTCAGTGCCATAGGAGCGTTAATGTACTTGGCAACTTACACACGGCCTGATATAAGTTTTGTCGTGACCCTACTATCTTGGTTTGGCTCTTGTCTGACCCAAAAGCACTGGAATGAGATTAAACATGTTCTTCGTTACCTACAAGGAACGGAAGACTTGGGTCTATTTTATACTAACCATAACAAAGATGGTTTAGTTGGCTTTTCTGATGCAGGCTATCTATCAGATCCACACAATGCTCGATCACAGAGATGATATGTTTTAACACATGGAGATGCGACCATATCATGGCGTTCCATGAAGCAGACGATCGCGGCCACATCTTCGAACCATTCGGAAATATTGGCCATACATGAGGCCAGCCGCGAATGTGTCTGGTTGAGGTCGATGGCCCAACATGTCCGATCAGATTGTGGGATGGTCGAGTGCAAGAAACCGACCGTGATGTATGAAGACAATGCAACATGCATTGCTCAGCTCAAAGATGGCTACATCAAAGGAGATAGAACAAAGCATATTTTGCCCAAGTTCTTCTTCACTCACGATTTACAAAAGGCTGGTGAGGTCCATGTGGTTCAACGTTCCAGTGACAACTCAGCCGACCTGTTCACCAAATCACTTTCGACTTCTACGTTCAGGAAGCTCACGCCTCAGATTGGGATGCGTTGACTGATGGATCTTCAGTGATGATCAGAACAGGGGGAGTATACGTGTTATACTATTTTTTCTTCACAATGGTTTCGTTCCACTGGGCTTTCCTGGTAAGGTTTTAATGAAGCAACATCCAAAGCGTATACAATCCCTGTATGGTTATGGCATCCAAGGGGGACTGTTATAAATCATATGATGGATGTCCATAACCGGCCTGTCCATTAGAGGCCAAATCCGCAGGAGAGAGAGAGGAGAGAGAGTCGGCCAAAGAGAGATAGGCGGCTACCTTGTTTTCCTTTTTCCTTTATGTTTATGATTTGTACTCTTTCCTTTTATCTATCTTGTAATTTCCTATATATAAAGGGCACACTTTATGATTATGAAATAAAAACTTACAGATTCTAAATCCTTAAGTTTACAACAATTAACAATTTTTTTTTACTAAAGTTATGATTGATAACAATGAAGTGTTTATGATAACATTGACTAATATTACTATGCAGTTAACTTGATATTGTGTTTATCACTCATTAATTGATGTAGCGTAGACTTCCTATTTCCTGTTGGTTTTGGTGTTAAGGTTTTCCTTTTTACTTAATGTCTTTTATTAAAGTCGGTTTAGTTGTTTTCCAACTCCTAGTTGATATAGCTCGTGTGTGAGTCTATATATATGGAGGTTCTGTTTTATTTACAAATTACCTTTGATTTGATATTAATATAAACTTAGAGTTTTGGTTTTAAATCCACTCTTGCAACCTTAGTTTTTGGGCATTCTTTGAGAATTCAACAGATTGTAAGAAGGCTTAGTTAACGGGCATTCTCAGAATTCAATGTTATCTTCGCGTTATCGGTTACCTCAGCTACTTCCGCTCCGTTAGTTGGTATCAGAGACATTTAATTACAATTCTATTTGTGATTATCGATCTACGATTTCAATGGCACCTTGTCCTAATGACTGGGCGCAGATGCAGCAATTCCTCGAAGATTTCCAAGAAAATTTTCAGGACAATATGAGACGAACAATGGCTGATGCAGTTCAAGCCGGAGTTCAAGCGGCGTTTACAGCAAACGCAGCACTCGCTGCTCAAGCAGCACCGCAACAACGCAACAACCGTCACCACAACCTTGTTTACGAAGAACACGAGGAGGGCTCTGATGAGGACAACCCGTTTGGATATAACGACAATCAACAACAGCAACGTAATCACCAACCAGCTCGTGTTCGTCAACCCAGAAACGATCATGAAATTCGTTGGACCTCGTGCATCAAACTCGATATCCCCGAGTTCAATGGTGGATCTAAACCGGAAGACCTTCTGGATTGGTTTGCCACAGTCGACAAATTCTTGGAATTCAAAGACGTATCGAATGATAAACAAGTTCCTCTCGTGGCTACTAGATTCTGCAGCCACGCCGCATCTTGGTGGAGTCAACTTAAGCTTTCTCGTACTCGACGGGGAAAAGAGAAAATTTCCTCTTGGGATAAACTCAAGAAACACATGAGAAAGACGTTCATCCCATATAACTTTGAACGTCTATTATTTCAAAAATTTCATAACATTCGTCAAGGAAATCGTTCCGTAGAAGACTACTCAACAGAATTTTATAAGATGATGACTCAGATAGACATCCACGATTCGGAAGATCAATTGGTCGCAAGGTTCATCGCCGGATTACGCCCCCAACTACAAACAATGTTACACCAATTTGATCCATGTTCGATATCCGAAGCACGACAACGAGCACTACTAGTTGAGCAGTAATCTCGTTTCAGCGCTAATCAATGGACAGGGAACAACAAACAACGCAACACCACAATCAGCGCCGACAATACATTAGACACGTCGACAGGAACACGAACAACGACCCGTTCTACTGAACCTGTGGCGCAGAACGCAGTGGCACGACCGTCTCGACCTAATGCCCTACAATGTTTTACTTGCGGGGAGCGAGGACACATTCAAACGGCATGTCCTAATAAAGGTCAGCATGGACTGCTGGCACACGAAGGAGACATTATTGGGGATCCTATCTATGATGAAGAAGAAGGACGTTTTGATGATATCGATGAAGAGCAAGTCAATGGTGACACCGGAACAATGCTTTTGATACGTAGGAATTGCATGGCCCCACAGACAAGTGAAGCTTGGCAACGGACGGCTTTGTTCAACTCTACCTGCACAATTAAAGGAAAAGTGTGTAAATTTGTTATTGACTCCGGCTGTTCCTCCAATGTCGTTTCAGAGGAGGCTGTGTGTAAGCTTGCCTTAACGACAGAAGCGCACCCACATCCCTATCGCCTCCTTTGGATGCAAACCGGCGCCGAGGTCTTTGTCTCACAACGAACGTTGTTAACGTTTTCAGTGGGTTCTTTCTACAAGGATACACTTTATTGTGACATCGCTTCAATGGATGTTCTCATCTCATCCTAGGAAGGCCATGGCAATATGATCGAGAGGTGGTTCATAACGGCAAACATAACACACACTCGTTTATGTTTCAAGGAAGGAAAATCACATTGCTTCCAGCTCCCGAACCGGATTATGTGATCAACAAGGAACAATCGACATCCAAGGAAAGTCAGCTTGTTGTATCCAAGGCACAATTCGAAAGTGAGCTTCGCGATGACTGCCCTCTTTATGCTCTGGTTGCCACTCTGATCCGCCACCATTTCATAAGGAGACCGTTCCTACTTCATTCACCCCCATACTTGACGAGTTCAAGGACCTTTTCCCATAGGAATTACCGGTAGGATTACCACCTCTAAGAGATATACAGCACCATATCGATTTGGAACCTAATTCAGTGCTTCCTAACCGAGCACATTACCGCAAGAGTCAAGAGGAACACGAGGAATTGCGATGACAGGTAGATGAGCTACTTTTTAAAGGATATGTTCGCGAAAGTCTAAGTCCCTGCGCAGTTCCGGCTCTACTTATTCCAAAGAAAGACAAAACTTGGCGGATGTGCGTCGATAGCAGAGCAATCAACAAGATCACAACCCGATACAAATTTCCGATTCCTCGCCTCGATGATCTTCTTGATCAAATCGGCAAAGCTTCAGTGTTCACTAAATTGGATTTAAAGAGTGGCTATCACCAGATTCGTATCCGACCTGGGGACGAATGTAAGTCGGCTTTCAAGACGAGGGAAGGATTGTTCGAGTGGTTGGTAATGCCTTTTGGGTTATCAAACGCTCCGAGTACGTTCATGCGCATCATGAATCAGGCTCTTCGGACGTTTATTGGTAAATTCGTGGTGGTTTACTTTGATGACATTCTTATTTTTAGTTCGACCCTCGACGATCACTTCCTTCACCTCCGCGAGGTTTTACTAGTACTACGCCGAGAACAGCAGTTCGTTGCTCAACACAAATGTGAGTTTGGAGTTTCAGAGGTCTTGTTTCTTGGATACGTCGTCTCTGCCTCAAGACTGCGCGTCGATCCACAGAAGGTAGCGGCAGTGTCTTCTTGGCCCACGCCAACGACGATTACAGAGATATGAAGCTTCCATGGATTGGCATCTTTTTACCGAAGGTTCGTCCACAATTTCAGTGCAATTATGGCTCTAATAACCGATTGTATGAAGCAAACAATGTTTGAGTGGACGCCCGAAGCTTCTCGTGCGTTTGAGCTCATTAAGCTCAAGCTTACCACGACCCCTATTCTGGTCCTTCCAGATTTTGAGGTACCTTTCGAGCTTCATTGTGATGCCAGCAAGCTGGGTATCGATGCGGTCTTAAGTCAGCATGGCCGCCCTGTTGCCTATTATAGTGAAAAGATGGCAGGAGCTAGGGTTCGTTATAGCACGTATGTTATCGAGTTTTATACGATCGTGCAAGCTATCAAGCATTGGAGGCATTATCTGGCACACAAAGAGTTTGTTTTGTTCACCGATCATGTCGCCTTAAAGTATTTAGGGACGCAAGACAAGATTTCTGCAAGACATTCTTCTTGGACGGCCTATCTTCAACAGTTTACATTCGTCATTAAACACCAGTCGGGCAAGATGAATAAGGTTGCTGATGCTCTGATTCGTCGTCACTCCCTTGTGGCAACGTTACAGTCTTTGTGTCGGGCTTTGAGTGTCTTTCCGATCTATATGTGTCAGATGCCTTCTTCGCGCCCATATGGAATGACCTATCGCAAGGAGTTGTCAATGAGTACTCGCTCGTGGATAATTTTATTTTTCTCCACAATCGGTTATGTGTTCCGTCTGGTAGTTTCAGATTACAAATCATTACCGAGCTCCACAACGAGGGACACGTCGGTCGGGACAGAACTTTAAAGTTGGTCGCCGAGTCTTACTTCTGGCCTACTCTTCGCCGTGATGTCGAAAGGTTTGTGGCACGGTGCATGGTGTGTCAACAGGGAAAAGGTCAGGCGTCGAATGCAGGGCTTTACATGCCTTTACCGATCCCGACACAACCATGGACCGACTTGAGTATGGACTTCGTGTTGGGGTTGCCTCAAACACAGCGGGGCAATGATTCTATCTTCGTCGTTGTGGATCGTTTCTCAAAGATGGTACTTTTCATTCTGTGTAAAAAAATGACTGATGCTGTTCAGGTGGCTCTTTTATTCTGTCGCGAGGTCTATCGTCTTCATGGGTTACCAATGACGATTGTGTCTGATCGTGACTCTCACTTTCTCAACCACTTTTGGAGATCTCTGTGGAAACCTCTCAAGAAAATTTTAAACATGAGTTCCGCGTACCATCCGCAGTCTCACGGTCAGACAGAGGTGGTAAATCGTTCATTGGGCAATATGCTTCGATGTTTGGTGGGCAAGAACATTCGTTCTTGGGATTCTTGTTTGTGTCAAGCTGAGTTTGCACATAACCACGCCCATAATCGGAGTCTCGGGTTTAGTCCCTTCAAGGTTGTCTATGGTTATGTTCCGCGTGGTCCGCTAGCATTGACGTCTCTTCCTAATCCATCGGAGTTCCATGGACGTGCAGTAGAGATGCTGGCCGAGCTTTCAATGGTGCAAGATCGCGCTCACGGCAACTTGGTCGCCTCTGCCACCCAATAAAAAGCCGCGGCTGATGTACATCGTCGGGAAGTTCATTTTAGCGTCGAGGATCATGTCTGGGTCGTCTTAACGAAGGAATGTTTTGCAACCGGTCAGTACAACAAACTCAAGCCCCGCAAGATAGGTCCTGTCGAGATAGTCGAGAAGATCAATGCGAATGCTTATCGCCTTTCTCTTCCTCCTCACGTCCATACTGCAAACGTTTTCAATGTGAAGCATTTGTTTAAGTTTGAACCGGATGATGCTACAATGTCAGGATTCGTGGACAAATCTTCCGTACCCATTGGTTTTGGTGTTAAGGTTTTCCTTTTTACTTAATGTCTTTTATTAAAGTCGGTTTAGTTGTTTTCCAACTCCTAGTTGATATAGCTCGTGTGTGAGTCTATATATATGGAGGTTATGTTTTATTTACAAATTACCTTTGATTTGATATTAATATAAATTTAGAGTTTTGGTTTTAAATCCACTCTTGAAACGTTAGCTTCTGGGCATTCTTTAAGAATTCAACAGATTTTAAGAAGGCTTAGTTAACGGACATTCTCAGAATTCAATGTTATTTTCGTCTTATCGGTTACCTCAGCTACTTCCGCTCCGTTATTAATGAAATTTAATTAATTTATAAAATTATAGTTTGATTTATATTATATAAAAAATAAAGACATGTTTTTTATATTATATATATATAAACAAATCTACTTGATTAGCTGAGCTGGGTTGTCTTTAATTTATTTTTCGTTTTCATAAATAATTCTTTGCATTTTTTCGACAGTATCTTTGTACTTTAAAACAAAAAAAAACTCAAAAATATGTAATGTCAAAACCTAATAAAACAATTTGGCTTAGAACATCCAAAAATGTTGGACCGACACTGTTTACGTGTAATCAGACGCTGCATATTTTACTGTGCAACGTCTCCACAACACACACAGATATATATATATATATGTTGCAGCTAATTTAGTAACTGATGGCCGTTGTTTTTTTGTTTTTCTTATGTTGGGTAAGCCTTTTTTTTTTTTTTTTCCTCAACTGATTATATTATCAAACGATGAAACATACATGACCAACGGACGAAGATATGCCGTGGTTAGCTAATCCGACAGACAACACAATGTCTCCGGAAACTAGAACACATGAAGGGCAACCGAAGCCCAAACAATAACAAACCAGGGCACTTACAGACCAACATTTTAAGCTGAGTAACAAGACTCATGGACCACTGATAGCACGGTCAACAAATCATAGAAATCTAAATGATAGAGAGTCTATGAAAGTTGTTAAACGGGAATGCCCCTGGCCAAACCACCGTAAAACCACTCCCTCCTAGTACAACGAGGATACACCTCAAGAACCAAGTAACACAAGCTTCACAAACCGGTAAGGGAGAACCTTCAGATTCAATCAACCTCCGGAAACAGATGAGTCGTACACGACTGAGAAACACCAAGTAATGAAGCCACACCAAAATCAAATCTCCACAAGATCTGAACCAACAACTAGGAGCCAAGCCCACCTAATCCGGAGCACCAAGAGCACAGGCCACGAACGGCATAAAGATGGATCAGAGGAATCCACGACAAACTCCACCCACTTAGATTAAGACTGAAAAGGAGAGAGCCACACAAGAAATCCAGAGATATGCAACACAACAAAATTCACCAAATCCAAGCACAGATTTCTAAACAAAAGACTTGTGGCTAGACCACACCGTGAATCATCAGATCCGGAGCTTTTATCAAAAATCTACAATAGATCTAGGGTTTCATTGATTTGATCCAAGCATATCTCTCAAAATTGAGTCACAGTCACAAACCGAACTAGAACCACGCAAAGAGGAAGAAATACCGAGGTTGTGACCGGCGGCGGTGCTGAACGAGCCACCACACGCCGGTCGACGGAACTCACGTGTTAAGACTCTCTCGCTCGCCTTTTTATGTTGGGTAAGCCTTCCATGGGGTCATATAGAGGTTGTTGCTAATATTTTGTTCTTAATGATATTATATTTAAAGACTAGTTGCACAAATGTCATGTCAATTAGTAGACTAGTCGGTGTGGTTTTTTTTTTTGTTGAAATGTGTGATTATATCAAGGGTTCATTTGCCTACTAACCATATTGAGAGAAAATATTAACTAAATGACCTTGTAATAAAGCAAGTGAAGGATGGGACGATTTTACACAAAATTTGAAAAAAAATATCCTTTTCTACGGATGGGTTTGTGTTTTATGATACATACAACTTGCATATTATATTGTATATATTACACAAGTAGTATAGTTTAATAAGTTTATATCAATACAATGTATATTATTCATTTGTTACATCTATTTAACTGCAAAGATAATAGGAAAAAAAGGTGAAGGAAGAAGAGAGTAAGAAATAAGAGATATAACAGAAAAAGGAAGAAAGCAAAAAAGAAAAGAAGCAGAATGAATATGAGGAAAAGAATAAGGAAAAGGAATGAGAATGAAGCAAAAAAACTAAACGGGAGGGGCTGGGGAGAGAGGGTAAGGAGAAGGGAGAGAAGTATGAGGAGAAGAATGAGAAAGAAAAAAAAATCAAAGAGAAAAAAAAATTTGTTTTAATATATTATACTATTTCTACGAAATAAAATAGTATACTATAATATTAGTTAAAAACTCTACGAAGAAGACGATAAACAAAAAAAAACAGTATTACGAAGACAAATAGACAAAATAGTGTAATATAGATAAAATATGGTTCAAATTCTTTAGCAATAATATAAGTTTGAAAATACAATTAGAGATGTCACGTTCAAGACTATTCGATCAATATCTTACTCAAAATAATATATTAATACACATAAAAAAACTATACTATTCTATAATACAAATAGTATAGAATGCGCCAAACGAAAAAAAGAATGCGTCAAAATCAATCGTTTTCTCCAACGCATCTTTGATTTTTTTCTTACACTTTGAAAACAATTACCTTGATATCAATATCATTTTTTCTTTCTCTATCGGTCTTTCACCTCAATCTACCACCACTGTAGCCTTGATTTTTCAGAAAACATCGAACAAAACCTTTCTCATAAACATCCAATCTGAACCATGCCCTGCAAGTACCGCAATATACAATTTCCTTTACATATGATTTACTTTTCTATTTTATTTGCCATACTTTTTTACTTTATCATACTTGTTGTTTTTTTTATCTGATATCATACATGTTTAGAGTCAAAGGTACGTTGGTCTCTTTCTTCAACTAATATGAATTATATTATAGCACTTGCACCCTATGGTTATTTGGTGAATAATAAAAAAAAATTATGGTTATAAAGTCCAATTTCTCTTATATTAATCAACAAAGAACAAAATATTGTTATGTACACATACCAGCAAGGATCACGTGTAAAAGAAAAACAGAGCAGGCTGGTACAACTGAAAAAAAAAAATAGGGAGGCTATGGCGATAGAGAGATCCTTATAGCCTTGGGATTTAACTTGCAGAAATCCATCTTGAGTAGCTTCGAGTAATTGTCACCTCCAGGGGGGGAGGGATTCGATCGGAGTAGCGGATGTAGGATTGAATTTAACTGGGGGCACAGTAAACTTTTTCACTATGTTTTACTTTAGGATAATGAGCAGTTATATAGATTTCATACGACTCGTCAAAGAAAAATAAAAAGTAGATGGGGGCACGTGACCCCGTCTCTTCCTCTCTGCGTCCGCCTCGATCCTACTCCGAAACTCTTGGTCAATTTGGTTTGCGATAAACAGCGGAGAATGAAGAGGTTGTTGATGTCTTTGACCATTGCGTTCCATATTCAATAGACACTCGCTTGAAAAGCTAAGCGAAAAAGAATGGTGACCGGTTTGCGGAGCGGAGCCTCTTCCGTGTGAGAGACCGCACAGTTCCTTCCCAGTCCGGCGTTATTCTGGTTCCTAGAGCACTAATCGGTAGGGTTTGTTGACTAATAAACTTATCAGGGGGGAATTGCAAAATTATACTTGATTAAATAACAAGTGGAGTAAAAATAAAAATTGTATGGGTCCATATGGAACGAGGTCCCATATTATGTGATGCTATTTATTGGGCAAATAAGGAGACGTATTCAAATAAATGACATGATATTCATTTTTTAACGAGATAGTGTTAAAAAGCTATTTAGATAGAGAACTAATTAAAAAAAAAACATAAGGTAATCAAGTAAACAGTTAAAGTATCAGGGCGGTGGACAGTCTAATTGCCAACACTAAACATTTAAATATACATCTTTTATAGTATTGATTTATTTTCAAAAATATTTTATTTTGTAATTGTGATTGTGATTCATTTCCGTGTTTATAAAAATTATTAGTAATAATATTTTAAAAGGAGTAAAATGGGAAGAACAAAAAAAGGTAACAAATTTATTTGAAAACGAAGTAGACAAAATAATTGAATCAAGGAATAAACCCATGTGGCACTAATACTATACCCACGAACTCTGCTTGATTATCATAATGTGAAAATTAGTGAAAGATTTTCCATTCAACAAAAAAGGTGATTATTACAATGTGGAATTTTCCGTAAAAATTGTCCATTTGAAGAAAAAGATATTTACTGTCATAATGTTGAATTTTGGTTTCGAAGTTCAAAACAAACACGTAATATTTTCTATAAGATATCCAGGACCTCCTTGGGGAGGGGAGGTCGGCTATTCGATTCGCGTGGAGGGGGAAGCATGTCCAGGGCCCGTAAAAAGGTACACAAAAGCTGGCGTCGGACCTAGGTGGTGGACCACAAGGCCAACACCTGTTTAAACAAAAAAGAAATTATTTTCTATAAGATAAGTGATCTTCGCAGAAGAACTCATAACCAACCAAAAATGAGTGAGACAGGAGAAAAATCGAGAGACATATCTAGATGGAGCCTTAGAGGCATGACTGCTCTTGTCACCGGTGGCTCCAAAGGCCTCGGGTCAGTCCAAATTCCTCATATTTCATATGCTAAACTAATTATTATAATTGATTTTATTTCTCAATTCAATCATAGATCTATATATAATTATATTGATGTTTAATTAATTATGAACGCTTTTCCTCAAAAGAGAAAGGCTTAGTGATGTATAAGTAACATTGCATGTTTGCTGTGAATAGGGAGGCTGTGGTGGAAGAACTAGCCATGTTGGGAGCAAGAGTCCACACATGTGCCAGAGACGAAACTCAGCTTCAAGAATGCTTACTTGAATGGCAAGCAAAAGGGTTTCAGGTTACCACTTCTGTTTGCGATGTTTCTTCTCGTGTCCAACGAGAGAAACTCATGGAAACCGTTTCCACTCTCTTCCAAGGAAAACTCAACATCCTTGTAAGTTTATGTACAAGAAAAGATCATTAGCAAGATCAAATGATGTTGTTATCTATTGTGTTTGATTTGTGTCTATATACATATACATATAGGTAAACAATGCGGGAACTTGTATAACAAAGCCGACCACAGAGTTTAGTGCAGAAGACTTCTCGTTTCTGATGGCAACAAATCTCGAATCTGCTTTTCATCTCTCACAGCTCGCCCATCCTTTTTTGAAAGCTTCTGGTTCAGGGAGCATCGTGTTTATGTCCTCCGCTGCTGGGGTTGTGCATGTCAATGTTGGATCCATCTACGGAGCTACTAAAGGTATATACTTACACTCAAACAATTATTGCTCTAAGGCTAACATAAATTTGAGAATATATATATGTTCACGCGTTGCAGGAGCTATGAATCAGCTAGCAAGAAACTTAGCATGTGAGTGGGCAAGTGACAGCATAAGGGTTAACTCTGTGTGTCCATGGTTCATAGCGACTCCTTTAGCAAACAAAGTAAGGCAATAAATAGATTAAAAAAAAAATACAAAGTTTTCCTTAATGCTATGATTTTTTTTTTTTTTTGGAACACTCTTAATGCTATGAATAGAATAAGAAAATTACATTTGAAGTTTAACTTATCTCAAAATCTCTTAATTAGTTTATGGATCATGAAGAGTTAAAAAAAGAAGTGGAGACGAAGACACCAATGGGACGTGTTGGGGAGGCAAATGAAGTCTCATCGCTTGTTGCGTTTCTGTGTTTCCCGGCAGCTTCGTATATAACGGGTCAGGTTATCTGCGTTGACGGAGGTGCCACTATCAACGGTTTATCTTTCAAGTCTTTGCCTTAAGAGGTCAATATGATTGTGATTTTTTCGTTTGCTTTTATGTTTTTTTTTTTTTTTGAACAACTCGTTTGCTTGTAGGTGGTATCTTTGCGTTTACTTCGTATTTCATTCCGAATAAAAGGGTTGACGAAAGGAAAGCCATATGTTTTCGTTGGACGTAGTTATAGGTTTTGGCTTATAGCAAAAACCATTGTAAGAAAAATGATAATGTTTTATTTTTCATTCAAAAAAAAAATGTTTAATTTTTTTTATGTTCAAAAAGAAAAATGATAATGTTCTATTTTTCAGAATTATTGTATTTCTATTTCGGGTCTTGACACTTGTAAACATAAACCACAAATAGGATGTTAAAATTGGTTTTCTTAGCAGGTTTTAAATGGATAATTAATTTGTTAGATAGTGTTTTACCTAAATTAACGAATACTCTATTAACCCGTTAAGTTAATATATTTAATAACTAAATAATCAAAAAGTTATTTTTTCAAAATTTCTTTTTCCAATTTTTTGAAAACTTTATTTTCAAAAATATATATTTTTTTAAATCCATCTTTTTATTTTTAAGAATTTAAGAATTTTTATTCCAAATAATTTGATATTATAATCCTCGAACATTGGTTAAATGA
>NC_027756.1:49342332-49366002 GCF_000695525.1 Brassica oleracea var. oleracea | reverse complement strand
ACCAGTTTCTTCTAGTATTCAACGCGCATATCGGTCTTGCTTCAATATAATGCTGCCTTCATATTGACAAATTATATCCCCAAGTAGTATGTAAGAGGTCCAAGATCACTCATCTCGAATTTGGCGGCCATCTCTAACTTGAACTCTTGTATCAAACGAAGTGATGATCCTGTAACTAGTAAGTCATCCACATAGACCACTACAACAAGAAGCTCTTGTTTCACTACTTTACGGTACAGCGACGGTTCTTTTGAGCATCTTTCAAACTTTAGTACTCGCAGAATCTGATTCAATTTGATGTTCCAGGCCCTAGGAGCTTGACGCAGACCATAAAGAGCTTTCTTAAGTTTGTATACCTTCTGTTCTTCTCCTTGCACAACAAACCCTTCCGGTTGAGTAACGTATACTTCCTCTTTAAGATGTCCATGTAGGAATGCTGTCTTAACATCTAGATGATGTATCTCCCATCCATTTGAGGCTGCTAGAGCAATGATCAAACGTATGGTTTCCACACGAGCTACTGAAGCGAAGACTTCATCAAAGTCCACACCATGTCTCTGAACATAACCTTTTGCTACGAGGCGCGCTTTATACTTACTAATGCTCCCATCTGCGTTTCGTTTGATTTTAAAAACCCACTTGAGACCAATAGGTTTCACACCATCAGGCACCTCCACTAGATCCCATGTTTTATTTTTTTCAATAGACAATAGTTCATCCTTGCAAGCGTCAATCCATACCTTCAAGCTTTTGGCCTCGCTAAAGTCCCAAGGTTCTTCGTTTATAATCAACAATAACCGTTCTCCTTCTATCTCAGAAAATAGAACATAATCATCAAGGTATGATGGTCTTGTACTTACACGTGATGATCTCCTTGGTTGGGAGCTCTCTTCTTCATCGTCTGTTAGCTCTTCGTCATCAACATCGACCAAGCCCTCGTCTCCATCATCTTCATAAGCTCCCACAGGAGTTCCAAGCTCATCAGAACCATCACTCAAACTCTTTAGATCAAACGTAAACGATCCCGGATCACACTGCTATGTTTCCTCTGTTTGTCTCCAGTTCCATTCCTTCTCCTCATCGAACAAGACATTACGGCTTACTACGATACGCTTACTCAATGGATCAACCAAGCGACAAGCTTTTGATCCAGGTTTCGTGCCTAAATGAACAAGTACTCGTGTTCTGTCATCTAACTTCTTGCGCCCCACTTTGTTTGTTTGTGCATAGCACACACAACCAAATACCTTTAGATGACTAAGATTAGGTTTTCTTTTCTTTAAAGCCTCATACGGTGTCTTACCATCAAGTGATCTTGTTGCAACCCTTTTTATTAAGTAGGTAGCATGCCTTATTGCTTCCCCCCAAAGTGATTTTGGTACGTTCATATGCTTCAAGATGCTTCTTGTCATCTCCAATAGTGTTCTATTGCGTCGCTCCACAACTCCATTCTGTTGAGGTGAGTAGGGAGCTGTCAAGTGTCGCTTGATGCCATGCTTATCACAATAAGTTTGAAACCCATAAGAGGTGAACTCGCCTCCCCTATATGTCCTTAAGGTTTTAATCTCAAATTGTGTTTCTTGATCAACAAGTACTCTGAATCTTTTGAACTTCTCAAAGGCTTCACTCTTTTCACTTAATAGTATCGTCCACATGTAACGGATGTGATCATCAATAAGAACGAACACATACCTCTTGTGTGCTGGTGTTGTTGGTGTGATAGGCCCACAAAGATCACCATGGATGAGTTCAAGCATATCACTTGCTCGATAGGATGTTGCTTGTGGAAAGGATCGTCTGGTTTGCTTTCCAAGTAGACAGGAGACGCAAGTTTCTTTACTGATTTTGATATTAGGGATTCCAACAACAAAGTCTTTATTGATCATCATCTTCATTGTCTCCCTGTTAAGGTGGCCTAAGCGTGTCTGCCACTTTGATGACTCTGTTGTTGATGTTATCTGTAGACACCTCACATGATCAACTTCAAGATTGGCCTTGTATAGACGATTCTTTGACCTTGTCGTCTTTACCATCAATTGCCCCATACGATCAAAGAGAGTTAGTGTATTATCCTTCATACGTACCTCACAACCAACCTCAGTAGCTTGACCTAAGCTCACAATATTGCTCTTAAGACTCGGTATATAATAAACGTTCTTTAAGACTTTTTTCTCCCCACCTTTGAATATAAAACGAACCGCGCCTTTTCCTCTAATATCAATTCTTGAGTCATCGCCAAATCGAACCAAACCAGTAATAATTTCATCCAACTCGCAGAAGAACAAGCGATTCCCGCTCATGTGATTACTAGCTCTGTTGTCTAGATACCATACATTCCTTGTGTCTGCTTCAGTCTCAAAGACATTGGGGTTTACTCTCTTCTCATTGAGGTAAAAAACCTCATTCATCATCAACTCATCAGCTTCTTGAGTATCTTCATCCTTCTTTTCTACTGTCTCTTGAAGTTTTAACACTTTATCCGGACAATCAGAAGCATAGTGGCCCTGTTTCTCACACTGGAAGCATGTAATATGCGAGAGATCTCGACCTCGTCCTTGTTTGTATGCTTCCTTTTGGCTCTGAAACGATCCAGAGCGGCCACGGCCTCTTCCTCTCCAGTTAGGGCGACCACCTCGTCCTCTTCCTCTGCCATAGCTCCCGCCATAACCTTCCTGATTAGAGTCTGTATTAGCATACATCAACTTTTCTTGGTCATCACGCGAGTCTTCTTCTTCTTCAGTGTGTCATCTTTATGCTTAATTAAATTTTACATAGAGAAAAAAAAATGCAAATACATAATTGATTTTAAATTGTAAACATACCAGTATTTTCGATATTTCACCCCACGTAAAGAGCGGATTATCATTTAGTATCTATTAAAAATAAAAAAAATTACATATAACTTAAAATGAGGCTAAGGAAGTCTATATGGGCCAGTCACTGGTCTAAATGGTTAACACTACACAATATCCTCAAAACTTATTGTATTAAGATCCAACACCTGCTCAAGAGAGGCAACCATGTGAATATATTTCCTTCTAGGCAAACTCTTAAGAAATTTCTTCACAAGTTTTGGTTCCTCTATCATCTCTCCCAACGAAGCTGATTTTGATGATATCTCGGATAGTTTTCCAACAAATATATCAATTGTATCTCCATCTTTCATCTTAAGTCGATCAAAATCCGCCATCAAGTTTTGTAACTTAGCTTCACGTACTCTTCAAATAAGCTCTATTATGAATATAAAACAAACAATACAATATATTCTTTGTACGCATATACATTATATAAATATAAATTATTAAATTATAATTTTAATGGAAGCGCAATAGCCAAGTTTTTCTTATCTTCAGATTTGTTTCCTGGTTCGATAGTTTCCTACACCTTGTTGACTTTCAATGCTATCTTCATCCTTATAGCCCACACGGTGTAATTTGAAGAAGAAAGCATCGGAAGTTTGATGGAGGAGGATCCATTGTCTTTGCTTTTGGTGCCGATCTCAGGGTCTTCTTTCACGTCGCTCATGTTTCTTTGTTAAGATTGATGTGTGGCTCTGATACCAAATATAGAATCACAAGCAATCTCAACAAAAAAAATGATTAAAATTAAAAATTGGTGAGAGAAAATAGAAAAAGTCAGCATCTATAGGCTATAGCTTAGGAATAAACTATTGCACATGAAATTTGCCACTTGCCCTTTCTTAAATGGTTAAACTATTTTTAACACAATAAATTTAAATTGCACAAGTAAATTCCTTTTAAATATTAATATAATAATATGTGGAGACCCGATTTAACTTACATATCATTAATGATGCTCTAAAAACTAATATCTAGAACTGGAGCAAAAGACACCTAAAATTAACCATGTCTGTGTTTTATTCAATTATAGTGGCTCAAACGTAAGATTCGATTACATATGGGGGTGATTGGTGTTGGTTGTGGGTGCTCTACACAGCCATAATTCTCTTTAGAGTAATAAAATCAAAGCAATCAAGCTTTATTAATAAAAACTAAAACTAGAGTCCAAAATCTTTAAAAGGAAATATAATGGCTCTAGAAATCAATTTTTCTAGAGCTTTAGGTTTAGTGCTTTTAAAACTTTGAAATAAACCTACATCAATAAAATTTAAAGCTAAAACCACAAAATCTACGGCTTAAATCTTAAAGCAAAAAATCCAAAGTTACAGCTTGTACCAATCAACCCTTATATCACTAGATCAGGTCAACCTATACATAAAATTTATAATTTCATATTTTACAATCAGCAAAAAAAATTTGAAAATTGAAAAGAAAAAACAAATTAAATCACCTACAGAAAAGGTAAAATTAAAACACCCAAGATTTAAAAATATCTATCAATAAAGGATATTATTATAATAATAATTATTATTTATTATATTTTAAACTTTTTTTCTTCTATTGATTAGTCTTCCAAATGAATTTTATTTTATTTTTTTTATAAAAAAAATACTATTTCAATAAGCTTTCAATTGGAATATTTATCTACTAATATTTATTTTTTAAATTGACAATTTGATATTTTAATTTAAGTTTGATTTTGATTTAGAAGAGTGGTCATTGATGATTCTTACCATTAACTTGGTAACTAATTTATCAATTAATTCTTACAGAAACGTAATCAATGGTCATTTTCTTACCATAAATTCAGTGATAAATTTTCCAAACTAATAGTAATGAATGACAAATAATGAACAAAAAAAAGCTTTCCAAGTTACACTAATTGATAATTAATGGAGTGAGTGACATATGTATGTTGTATGTTATTTTTAATACTCTTCTTATTTAGATGTGGGATGTCTAACACAGTCATATAACAATAGAGAAAATGAAATGTTACTTATATGATGCCATGTTCTATGGATTCGAAGTTTTGTTAAACTCTTTGACACTTGAGCCTCTTGCCATGAGCTAGATTAAGCTCTTCGATTAAATAAACCAATAACTTTTGTATATTTAATTGCTTCTTCAAGGTCCAAGATTTCATCCGGAATTCTGATTACAACGTAACCCGACTACATGGCACAAATCAAAAAGGTTATTAGAGAGTGCATATATATTGTAGAAGTCGGATAACCAGACTGACGATATAACAAAATAACATGTTAAGGAAATTGACGATTTGTAAAGCGAATACAAGAACGATAAGAAATCGTATTCGCAAATAAACATGGAGTCGAGATATAATCTCTTTCATTAACTCTAAATATTTTCTCCGTTAGTGAGACGGTACTGTACGAATATCGAGTCCCAGGATACAACCATGGCAGACGATCACGCTTCACTCGTGAATCGCCCTATCGAACTATAAACTCTACGAAACACTCTCGTATTTACGACTTACGCTAAGGGATTTTTGCTGTTGGTTTCGATGCGGAAAAAGTTAAGAAATGAAGGAAGAGGAGAGGCGAAATTTAAAGAGACGGAGAAGACCCACTTCCCGCAACAGTTGCTGCACGTAGGCGAGAATCTCGCGGAGATCGAGGGAAGTTGAGTTCCGAAACTTCTTCCTCAAGACTCTCTCTTATCTCGTTTAAAACTTTCGAGAGGATAAAATGCATGACGTTTTTATTTTCTAGACAAACTACTTGTCGTTTTAAATAAAATTGCATGCTGTTTTTTCTCAAAATAAATGGCAAATTTGAGCTTAACTTGGTCCAAAAAGAATAGTCTTACTGGGCCGGAGGCCCTCCACCAAGACCCAAGACCCAAGGCTTTATGTCCTATTTAGGGGTGGGCGTTCGGGTATCCGTTCGAGTTCGGGTCGGGTATTTTGGATTTTCGGGTATTTCGGTATAGAGGTGTAGAATCCATTCGGGTATTTCTGTACTTCGGGCCGGGTTCGGGTATTTTTAGTCCGGATTCAGTTATTTCAGATCGGGTTCGGATATTTAAATTTGAAAAAATATTAAATTTTTCATTTCTCAAATTTCATGTATTTAAAAATATAACTTTCACTTAACTATTTTTTTTAATAGATTGAATTATTAATAGATTTGGACATAATATTTTGAAACTAAAAAGACATTAATTTGATTATTGTTTTTAAATTTTGGATGTAACTTTTTGTTAATTCTAGAAATAAAAAGTTTGACATGCATTTTAAGTGAGTAGCAAATCATTTTCTCCGTAATTATATGTGTATCATATGAACTTAAATTGTAGTATCAATATAAATATTCTATATAAAATGAGAGACGTAAACTAAAAATATAAGGTTAATTATACATATGTTCGGTTATTTTCGGATATCCATTCGGGTTCGGATATTACCCGTTCGGGTTTGGATATCCAATCTCTTCTAATTCAATACCCGTTCGGATATTCTGCTACTTCGGTTTGGATTTCGGTTCGGATTTTTCGGATCGGGTTCGGGTGCCTCTTCGGATATCGGGTAAAGTGTCCACGCTGGGTTTAAGTTAAAAAATCTTCTGACAAAGAAATATTGTTGAAAAGTCAACTTACATCCACACACCACATATTTCTCTCCCGCCTAATCCTCCGCCTTCCCCACGCGCCGATCGTTCCTCCTACTTGTCCACTTGGCCTCCGACAGTGGTTACATTACATACAGACATCTATACTCAAGAATATCATAACTAATCACAAGCTCTCTGACCCTTTCAAAATATGGCTAATCTCTACACGTTAGCCTCCGCCACTCGACTCTCCGTTTCGCTTCCTAATCCTCACGTGCTCCCCACGCGTCGCCGTTTTCATCTGCCGTTAGCAACCCTTGCCTCATCATCCTCTCCAGAGTCATCGGCATCATCCACCCCTAGTTCGATCCCCGTTGTCAACGGGAACACGTTGTCAAGTTCTTATGGAACCCGCGATAAGGTTGTTGTGGATGATAACAGCCTCTTTGCTCGCTTCTTTCGTTCCACCGAATCCACCGTCGAGAAGGTAACAACTAATAAATCGAACTTTTCGAAATATTACTCTGTTTCTTCTTATCTTTTTCTTATATGTATATATAAAGTTTCGGTTGAGATCTGACATGATTCGAGAGTTGGATGGAACAAACATATCATATTTGACTGTTTTTTTTTATGTAATGGAACAGATCATATTCGATTTTCGGTTCCTGGCACTCTTGGCAGTAGGTGGTTCTTTGGCTGGTTCGCTACTCTGCTTCCTCAATGTAACTTTGTTGTTTTTTAATCTAAAATGTTCCGACACAACTACAACATTCTCTGTACTTAAAAGTAGTGAGTTAACTATGTAGGGGTGCGTCTATGTCATGGAAGCATATAAAGTCTATTGGACTAACTGTGTCAAAGGCATCCACAAGGGCCAAATGGTTTTACACCTCGTCGAAGCTATTGGTAATGTTTCTATACATATATATGTGCATGACCTGTATAATTCTGATTCTCTTTAAAATTCTTGATTTGTAGATGTTTATCTGGCTGGGACTGTTATGCTAATATTTAGCATGGGTTTGTATGGACTATTCATCAGCAACTCCCCTTCTGATATCCCTCCTGAATCCGATCGTGCCCTTAAAGCCTCTTCTCTATTTGGAATGTTTGCCATGAAGGAGAGACCGAAATGGATGAAGATCAGCTCGCTTGATGAGCTCAAAACCAAAGTTGGACATGTTATTGTCATGATCCTTCTTGTGAAGATGTTCGAAAGAAGCAAGATGGTTACCATCGCCACTGGACTAGACTTGCTAAGCTATTCCGTTTGTATTTTCTTGTCATCTGCTTCTCTCTATATCCTCCATAACCTTCACAAAGGAGACAACTGAATGTACCCTATCTTCTCCATTTGTACAGAACCAAATCCAATATAAGTTTAAGCTTCTGTACAGTGCCGTGTCAAATAATTTTTAAGGTTCTATTAAAAAAATATTAACTGTATATATATATATATATAAAGATGTAATGAAATAATTTTAAAAGTTTATATCTATGTATATAGTTTGATGTTTTTTTCAAATTATAAGCTCTAAATTTAGAAGTAAATTTAAAAATTTAAAGTTTTAGACCGTGATTGATGTAAGAGTCATTTAGGTAGAAAATCATTGATGTAATCTTAATATTTTAGATTTGAACCATATTGGACCGCTACATTGATGACATGCTAGCATTAGACGGCCCTGCTTCTGTATAACCAAATCTATTTGAACAACCAATGTCATTGTGTATTATGTTCATTCACTAGAGGAATAGTATATTCTCAGATCATTCACATTATGTAGATTCCGTAGCTTCGCCAAGGCAATCCCATTGATTTGCCTTACCCTCTCTCTTGAAAGCTTCAACGACTTACCTATCTCTTCAAAAGACATAGGAGTCTCTCCGTTGAGACCAAAGTAGAGTCCCAATACTCGAGATTCTCTAGCGGTGAGAGTTCCCAAAAGCTGCTTAATCCCCTCCTTCATGTGCTCCCTTTTCACCATTTCCTCTGGCCTTGTTTCATCTGGTCCCCTTACAATCTCCTGAATCAGTCAAGAGTTACTAATTGTTCCCTCACTACTATGGAAATAATTGAAACTGTACCTGCAACGTCATGCGGCCATAATGAGATGCGACTCTGTCCAAGGAAACAGGGGTTCTGCTCCTCTCAACAGCAAGTCTAACCGCTGAAACATTGATGTTGAGGTGCTCTGCAATCTCTTCGGAGCTCGGTGCTCGTCTTAGTTTTCTGGTTAAAACATTACTAGCTTCTGCAACTTTCGCCGTTAACTCCCACATGCTTCCCTACACACAAAAAGCTAAAAAGATGCATTCACTAATCACTTACCACTTCATAGGAACACTTTGTAGTTTATTTTCCTTATTAATATTATAACTTAACAATAGAAGCTAACTTGACATCATGGCTTATGCATATATGTAACGTCTAAAGATATTTGATTTTTATAAGGATTCGAGACTCTCATTAATTCAATAAAAATGTAAGAATTAGAGATGCAGGGCTCACCGGCAATTTGACTAGTCTAGACTTGTGAGCAATAGCTCTAAGAATGGCCTGTTTGATCCACCAGTAGACATAAGTTGATAGTTTGTAGCCACGTTCAGGATCAAACCTCTCAGCTCCTCGAAGAAGCCCTATGCTTCCTTCTTGAATCAGGTCTTGCAGATTCAACCCTTTGCCTTGGTATCCTGTTGCAATAGAGACAACTAGCCTCCGGTAACAACGAGTTATCTTTTCTCTCGCTTCTCTTCTTCTGCATAATATCTCATTAGCGCTACGCTTCTTCTTCCCTTTGCTTGTACTTGACAGCAA
This sequence comes from Brassica oleracea var. oleracea, assembly GCF_000695525.1. NCBI lineage: Eukaryota > Viridiplantae > Streptophyta > Magnoliopsida > Brassicales > Brassicaceae > Brassica > Brassica oleracea. Next base: position 49,356,742 of record NC_027756.1, on the reverse strand, counting down.
AACTGACACCATTCCATTCTCTTCAACACTTGCTCCAAGGTTTTCAAGTATGGCTCCTTCCTGTTTGTTACCAGAAAAATAAAGTTTTTGTTGGGAAAATTATCCAATATCGATGAGATGAAGATGGTATTAGACAACTAGAAAATTTAAGAAGAAGACTCTTAATATTTAGGAAAGGGTTTACTACAAAGATTTTGTTTTTGGAAACTCTCTCTTACAAATATTTTCTCTCTTTGTTTTTCTTGATTCTTGGATTAAGGCTTGATTATGATTTGATTAGTTTTGGGCTTAAGGAGGGAAATCCAACAAATCTCCCCCTTCCCGATTTAGCCCGAAACCGTTGCCATCCCAGTGCCTTTGCAGCAATCTTCAAACTTCTTGATCGGTAATACTTTGGTCATAAAGTCTGACCAATTTTCGTCGGTGTGTACCTTTGTGAGATGTATGAGCTTCTCTTCAAGAACTTCTCGTATCCAATGATGCCGAATGTCGATGTGCTTCGAGCGAGAGTGAAATGTTGGATTCTTTGCTAGGTGAATAGCACTTTGGTTGTCACATAGCATGTTGTACTTGTCTTGCTTTACTCTCAACTCAAGCAAGAAGTTCTTCATCCATAGCATCTCCTTGCATGCTTCCGTTGCTGCGATGTACTCCGCTTCCGTTGTGGATAAGGCAACACACTTTTGTAATTTCGATTGCCAGGAAACAGCTCCCCCTGCAAAGGTAGTCACAAATCCTGATGTTGATTTCCTTGAATCTTTATCACCAGCCCAATCTGCATCGGTGTAACCGTTCAGCTCCAATTTTCCATTGCCAAAACATAGACACTTCTTCGTTGTGCCTCGTAGATAGCGTAGGATCCACTTAACTGCTTTCCAATGCTCCTTTCCTGGATTCGCTAGAAAGCGACTCACAACTCCTACTGCATAGGCAATGTCCGGTCTGGTGCACACCATAGCATACATGAGACTGCCTACTGCTGATGCATATGGGGTAGTCTTCATTTCTTCTTTCTCTTTCTCACTTGTTGGACTTTGCTCCGAACATAACTTGAAATGTCCACCAAGTGGAGTGTTCACTGGCTTTGCCTTATTCATGTTGAATCTCTCCAACACCCTTTCAACATATCGTTCTTGGGATAACCACAAAAGCTTCTTTGGTCTATCCCGAGTGATTTTCATTCCAAGAATCTGTCTCGCTTGCCCCAAATCTTTCATTGCAAAGGACTCTCCTAGGTCATTCTTCAATGCGGCTATTTTGTTGCGATCTTGGCCCACAATCAACATATCGTCAACATAGAGTAATAATATGAGAAAGTCGCCGCTTTCGTACCTCTTTATAAAAACGCAATGATCGTTCTTGGTTTTCTTGAAGTTGTGATCCACCATGAAGGAGTCAAACTTCTTATACCATTGTCTTGGGGCTTGCTTGAGACCGTAAAGACTCTTCTTTAATCGGCACACCAAGTCTTCTTTTCCTGGAACCTTGAATCCTTCAGGTTGCTCCATATAGATCTCCTCCTCGAGTTCACCATGTAGAAAGGCCGTCTTGACATCGAGTTGTTCAATCTCCAAGTCTAGAACTGCTGCTAGACCAAGAACCACTCGGATAGAGGACATCTTCACCACTGGAGAGAATATTTCTTCAAAATCTATGCCTTTCTTTTGGTTGAATCCTTTCACAACCAATCGAGCTTTGTATCTTGGATTTGAGCTTCTATCTTCATACTTCAACCTATACACCCACTTGTTCTTCAAGGCTCTCTTTCCTTTTGGTAGCTTCATCAGCTCATAAGTGTGATTATCATGCAAGGATTGCATTTCATCTTGCATAGCTTCAACCCACTTATCTTTATGGGTGTCTCCTATGGCCTCCTCATAGCTTTGAGGCTCCCCCTCATCTGTAAGATTAACGTACTCATCTCGATAATATCTTACAGATGGTCTTGTCTCTCTTCCAGACCTTCTTGGCTCATGTTCTTCCTCTGGCTCCACTTGAACTTCTTCTTCACCTTCATCACCATTCTGATCCATGATAGGATCCCCTTCACCCTCATCTCCAATCACTTGTTCATGATCTTGAGGCTTATGAGAATCTTCATTCCTTACAACCCTTAGCTTTGGTTTCTTTGATTTGTTGATGTCTTCGATTGTTTGATCTTCGAAGAAAACAACATCTCTGCTCCGGATAACTTTTCTGTTAACCGGATCCCAAAGCCGATAGCCGAATTCGTCTTTTGGTGATCCAAGATAAATGCACTCTTTAGTCTTAGAGTCTAGCTTGGCTCGTTCATCCTTAGGTATATGGACAAACGTTCTGCAACCGAACACCTTCAAATGGTTGTAAGAGACCTTCTTACCCGACCAAACTTCCTCCGGGACATCGCCTTCCAAAGGGACTGATGGTGTAAGATTTATGACGTCCACTGCAGTCTTTATGGCTTCTCCCCAAAATGGTTTGGGTAGTTTAGCGTGAGAGAGCATGCACCGAACTCTTTCTGTGATCGTTCGATTCATTCTTTCAGCTAGCCCGTTCAGTTGTGGCGTCTTTGGTGGTGTCTTCTCCATCCTGATTCCATGAGCTTTGCAAAACGCTTCAAAGGGACCTCGGTACTCTCCACCATTGTCAGATCGAACACACTTGAGTTTTTGACCCGTACTTCGCTCTGCTTGGGCTACAAACTCCTTGAAAGCATCAAGAACTTGATCTTTTGACTTCAAAAGGTATACCCATACCTTCCTTGAATGGTCATCAATAAAGGTGACGAAATATGATGCCCCTCCATTGGATTTCTCGGACATGGAGCATACGTCAGTATGCACAAGATCAAGAATATGCTTTCTTCTCATAGGCGTAGATGATCTTCGGAAAGCGACCCTATGTTTTTTCTGGTTAAGCAATCATGACATGGTGAGAGAGAAATACCTTTCATATCAGGAAGAAGTTTCTTGCTAGAAAGTATACTTAAACCTTTCTCACTCATATGCCCGAGTCTTCGGTGCCATATATCGATGTCATCACTTGCAACGTTTACTTCTTCCTTGCAAAGCTTGGCTTGTGTTACATATAAAGAGCCTTCTTTTCTTCCTCGAGCCATGATCAAACTTCCTTTGGTTAACTTCCATTTGCCACCACCAAAATGACTGTCCAAGCCGACATCATCGAGCTTTCCGGTTGATATGAGATTGAGTCGCATGTCGGGAACATGTCTCACATCCTTGAGAACTATCTTACATCCAGTGTTTGATGTAAGAATAACATCCCCCTTTCCAATGATCTTGCTTCTTCCTTGATTTCCCATTTGAACATTACCAAAGTCACCACTTTGATAGGTTGTGAAGAAGCTTCCATGAGGGGTGACGTGAAAAGAAGCACCAGAATCAACGATCCATGAGCTATCATCAGAGCTAAGATTACATTCTCCAACGAGATATAATTCTTCGCTCTGGTCTTCCACAATGGTGGTAGTCTTTTCTTCATGCTTCTTTGTAGGATTGAACCGGTCTGGTTTGATATTACCAGCTTGTTTGTCTTTCTTGAAAAACCGACATTCCGACTTCATGTGACCCTGTTTGCCACAGTAATAGCAAGTAACTCTCGGACGTGACTTGGATCTTCCTCGAGATTGGTCTCGTCCTCTGCTTCGGTTTTGACCACGAGTCTCTTCTCTACCTCGTCTATCAACAATGTTAGCTTCTGAATATGAACTCGAACCTCGTTCCTTCCTGCGAACTTCTTCGTTTAGAAGGCTATCAGTGACGGTGTCCATGGTAAGCTTTCCCTCCGGTGCTGAATTGCTTAGAGTGACAACTAGTGTGTCCCAACTCTCCGGCAGTGAACTGAGGAGTAAAAGGGCTTGCATTTCGTCTTCAACCTTCATATCAACTTTGTTAAGCTGATTTACAATCCCCTTGAAATTGTTCAAGTGCTCCATCATGCTCTGGCCATCCTTGTACTCCAACTTTACCAACCGTCGAACAAGAAGAGCTTTGTTTCGAGGTGTTTTCTTTTGAATCATGGATTCAAGTTTTGTCCATAATTCAAAAGCATTTGTGTAGGTAGAGACATGTTCAAAAAGAGATCGGTCGACATACTTACGGATTACGGCAACCGCCTTTCTATTAAGAATCTCCCATGCTTTATCATCCTTTCCTTCCGGCTTATCCTTCATGATGATGGGCTCATGCAAATCCTTACAATAAAGGTGATCTTCCATCATCGGTTTCCAATAAGAGAAGTTGTCCGTCGTGAGCTTGAACATGTCACCTTCAAAGGTAACGGTGGCCTCCATCTTCACTTCTTCAAAGATAACGGTAACCTTGCTCTGATACCAGCTGTTGGGAAAATTATCCAATATCGATGAGATGAAGATGGTATTAGACAACTAGAAAATTTAAGAAGAAGACTCTTAATATTTAGGAAAGGGTTTACTACAAAGATTTTGTTTTTGGAAACTCTCTCTTACAAATATTTTCTCTCTTTGTTTTTCTTGATTCTTGGATGATTACAAATGGTGCTAAGCACCCCTATTTATACAAGTGAAGGAGCACACTCCAACAAGTTCTAGATTTCTCTAAATTATTATTTATTTCAAAATATCTAACTCCATAACTTTCTCTCTTCTTCTACACAATTCTTCTTCTATACTTCTCCACTTTTCTCTAGATGTTTCTTCTTCTTGGACTAAGGCTTGATTATGATTTGATTAGTTTTGGGCTTAAGGAGGGAAATCCAACAGTTTTTAAGTTCTTGCCATGGGGAGATATTCGAAAACTTTCCATAAATGATGTAGGAACTATATACCTTGAGGTACAAGCAAAGCTGAACCTCTTCTGAACGGCTCAAGAACCCAGATCGTGAAGGTCCAACAGGAACACTAACTGGTTCTGCTACTGGTTCTACTACTTGGTCAACATCATCATCTTCTTCAGGCTCTAGACGCTCGAAACCTGCTCTTCTTCTCCTCCTCCTCTTTCTCCTCTTTTCTAACTGAGATCCCCATTTCTCAGGTTTGATCACCACGGAGCTCTCAGCTGCTCTATCCACAGTGGCTTCATTGAAAAACAGAGTGGTACCAAGCTTTATGGAAGATGGGGATGATGAAGAAGGAGATGGTTGACATTGGTGACTTGGTCTGAGTAACGGAGAAATTGTTGGGAGAGGAGAGGGACACATGGTAGCAGTGGCAGTGGTTGGTATGGTGGCCATGGATGATGATGAGCTGCAGAGCTTCCACACCTTAAGATATTTTTTTTCTTTTTATCTTGTTTTTGGTCCAATGGATGGAAGCAGAAGATAATTCTCGCTCTTGGGTTACTTATCATAGAGGAGACTCTGTGTCATCTATCAGTTATCACCAATTAAATTTGGTGGAGTTGGTTTTCTTTTATTTTCTTTCCATTTTTTGTTTTTGACGAAAATTTTATTAAGGTTATTTATATACTTTTGTGGATCAATGATTATCAAATTGGGAAGTCTGTTTACTCCAGACTTGGACTGGATCTTCTGCTTGCTGCCTATTTCTTATGGTTTTCAGGCCCAACTAAAAGGCCCAATAAAATTAAATCCTAGTTTATATCTTTCTTTATCTTTTGTAAAATATGGACCAATTTTATTTCTCTTATAAGTTTATACTTCTTATCAACAACAAAAACAACATGATAAAAGCCAGAGAGGGGTGGCTAATGGAATAAATTGAGAATAGTGTTTTGTTATGTAATACCCCTGTTCGGAATCGCGCTAGGCGCTATCCGTGCGGCGACCCTGGATCTACCGAGTTGTTGAAAAATCGGAATAAACTCGGGGTATACGCGGGACCTAGCTTTTAGTACATTTTTAGTTTTAAATACATACAAGATTCATCAAATTCAAATTAGATCATATAAACTTATACTTTTTTGGTTGATAAATGCCATTAGTTTTATCGGATGTCATTAGTTTTTCTCAAGAGAATAAAACAGATGCGTTTAGTTTAGTCTTGCACAAGAAAAAAGTAGCCAATACACCTTTGTTTTGACAGATAGGACTAGAAGACGAGTTTGATTTGTCTAAGAAGTCAAACAAGAAATAAAATTAAAAAATACAAAAAGTTCAGAATTGTTGTGAACTATTAGCTCAGATGAGATAAAGAAATATTTATGTGTAATTTATATAAGTGTTTATTTATTTGTATATATTATAAATATGTTGTTTGTGTGAGAGACAAAGTCACATTGGGGAGAGAATAAGTATTGAACTTCTGATTTTCATTTTCAGTCTCTCCCTATTTATAGGAGATCAAACAATATACACACAATGACATGTGTATTAGTAACAATGACAAATACAATATTAGTCATGAGACAGATGTCTTCATGAGATAGATGATCATTATCTAACACTCCACCTTGATTATCCATTTCATATTACGTAGTGCCTCGTTAAAAACCTAGTTATGGAAAACTCCACTGGGACAAAAACCATGACAAGGGAAAAAGAGTACACTGCCGTAATTTTCCCCTAGGAATAGTGGACCTAGCTTTCTTGTCACAGGTCACACAAATGTCGTATTCCGATACCATAAATTTGTTTTCAGAATGTTGTAGTCGGAAGAGCTTTTGTGAACAAGTCAGTCGGATTGTCGCATGACTGTACATACTCGATGTCCACCTCTTTATTTTTCTTGAGCTCCCTTATGTACGAGAAAAACCTTGGAGGGATGTGTTTTGTCCTATCGCTCTTGATATAGCCTTCTTTGAGTTGAGCAACACAAGCCGAATTTTCTTCAAATACTTTTGTCGGCTCTTTCTTGTTAACCACTTCGTTTGCTTCTTGTATATGATGACTCATTAACCTTAGTCATACTCATCCTCGACATGCTTTGAAGAAGTCAAAACCTAGGATTGTTTCTCGGAATTCTATGTAATCGCGGTTTCACCAATTGTAAAAACATAGCCGGTTTGCGATCGAGCCTTATGAGGATCTGATAAGTATCCTGCATCTGCAAAACCAACCATACCAAACTCGGGTTTTCTAGAATAAATCTACCCTAATATAAAACATACCTTGGAGAGAACGGATATATTCTCGACGTCGTTCTAATTTCCATGAATAGAAAATGAGTTGTATCTTGCAAAGACATTAGTGTCTAAAAGTATATATAATCAAATACAACTTGCAAGACATATAAGCTCACATATGCTTTATTACCATTAACATCTCCAAAGTACTTATAAGATCTTACCAGGATCTTTTAAAAACCATCTCTTTAAACATCAAGAGATCTATTTACCATTGGAGTACTCAAAGGAGTCGCTTTATCCATTAAAAGCATTTCAATAACCTTTTCGTATAGTTTGATTGATGCACAAGTATTCCTTCTCGGAGATGCTCAATTTGGAGCCCAAGATAAAACTTTGTCTTGCCGAGATCATTCATTTCGAACTCCTCTTTCATATGAGTTCGAGCATCATCAACTTCCTTTTGAGTTCCAATTATGTTCAGATCATCTACATATACAACAATGATCACAAAGCCAGATGACGATTTTTTTATAAAAACGCATGGACATATCGCATTATTCACATATCCTTTACTCAAAAGATATTCACTTAAGCGATTGTACCACATGCGTCTGGATTGCTTTAATCCGTAAAGTGATTGCTGTAACTTGACCGAACAAATCTCCCTGGATTTTTCTTTCAATGCCCCTGGCATTTTCAATCCCCCAGGGAGCTTCATATATATATCGTTATCCAACGATCCATATAAATATGCAGTCACAACGTCCATGAGATGCATTTCAAGATTTTTAGACGCCGTTAGGCTCATCAAAAATCTAAACATAATTGCATCCATTATCGGGGAATACATTTCCTCAAAATCAATTCCTGGTCTCTGAGAAAAACCTTGGGTAACTAATCGGGCTTTATATCGTGTTACTTCATTCTTCTCATCTGCTTTTCTCACGAATACCCACTTATACCCCCACTGGATTTACATTTCAGGCGTTATGACTATAAGTCCAAAACCATTCCAAAATGGACATTGGATCGGGATCATCATCTTTATGATCGATCTTTTTGGACACGAAAAAGGAGAACATTCCATCAACATCTTTTATCTTATTTCAGATCCATAATTTTCAGGACGTAGTTAATGGAAATCTCATATTTTTTTGTTCCCTTCTCGTCATCTGAATCATCTTTATTTGGTTCGTCTTGAACTTTTTCATCTATGCCTTCTTTCAGACATTTTTCAGTATCAGGTTCTTCTGGAACATTTCCACTTATGCCCTCTTTCAGACATCTTTCAATATCAGGTTCTTCTGAAACCTTTTCACTTATGCCTTCTTTCAGACATCTTACAATATCAGGTTCTTCCAGAACCTTTCTGTATTGCTCAACAAAATTTTTTTTCTTTAGGGAATTTTTATCTTTAGAAATCGCTAGTCTCCCCCTTCTTAACTGAACCCTAGGTTCATTCATTTTGTTACCATCAGTTTGTTCTTTAGGAACATCAACTCTTGATGAAACATTTTCAGCGGGTATATCATGTCGTATCTGTGAACAGATTTGGTAACTAGTTAGCCAAATTATGCAAATGCACAATTTCCTGAATTTCCAGCTCTCTTTGATTTGTAGGGGGATCAAGGTGTAATAACGATGGTGTATACCAAGTAATCTCTTTAGAAATTCTACTAATTCCTTCCCCTAACGCTGAAAATTCATCCTCATTAAAATGGCAATCGGCAAATTGTGCCGTAAATATATCACCAGTTACCGGTTCAAGATACCTTATATACGGCTTGCTCTAACTCTTCCAGAGTTTTATACATTTCCGAGAGCATTTTAACTCTCCAGAGACTACTAAATATCAAGATGCAACTCAAGTCATTTTTGTCCTGCCAGACATATAAATATATTGCATCTATTTTAAATTTTCTCCAGTGACCTTGGAATATGCCGTTCTTCATACCTCAAGGTCATCTTTTATTTCATTCTATGGAGAAATATATACCTTGGACTTATGGTCCAAAAATCTCTCATTTTTCTAACGAGCTTTTTATCGAATTGATGGCCAATCAATTCACTTTACCCTCATACATAGAGGTAGATTCATAATCCTTATTTATATAACGCTTTCTCATTTATTGTTGACAATCTATTTTGTCTTTGGTTCCATCTTTTTACCCGTACTGATATGGTTAATCAGGATCTCTTTATCATCATCAATGATTTACCCAGGTACATGACTATTATATTAACCGTATCAACGGTCTCATATGAGATTCATCATCTATTTATATTTTTGCTCCTTTTCGAGGACTCTTTGGAACCAAAGTGGTCTATCACGTCTCTAGCGTGCCATAGACTCATATATCATCCTTTTAGGACACATTTTATTATTAGAGCATTTTCAGCTGGAATATGAGATTTCATTATTTCATCAAAATGTATGGCATGCATTTTGTAAATGGATTATTCTACTTTTCATTGTAATCCATTTCACATATCTCATTCCATCAACTTATCATATGCTTCTAGCAAACTTGCGAGCATATTTCTAATTATCCATATATTTTATCCCTTTGGATTGTATATGTCTTTATTACATGCAGTTGTGCATGTTTACACCCGATCATGGGGATCATCTTACTTGAATTTACTTTATCAAGTTCTTTTTCGAGTGCGAACATAATTTTTTCAATGTTCCACTTACAAAGATTCTTTAATTCTCCCCCTCGAGATGATGACACTCCATGTCTAAAATCCCGTACTGAATCCCACTCTAGAACCAATAACATATTCAGTTTTCCCATTTGGGATAAATTATGTTTCAAATCCTTTAGAGTGAGATCTTAATTTGGGGTCTGCTTAAAGAAATCACATATAGTGAACGTGTTTGATGATTCATCACCCTTGATGGTTTTCTTTATTTTCTTGACATGCTATATGTGAAAAACTTCTGGTTTTTCAACATTTCACAATAATGTCGATAGCATTATTGGAGATGATTATATATCAGTAAACATCAGGTTTACCACTCATTTATAATTTTGCCATCTCTTTTTTTTTATGCATGTCTTTTTTTTTTTGTCACAATTATGCATGTCTTTTCATCATAAGCTCTTCTAGAGCCAATAGTAATTTTTATATTACTAGATACTATACTTATTTAATTTGAAAAAGGAAAGATATTTGTTACCTTTAGTAGTCATGACGGTGACCCAATACCTGTCAGGTATCTGAATGTCAAAATCTTATTCAGGAAGATAATTCTCATATCACATCGATATTCTCATTTTTATTTTTTGGACCAAACAGAAAATAAAGATGAGTATTCAAGCTATGAAAAGATGGTTCGGGCTCATAAGAGATGAAGTTTATTTCACTTCCTTTCTCTTTTTCTTTTTGATTCTCGATACAGATCGGCTAAATATTTGGGAATACGACAAATACGTACCCAAAATTCTTTCTTGCCGCATCTGTAGCAAACCTTTTCTGTTTACCTTTTATCACCCGACCACTTTCATTTTTCGTGGAAGTTCTAATTATTTCACATGGACGGAATCTACTTCCTCGTCCTCTTCCACGACCACGATAGCGGTTTCTACCGCATTCATACCTTTGTCCTTTTCAAGTAGGACGTACATGATGGTTTAGTATCATGAGTTTCTTTTCTTTTCAAATATCACCGAGGATTTACATCAACTCCAACATATTGGCAAATCCTTTCTTTCAAAGATTTAATTACTCAAAGATCTTCTAGATTTTTTTTCATGATACACCTCATCTTATAAACCATCATTGAAGTAGTGTAAATTATCATGGCTTTACCTTTTTTTTTTCATCTAATATAGTTTATATCGATAATTTCTAAAAGCTCATTTTCTTTCAGATGCATCTCTGCACCCACTGCCCAGATCTTATATTTCTCGTAATATCAAGAGCATTTATTTTGAGCTCTGTCAAATTCGACATGATAACCGTATTCATAGAATAATAATATATATAAACGAGAATTTAAATGAATAATTTAAATTCAGAAATTAAAGGCTTAAAATAAAGGCAAAACTTAAATTGCATAAATAATATCGGGAGGCTTAGCCTACCACATGATCCGAGGAGTCATAGACTACCATATTGATCATTTTTTCAAAGTCCGAGGAGACATGATCTACCATTTTGACTTTTACTTATTTCAAGGTCCGAGAAGACTTAGTCTACCATTTTTGACTTTTTCTTTTTATTCACGGAGGTAAAGCCTACCACGTGTTTCTCTGATCGTGAAGGCATAACCTACCATAACGATCAGTCGGGGAAGGCAGTGCCTATCATCCCAAAAATAAACAGAGAAGGCCTAGCCTCTCACTCCGGAACAATAATAAAATTTAAATAAATTAAGTATATTGAAATACATAAATTTAAACATTATCTCGGCTGGTTTAAGAATTTTCGGATTGATAAGTTTCGGTTGGTTAGAGCTTCCGGATTGATAGACTTCACCGGTATATGAGAGTTCGTGTTGATAACGTGTTGTGAACTATTAGCTCAGATGAGATAAAGAAATATTTATGTGTAATTTATATAAGTGTTTATTTATTTGTATATATTATTAATATGTTGTTTGTGTGAGAGACAAAGTCACATTGGGGAGAGAATAAGTATTGAACTTCTGATTCTTATTTTCAGTCTCTTCCTATTTATAGGAGATCAAACAATATACATGCAATGACATGTGTACTAGTGACAATGACAAATACAATATTAGTCATGAGACAGATGACAAGAATTACCTTCTCCTACATCGGTAAGAAGAGCACAAGTGACAAGTCTTGATTGTTTATAAATACAACTATTTCTTCGATTCATCATATTGCATTGTGGCCTTTGTTTTGTGAAGCCCAAAATATGTCAAAAGTTTAAAATTAGTCTGCTAAAAATCGGTTAAAACTCGGAAAATATCCGATTAATTGATTTAGGCGGTAAACTATACGGTGACAGATTATTTGACTCGATTAGGTCTTAATCGCCATGGTACAGTTACGTGGAGCGCTTCCGATTACGCAGCTAGGCGCCCGCATTTTTGAACAGGGTAACGCGGCTAGGCGTCCGCGTTTTTGAACATGGTGTAACACACAAACACTAAATTTAATGAAATAGTGCTTTTATATAGTTTCATTGAAAATGAAATTACACAATATTGGATGTTTTGTGTCATATTAGAGTTGCATGCCTATTTATATATATAATTTGATTGTCCATGTATTTTCCTCTAAAGTTTTGCTTATTTTTTATCAAAATTAAGAAAGTACCCTAAGAGCATGTTTATGGCATGGACTCTTAAAATTGAGTTTTTAACAACAAAATATCATTATTTTAGTATATTATAAATAATTAATTAAATTTTAATTAAAATTAAATAGCTAAACTAATTAGAAGTTGCCAAGTGAAAGAAAGATGCAAGATTAAGTTAAGAGATGTGTCTTACATTTCTTAAATAAGAGACATATCTTAGTTTTTTTTCATATTTTTAATTACTTTTTTTATATCTATTTATAATAGCAATCCCAATTAATTCTAAAGGTTGTGTGTTTTTATAGGAATCTCAATTCTTGTTAAAAGTTGTGTTTGTTCATTAAGGTGACTTTTGATTAAGGGTTGTGTGTTTTCATTTTAAGAGTTATTGGTTAAAAAAATTGTCAAAATGTAAAAGTATATATCTTTTCATTTAACAATTTATCTTTTAATCTTAAAAATTACATTAGTTTAAAAGAACTTATCAAAATGTAATTTAAAATGTAACTTTTCATTTTAACATTGTGTCTTTTCATCTTAAAAATTGCAATGGTTTAAAATAAATTGTCAAAATATATAAATATGTACTTTTTCATCTTAGTGTCTTTTCATCCTAAAAATTGCATTAGTTCATAGGATACATATTATTAATTTAGGAAGGGTCTACGACAATTTAGGAAATTAATAATAAACAATTATTCTTCTATAATCTTATAGTTGCCAATTGTTAGAGATACATGACTTTTCACTTCGAACAGTTGCGTCTTTCACCATGTTTATAATAGTATCATCTTAAAATAAATACATTTGATTTGAAAAGTTATGACTATTCATATAATTATCATTTTAGAATAACTAATTTTAAATTGAAAAAATAAAACTATTTAAATTGAAAAGTTGTGACTATTCATATATGTATCATTTCAAAATAACTAATTTTAATTTGAAAGATGTAACTATTTAAATTGAAAATTTATAACTATTCATATAGGTATATCATTTCAAAATAACTATTTTTAAATTGAAAAAATATGACTATTCAAATAAAACTTTGAAAATCTATAAATAGTCTTTGTTCATGTCTTTTTCAAAAGAAAATTTTCACTAATCAAATAAAACAATGAAAACAAAAATTATATGCAGTTATCTGGTCACGGCGCTACACTGGAGACACGGCTTCGTCGTTGGAGATCAATAGGCGCTTGTGAGTGGTCATTCGCGGACATGAGAAATGTATGATGTGAAGAAGAGACGCACAAAGCCCGAGCCACCGTCATCACCCGTGAAGTTGTCGTGCCTTTAAGTGTTTTTATCTATGTTCCTCGTGCATCAAGCAATCGTTTATCATAAGTCTAGTTGTAATCATATTCTAATAATTTATCTTATCTTATTTATATTTCATTCCAATCTTGTGTGTCGCAGATGAGAAGCCCACAGCGGAATCCTTATTGTTTTTGGTGGTCAAGTCATAATCCCGTTCCATATCAGATTGGGAGTAGAACATCAGAGAGGATGACATGCAGGGGCGAAGCCAGACCTTTATTTTGACCGGGTGCAAAACAAATAGCATATATTAAATGTTTAATAAAATTAGTGAAAAAGTAGAGAATAAGGGAGATTGAACCCAGGTTGGTAGGAAATTATGGGTGCATCATAACCAACTTAGCCACTTTCAACTTATATGCCTTATGTAAACACTAAACATCTAAAATATAGTGGGGGCACTTGCACCCATTGTCTCTAACCTAGCTTCGCCCCTGATGACATGTTAATTTTTTTCAGAGAGGTGCCATTGTCATTTGAGAAAACGTATTGGTTCGGGTCCTTCGGGATGATAAAAAGATGTCGTCTGCACTACAAGAAAACACATGCTTAACGACGAAAATTAACGAGGAAAAACAATCCTCGTAAATTTGCGTCGAATTTACGACGAATTTACGTGAAAAACTAAAGTCATCGTTATTTCCTCGTAACGTAACGACAAAACTGTTTCGTCGTAAAGTGGATGTAATTTTACGAGTATTTTACGAGGAAAAACTATTTCCTCGTAAATACGACGTAAATTTTGCGTGGTATTTACGAGGGAATAGTTTACGTGTATTTAGCGAGGAAATTTTTGAATCCACCAACTT
>NC_027756.1:49327312-49338578 GCF_000695525.1 Brassica oleracea var. oleracea | reverse complement strand
ATTATAGCGACGTCCTTACGTGGAATATTGACGTGGTCTTTACGACGAATCGCCCTACTTCGTCTTTCTGACGAAATATATTCCTCGCTAAGTTACGACGAATTAGCGAGGAAATATGTGTTACGACAGACGTGTAACGAGCAAACGCGTTTCCTTGCTAATTCGTCGTAAAGCCTCTTTTACGACGAATTAGCGAGGAAAACCGCCCTCGTTAAGATTATGTTTTCTTGTAGTGCTGCTTCAACAATCATAAATGTCATTCTTTAAATTAGCAAACAATCAAATTTAAATGTGTTTGATTATTTTAACTAGCTCAAAAATATTAAGTAATATTTAAAATTCAGAATAACTTACATAAACTAATAAAATAAGTATATTTTTTAATTGATATTAACATATTAGTATTTTTATTTGTGATCTAAAACTATAAAATATACATTTTTAATATTATATAAAAATAAATGTAAACACATATATTCTACATTTGGCATGAGAACTTTTCAAAAAATAAATTACGAAATTTTTATATAAGAATATAAATTACAAAGTGGTATATTTATTTTATATAAAATAAGTTCCTGTGCGAGTTCCTGACCTAGTAGCTATAATAATATAGCTTTGTATTAATCTGAAAAAAAAAAATTATGAATTCGCCCAATTATGATTTTGGAAGTAAACGTCAATTGATGACTAATAGATTGCATGATCTTAGCGAATCGTAATCCTCAGCTCGTTGCAAGAAGAGAAACACACCATACATTTATGAAACTGAATCAGAAATACTAGTACGTTAACAAATATTGTTCAATGCTAAACTTTACTACTAAATGTTATATTAATTATTAGTGGATAACTCATTTATTAGAAAACTAATCCCTCTGTTCATGAAAATAGGATTTTATAGATTTATTTTTTGTTCCAAAATAATAGATTTTCTAAAATTGTAAGGTACTTTTAGTAGTTAATGTTGAAAAGTTATATACTTTTAAGAAACATTAATTGAAAATATTTGAATTGGTTGAATACTATTGGTTGATATTTATTGGAAAATGTATAGTAAAATAAATAATAAATTCAATTGTAAGAAGTTAATTGTTTTCTTAATATGCGTGAATACTCTAGAAAATCTTTCTTTCGGGAACAGACGGAGCATTTATCAAGTAACAAAAGACAGTGACCTATAATTCTTTAGTTAACCGATATAAAATGTTTATAAGATACTCAAAATTAAATACATAAAAGTGAATATTCATTATTTTATATCAAATCAATATGTTACTAGGTGGTTGTCCGCGATTTCGCGGGTATAAATACTTTATGAAAATTATATATAATGTTTATAATTTTATATTTTTGAATAATAATCATAACTATTAAAAATAACTTTTTTATTTTAAATATTTTGAAAATAAAAAGTTTTTGTATTGTATAATCTTAGAAGATTATTGAGATATATTGTTAATTCTATAAATTTTATTATAAGTTTCTAAAAAGTCTTTTTTTATGCCATAATTTTTGATTAATAGAAAAACAAATATTAATGAACAAAAAGTTATTTTATAACACTTTCTATTTTTTCATTATTTTGTTTACCATTTTATTTTATTTAGAAATAAAATAGTTACAAATAATTAATTAACAGTTATACTAATACGTAAAACACATGCATTTCGGCAAACATATAACAAATTAATATGTAAAAGTATAAAATAACAAAGAATATAACCAATAATACAACAAACAAATTTTATTATTCTTCACTGATGTTTTATATATGTATCCTTTTTTTTTTCCTATTACAAAATAAGCATGTCAATTTTATTATAATCAAAACTATATCAATAGAGTCTTAACTCTAGTCATGTATTAATATATTGTTATAATTTTTTATTTATATTATAATAAACTTTTTCATTGATTAATATTTTTAAAGAATTTACCATATAATTTTATTATAATCAAGGCTATAAGAATTATATAAATAGCGTATATTAACTTTAGTCTCGTATTAGTATAATGTTCCAATTTTTTTCAATTTTATATTATAATCTATATTTTTATTTATTAATATTATTTTAAAAGACTTACTATATAATTTTCTTTTTTTAAATATACAAATACTTTAATCATTTTTGAAAGTAATAACTCAACTATACAATCAATATTTGTCACTGAAAAATGACTGAAAATTTTAAAATTGTATATTTGACTGTTTTTTGCATTTATTGGATACATTTTAGGAAAAAATATATGTAGTGAGTAAAACAAAATATTATTAGGTTTAGGTTAATTGGTTTTCTGTAATCTATAATTTATTGTATCCAATATTAATATAAATATGTTAAAATCGTTTATATAATTATTTTCTATCATACCATATGTATTTATATGTATATTTTAAATTTTATAATGTAATATTGTAATCTATGATATTTAATTGTTTCTATAAACAAATTATGTTAATTTTTATATCTTTAAAATGTTGAATTGTTTGTATGATAATATATATTAGATTAGGTTTACAATTAGTTTCCTTTTTAAAACTTTAATTAAATAAATGAAAATTCAAATACCAAACAACCAATCCAATTAAGAGAATTAATTTTAAACTTCACCTATGAATGACACCTAAACAAAAATCACTTAAAATAACTAAATATTTTTAAAATTGTATATTTAACTATTTTTTGCATTCATTGGACACATTTTAGGGGAAAAAATATGTAGTGAGTATAACAAAATATTATTAGGTTTAGGTTAATTGGTTTTCTGTAATCTATAATTTATTGTATCCACTATACATATAAATATGTTAAAATCGTTTATATAATTATATCTATCACACTATATATTTTAAATTTCTATAATGTAATCTATGATATTTAATTGTTTATGTAAAAAAATTATGTTAATTCTTATATCTTTAAAATGTTTAATTGTTTGTAAGGTAATATAGATTAGATTAGGTAGTTCTACAATTAGTTTTCTTTTTAAAATTTTAATTAAATAAATGAAAATTCAAATACCAACAACCAATCAAATTAAGAGAATTAATTGTAAACTTCACCTATGAATGATATCTATGCAAAAGTCACTTAAAAATGACTGAATGTTTTTTAAATTGTAAATTTGACCGTTTTTTGCATTCATTGGACACATTTTAGAAAAAAAATATATGTAGTGAGTATAACAAAATATTATTAGGTTTAGGTTAATTGGTTTTATGTAATCTATAAAATATTGTATCCACTATAAATATAAATATGTTAAAATCGTTTATATAATTATATCTTTCATACCATATGTATTTATATGTATATTTTAAATTTCTATAATGTAATCTATGATATTTAATTGTTTCTATAAACAAATTATGTTAATTCTTATATCTTTGAAATGTTTAATTGTGTGTATGGTAATATAGATTAGATTAGGTAGTTCTATAATTAGTTTCCTTTTTAAAACTTTAATTAAATAAATGAAAATTCAAATACAAATAACCAATCAAATTAATAGAATTAATTCTAAACTTCACCTATGAATGATACCTAAACAAAATTCAGTGAAAAATGATAGAATATTTTTTAAACTGTATATTTGACTGTTTTTTGCATTCATTGGACACATTTTAGGGAAAAATATATGTAGTGAGTATAACAAAATATTATTAGGTTTAGGTTAATTGGTTTTATGTAATCTATAATTTATTGTATCCACTATTAATTTAAATATGTTAAAATCGTTTATATAATTATTTCTATCATACCATATGTATTTATATGTATATTTTAAATTTCTATAATGTAATCTATGATATTTAATTGTTTCTATAAACAAATTATGTTAATTATTGTATCCTTAAAACGTTTAATTGTTTGTATGGTAATATAGATTATATTAGGTAGTTCTACAATTAGTTTCTTTTTTAAAACTTTAATTAAATAAATGAAAATTCAAATATCAACAACCAATCAAATTAAGAGAATTAATTCTAAACTTCACCTATGAATGATATCTAAGCAAATGTCACTTAAAAATGACTGAATGTTTTTTAAATTGTAAATTTGACCTTTTTTTGCATTCATTGGACACATTTTAGAAAAAAATATACGTAGTGAGTATAACAAAATATTATTAGGTTTAGGTTAATTGGTTTTATGTAATCTATAATTTATTGTATCCACTATTAATATAAATATGTTAAAATCGTTTATATAATTATTTATATCATACCATATGTATTTATATGTATATTTTTAATTTCTATAATGTAATCTATGATATTTAATTGTTTATATAAATAAATTATGTTAATTCTTATATCTTTAAAATGTTTAATTGTTTGTATGGTAATATAGATTATATTAGGTAGTTCTACAATTAGTTTCTTTTTTAAAACTTTAATTAAATAAATGAAAATTCAAATACCAACAACCAATAAAATTAAGAGAATTAATTCTAAACTTCACCTATGAATGACACCTAAGCAAAAGTCACTTAAGTGACTTCTCAATTAATATATAGTAGGATTAGATTAGGTAGTTCTACAATTAGTTTCTTTTTTAAAACTTTAATTAAATAAATAAAAATTCAAATACCAACAACCAATCAAATTAAGAGAATTAATTATAAACTTCACATATGAATGACACCTAAGCAAAAGTCAATTAAATGACTTGTCAGTTAATATATAGTAGGATTTATCATGTAAAACATAAAGTTAGATGTAACTTTTTGACTGTATGTGATATAATTATTGTTAGCCGTTAAGAATATTAGAATTACACAGATAATGATTAAGTTAGCATGTTAACCTCTTTCTTACCATCTAACAAACTATGTATAATTTAATGATATCTATTGTTAACATTTTATCAGCCATTTTAAAAATCGACAAGCAGCTTTGTAACAGCTAACTAAAAGATGTATCAACTTACAATACTTTATGTGTAGTCTAATCAAAAAATTATCAGTTAATGTCAACATAGATTGCCACACACATTGGGTACAACTACTCTCAATTGAAATATATGAGTTTTGATTCATCATTATCAATCACGTGAGGAACCACACTATCTTTGGCAATACACTCATGAATTGGACGAATCTTTCTAGTATCTATGTGCCATTGAATCCCTTTAAAGCCTTCATATCATGTTCGAATTCAAGCAACCCGTCGGAGCGGCAACGTAGGGGAGTTGACATGTGGTGGTAGTGGAAGAAATATTATTTAGGATCGAGAAAAAAAACAGCAGAACTGAAGAAGAAATACAAAAAGATATATGTAAAGATATAAAAGAGATGAGATGTAGCTACAAAGTTCAAGAGGACACGGGAGAGAGAGAAAGAATGTGGTCAAAGGTAATATCAGATTATCAAAAAGTCAACAATACAAAAAGGGGTGGCTAATATCAGATTATTTTTTCTTAATTTTTGCTTAGTCTTTTCTTGTTTTTATATTTTATAAGTTTTCGAGAGATTTTTAATTATAAAGTATTTAATACATGTTATATTGTAGTTTTTTTAAACACACAAAATAAAATTGATGAATATCATTAAATATATGTATTATTCTAGTTGTTTTCACACCACTACAACGGACTATAACTTTTTGAAACAATGATTCAGAATTTTAAACAATTGTTTTGCTTCGAACACTAAATAAAATTCTTTTTACATTTTGTTTTCGCTATTGTACCTCCCCTCAAGTGTTTAATTAACTGATTAGGTGGTCATTGCAGTGCCATTTTCAATGCTCTTTTTTGGCTTGAGCTAAAACATTTGGATGGCGATTGGCACAAGGTTTCTTCTCTGGAGTTATCTAACGAGTGTCTTATATCTGTATCCGAGTAGGAAACGCTGCACAATCATAAGCAGGACAACACATCAAATGTTGACTCATACAAAATACTTGAAGCTGCAGGTGCCAGGGTCTTTGTTGAAGAATTAGCCCCTCATTTCATCTATCATTGTGTATTGTGTTCTGTGTCTACATGATACTCATACTCTCTGGTAAGTAGTTGACACTATAATCTTATGCATACTCTCATCTAGTATACCTCATTAAGTGGACTCAGTTAGGAATTAGTTTTCTATTGATGAACTTTCAAATCACAGTCGTTTACTTGGATTCTGGGTATGCAGATATTTACTTTATGGGCTAACAATCCAAGGAAGTATGGAGGAGGTCTAAGCTACTCAACCAACGATGTTGATACAGTTCTTGCAATTTAAGGTATGCATAACATCTTTGCTCTTCATGTCTCTTGTGTTAATGATAAGAACTTGTGAAAATATTGGTTAAAGTCTGCTTTGACTTGAATTAGTACGAGAGTTAAGCAATATGAATATGTACAGTTAATACTTACTAATGAAAGTGAGATTGCGACTCATCAACAGTTCTGCTTTAGGTCTCGGCCTATTCTCCTTTCAGGTTTCTGTTTATCCTTTGGCCGAGAAACTGCTAGGACCCGTGCTGGTCACTCGTTTTGTTGGGGTCAGTTGATATTATTTGATGTGATTTATGATTATCTGCATATTGTAAGTAGTGGACTAGAATGCAACAAGATAGAGATCTTTCTTCTGACAATTTTTTTTTGTTTTAGGCATTGATGATACCAATACAGATGAGTTATCGATTTATTGCTAATCTATCAGGTCTCAGTCTAAGCTTACTGTTGAACTGGGCATCAATCCTCATCAACGTGCTAATTAAGTGTAAATCCAAAATCAAAAGCTAATCCTTCTTCTTTCCTTCTCCTTTGTGCGGATGTAGTAATATATTTATCATCTGCTTATAATCCTTTTGACTCATTTAATAATATGTAGGTGACCGGCTTGTTGATCCTGCAAAACAAAGCTGTCGAAAGAAAAAAAATTCTTCATTTTTGTAAAATATGGACCACTTTTCTTTTCTCTTATAACTTTAATACTTTTTATGAAACAACATGATCAAAGCCAAAGAGGGGCTGCTAATGGAATAACTATGAGTCTATGACTGTAATGTCTCTCTTTAAGACTGGTGGACCAGCTGGTGCTGGCATACCGTAAGTAACTTTTAGAATGAACACACAAAATATATTCCAAAGAATCAATAACTAATGTCTTATCTCACCAATCTCTATTTTCTGACAGATTTTCATGGAGCGAAAGGCGACTAAAAACTGCATTTTTACCAGGTATCTCATTACTTACATTTGGCCATTCTTTATAATACTCGTAATAATCCGCATCTTTCACGATATGTGATTATTAGTTTCATTATTTTTAATAAAAAGACATTAAATCTAGATATTGGTTCGGTTTTAAATTTTTTTTTTAATCTTCTAAAATATAACTATTATTTTAAATTAATATTTATTTTAGGTTATTCGGTTAAAATGTTTGATTTTTTGGTTTTTTTCCGGTAAAAACCAAAAATTAATATTATTTTGTTTATTTTCATGTTATGAATTTTAGATAGTCGTCATGTCGAACCAATAGTTTCATATTATAGTTTATAAACAGATAATAGTTTAAGAAAAAGAAAATAAAATTATTAAGACAAATCATTACACTACAATTTGGTCGGTAGTGAAAAAAACATTAAAAAAATATATTTCCACTTTCAAAAAAGTTAGATATTTCAGTTGTGGTGAATACTTAGTTACAAGGTGCTCACATCAAGGTGCACAAGTATGTGTATGTACAAAATATATAAAAATAGTTGAAAAATATATTGTTAATTAATATTGAATGATATTTTTGTTCAAAATAATACATGAAAGATAAAATTAAAATTAATTTAAAATAAAAAAGGCCTTGACGTTAGTCATTTTTTCATATAAAGAAAATAAAATTGTCTCCGTAAATAGGGGTGGACACAGATCGAATATCTGGGTATTTGGAAGCATTCGTGTCGATTCGATCTTTTGCCACCTAGATATTCGGTGACTCGGATATCCAAAATGTTTTAGAATTTTAAAAAATATTCGATTTGATCCGTAAATAATAAATTTTTTAAAATAATTGAAAAAATTTAATAATAACATTTTATTACAAAACTAAAACATTATTTAACTTTTAAAATTCTAGTACCTAATATAATAAATTTAATTCATAAAAATATTATAAAACTGATATAAAGTATAATATATATAACGTATATATATAATTATTTACATATATGTATATATATGCATATAACAGATCGAATTAGATATATGTTCCTAAAAATATTGGTATTTGTGATTTGCTTCTTTTTTGGATATTGTATTTTAGTATTAGATTTGTTTCATATAGTTACGGATATCCAGATTTTTTTGGTTCAAATCGAAACGGATTACGAATCGAATCAAAATTTATGAATATTTTGCTCAATTTTATCCATAAACAATAAAAATAATATACACATATATATAGTTTGAGTTTTGATTTGTTATCTATTTTTATTCGAACCGAAAAATCCAGAGTTTTATTGAAACCATGTATGTGAGTTTTATATTAAAAAAACGTAAAGTACATAGTGTGAACATATTTATGAATATAATGTGAACGCGTAAACATACTTATTATCAAATCATTGTGAGGCTGACACGTGTCTATTATAGTGTGAATGAATTTATTATAATGCTTCTTTTTTAATATATAAGGGATGGTTAACGCAAATAAATTAAAAATGCATGCAGGATCGCATATGGTGTTCTTCGTCCTGAATGTGATAGTCGTCATAGGAGTAGCTCTAACATTTAAGCCGTTTTTAACCACGGCTAGAAGGTGAATTTCATTGGAAGTGGTGATAGAGAAATGTATGGAGTCGTTCATTCTTTTAGTTCTAGATTCGAAAGAACCGGTAATCAACTTGCAGTAAGCTTAGGATTTGAGTTTCTTTTTATTTCCTTCTGTTTTGGTTGTGTGATTTTCTACCAGACGCTATAGAACATCAATGATATATAAAGCACACCAGAAAGTTAAAAGCACCAATTCTATATTGATTCATTTGATCAGAACCAGAGTGATGCAGATGATCTTAGGAGAATCGGCTCGTTTGTTCTCCATTTGATCTAGTTTAGATGGTACACGACAAAAAAAAAATTGGTTCATTTGATATTCACGTGTTGAAAAACTAATATACCTACTTCCCATGTTCAAGTCAAATGAATGGAAGCTCTCTCCGAAAGAATGATGCTTTTGCAATCGTTTGACAAAGAAAGAAAGAAGATTATTTGGAAATTTCGTGAAATTTAATTCAACTGATAAATGTAGTTTAATAAAAATTAAAAAATTTAAGTTAGAATTTCGGAGATGAAAATTACAATAACTATGTATTACAAAAATAAATTCAATAATATTATTGAATGGATGCTTTGTCGTCAATAGAGAAGAAAAATGTACTCTCTGTTTTACTGCTGGAAAATAATTGAATTAATACATATATATTTATAAGTTTTATTTATTATTTGAACCATGCAGTTGTTGCACGTATTACCATTTGGAGTCTATATATTATTCGTACCATCTAACCAGTCAACTACCGTAGCATAAATAGCTACGGTGAGTTTCAAATAAAAAAATGAATTAAATGTCGAGAATTTGAAAACCGTGTAGAAGAAAACTATAATTTAGTTTTACAACAACAAAAGAAAAAATAACATTTTGTTATAATATAAACATTGAAATGATCATCCACTCTTTTACCAATTCAAACACTATGATCATCTACTCATCAAACACTATGATCACCTACTCATTTACCACATTAAGCACCATTTTTGTTATTTTATGTATTGTTGTTCACTATAAATACCATCACTCATCTCACTCTTTTGTATATCAAAAAACAAGAACAAGAGTTTATAATCAAAGAATCATTACATCTCATCTCTCTTCTCCTTCTTCATAGTAAATATTCTTTCTTGCATATTTATCGTATATCTTCTTTCTGCGGGGAAATTCTTTCGCCCTTATTTAAATTTCTCGACACTATAGAATCATAAGTTATTTTACAACACGTTATCAGCACGATCATTCTCCAATTTGGTAAAATTTACTTGTATCATTTATACCCTGCTATAATGGTCGGTATACCGCCTTTACTATTATTTATATCATGTTATAATGGTCGGAATACCGCCTATATTATTTATTAGTAATTTAATTAATTTATTGGTCGGCCGAGCCGCCTTATATTATGTTTATTGTTAATTGGTTGGCCGAGCCGCCTTATATTCAATTTATTATTAATTGGTCGGCTGAGCCACCTTATATTCCATTTATTGTTAATTGGTCGGCCGAGCCGCCGTATAATTTATTTATTACTCTGCATTGACCGGCTGAGCCGTCGCATGATTTGTTGTCATAACATAAATATTTCATTGCCACAATTTTTACATTTATTAATTTTATGAAATTTTATAGATTTAATTGACTGTTTAATACGATATTTTCAGACTAATTTTTGCTGCACTCAATTTAACCCCAACGGTCACAAAGAAATTTTTTCAAATTTTTTCTCTTTTTCCAACGGTCATGAACAGTGATTTCTCTATAAATACAACTCATTTTCACTCAATTTTCTCATCCAAAATATTTCATCTTCTGTCAAATATTTTCAAATCGCTCTCCTCTGATTTTTTTTCATTTCAAAAAAGATGATTCGCGCATTATTGATTTTATGTGCAATTTTTATTAGTATTTCTATTTACGGTTTATTCGTTGGAGAATTTGCTCCGGGAGAATTTAAGATGAATATCGGTTTAATTTTCTTCACATTGTTTCTCCTTGTAATTGCGTGTATTATTAATATAAATGGTTCATTTTAAAATTGTGAAATTCTAATAAAAATATTTATGATTCATGATATTTAGTGCCATTTGGTATTATCAGTTTAGTATATAATATTAATTAGACGATGATATTAATTTGTCTGATTGTATATATGCATGTTTTAAAGCAATGCACTATAATACTATAGTCATATGACATTTAATATATTAACCATGACTAATGGTTGTCCATCTGCTAAAACAAATCGATCGATGGGTTTTGGGCTATAACGCATCGATCGATGCTTTTAAAAGAAAACTCCTGGCGCATGATCTTCCATCGATCTGCTAAAACGACTTTGTTTAATTTAATTCTACACACTGTAATGTGTATCGCTTATTGTTAATTGGGTTGGTTCGGTTAACACTCCAAACAGAAAACACCTTTATACGTGTAGTTGCGTTACCGATTTACTTGTCTATTCATTGAACCATGCACATGCACACATGGGTCACCAATATGC
>NC_027756.1:49324416-49327231 GCF_000695525.1 Brassica oleracea var. oleracea | reverse complement strand
AATTGGTTTGGATAACCATTGGTTTATATGGTTCATATTCTAAATAGTTGAGAATCATTAATTAATATTTGCAATATAATCTTTGGTTGGTTTGATTGTTTGGTTTTAAAACCTTGAGCACTAAAGAACTTGATATCATTAATATTCATCAACGCTTGTCTATATGTAAGAATAATAGTTATTTGATGAATTAAATTTTGCTTATTATACTTTAATATGCTTCATGGTTTAATGGTATTAAGGAAACATACTTTATGATTCATGGTCTAACATCATAAAAGAAATTATTTGTAATCGGTTAGTTTTGTGGTCGATTAGTCTTTGGTCTAATATCATAAAAGAATTTGGATTATATGTTGATATTTACTAATGTAATGGCCATGTTTATATGAGCAAAATTTAAAGTTTTCAGGATTGTGTATTCTCTCGGAAAGATATGTACAAGTTATCAGCCAATTCAGAAACACGAATAGCTAAAACTTTCATCGCCGATACACTTCTGTGTATAAGATAAGTATTTTTATGCTTTATATACAAGTTTAACAAACTTGATTAGATAAATCAATTTGCATGAAAGTTGGCAGTGATATAAATTTGTTCATTAAATTGATTGATAGGTTAAACTTTGTTAAATAGCATGAGAGTAATAATATAGTCTATATAATAATTACTATGAAAGTTTTATTTATTTTCTGATATAATAAGACACCTTTGTTAATACATATTTATATATATTTGAAATATTTTGATTTTATTACCATTTATATTGAGGATTTTAAGTTTAAAGCTTGACTCTAAAAGATTCATAAGTTTTAGAGAATAATATATAAAAAAAAGGTATTATCACCTAAAGTGATTACCTAAAGCTCATTTTGTATTTTGCATTTAAAGATTACAAGACCTGAAGTCGGTAAATAAAGCCAACTATGTTGGATGTTAAGTTTAAAAGTAAAATTTCTTCAAGAAATTTTTTTTATGATGCATATATATTGAAAAATATATATTGATAAATCACGTCTAGTTGATTATGATTCATTCTCTTGAAGAGAATAGGACATTTATACCCAAAAACAAAAATAGTATTGGTCAAGAAAATGAACATAAAAGTGGTTTTAGCCGTGAGCATAAATGAGGTCAAGATCCAAATAGTTTCTTTATAGAACTCATAATCTCACTTAAAGTTGAGAAAATAAACATGGTAATAAAGAAAAGAAATTATGAATTCATCTGAAGATGAAAGAAAATTTATTGTAAGTACAATACAAGGTAGTAAAAACTTATAGAATGTTTAATAAGATGATATATATGATGCTCCAGAAGTGTACATAGTATTACTGCACATAAAAATTTAATTTAAAGTTCTTAAGAATGCAATTTAAAGTTCTTAAGGTATTGTATTTTTATAAGTATCAAAAGTTAAAAGGATCTACGAAAAATACATAACCCATGTAGGATATGTTGTTGATTAATAAGGGGGAGAAAATAAACAGCTGGAAAAGAAAATAAGTTGAAATGAATTATCATTGATCCTCGGGCTAAACACAATGTGAAATAGAAGTCCAAAAGATAATTCATTTCAAAACTTACTAAAGCAGTTGTCAGACACGACCCATATAAATATAGTGATCAAGTCACATATACCAGCTGTAAATGCTCCAATAAGAATAAATGTTCTACAAGAACAATATCAAACTGCTAGTCACGCCTGCAGCGTGGTAAACAGATTGGTTCCCAAGATAAATCCTCGTAAATGAAAAGGAGCATATATTGATAATGGTCAAAACGAGGCAATATAGTTTTGTATGATCTCCTGAAGAGAAATTAAACATGACTGACGAAAATTCAGGTACCTGAGACAAATGAAGAGATCTCAATAAGTTATGTCATGTATGAAATAAAATGGAACCGATAAGAAAATCGACGTCTATGATATTATGCATGCAAAGTAGCAGTTGATATAATAAATGAGAAAGATGATCATGAAAGAAAGTCTATTGAAAAGTGTACACAAAGAAATGATTGGCCAAATCAGAAAGATTCAATAGACAAAGATATAAACTTCTTTTGAAATAGAGAAGTATTTGGACCAGTAGACCATACACTAAAGAGTGTAAAACAAGTGAGATGTAGATGAACCGTTGCACACACAGAAGGATCAATATGAAATTGATAGTAAAGAGACATAATTTCATGTGGTAGATGCAACTAGTTTCAAGTTCCTTATAGTCTGGTAATAAAGGAAGAACTTGAATGAAACAAACCACTTGAAAATGTTAATCCCTGAAAGTAGAATCCATGAAGGATTGATGATATCAAAATCATGTTCCCGGGAACTCTGCATATTCGATCGAATTGAAACAAACTATTTTATGGGATATATGAAATATTATAAGGTTAACAAATGTATCCATTTGTATTTATCAAGAGATTATAGATCAATAGAATCATGATTTGAATATAATCAAAACTTCTGAAGAATTATAGAAAAATTGTGTTTAGGAAGAAAACTCTTGACAATACCATATTGTTTTTATGTATTATAAACTGGAGATCTAAAACTGAGATGTTATCATAAAGATCCTTAAAGTATTTTATTTAAGACGCTCGTATATGTTTGGTACTGAAATGCCATACTTAAGAGTATTATTTGAGAAAATTATTAATCTCTTTCATTACTGAAAGATGTAATTTCATATGAAAAGAAAAAAAATCATAATAGTAACTTCTATAGTTACAAATGAATAATTCGTATGTACGAGACGAATTTCTATACGATTATATGTAAGAAATTTGGTTTGAAATCCAAATAGACCAA
>NC_027756.1:49318288-49324282 GCF_000695525.1 Brassica oleracea var. oleracea | reverse complement strand
GAAAGAAATATGATAGTAAGTGTGGTTGTACCATTTTTCCTTATCATGGTTTTTATCCCATTGGGTTTTTTCATGACAAGGTTTTAACGAGGCAACAAAGAACATACAAAAGATAGACAACCAAAGAGAATGTTACAATTTGAGAGATGAAAATCTATCATTGTTCTAAAGGTTCTATGACTACTCATTCGAGGGGGAGCTTACGTAGTTGTACTATTTTTACTTTTACTACTGTTTTTCCCATTGGGTTTTCCATGACTAGGTTTTTAACGAGGCACTACGTAATACAAGATGGATGATCAAGGGGGAGTGTTATAAGATAAGCATTGAAATGATCATCCACTTCTTTACCAAACTCAAGCACTATGATCATCTACTCCTTTACCAACTCAAGCACTATGATCATCTACTCATCAAACACTATGATCACCCACTCATTTACCACATTAAGCACCATCTTTGTTATTTTATGTATTGTTGTTCACTATAAATACCATCACTCATCTCACTCTTTTGTACACCAAAACAAGAACAAGAGTTTATAATCAAAGAATCATTACATCTCATCTCTCTTCTCTTTCTTCATAGTAAATATTCTTTCTTGCATATTTATCGTATATCTTCTTTCTGCGGGGAAATTCTTTCGTCCTTATTTAAATTTCTCGACACTATAGAATCATAAGTTATTTTACTAACACATTTGATAAAATTCACAAGTTTTTTTTTTTTTTGAACACAGATAAAGTTCACAAGTTAAATTATTGAAATAGTGGTCCACCATGGAAGGTCACCAAAAAGGCAAAGCTGTGCCCACAACTTGTGGGGTCGGTAACAGAAGAAATTGCACCTCGCCATAGTTAATCATATAGTAACAATCAGATTCTAAATATACATATATATTTGTAAGTTTTTGTTATTATTTGAACCACACAATTGTTTCACATATTACCATTGGGAGTCTATATATTACTCGTACCACCTAACCTGTCAACTACGGAAGCATAAATAGCTACGTCGGCAAATATTCACATCGATTTTCATACTTTCGATAAAGGTCGTATCTATAGCTCTGCAAGAAATTGCATTTTATATAATTTAGGTAGCAGATAAAATAAGACTAATATTTATAGCGTTGAAAACTTGAACGGTGTCGATGAAATAAAATAATATTTCTTGTCCTGAAAGATTTATTAGAACAATGAATGCGAAAGAGGATTAGAAAGGTGACATAAGAATACTGTCATGACTCATGTTCCTTGGCTGCGAGTGGTGAGGAGGAGAAAAGCCAAGTTGTTTTGCTCTTCTCTCTCCCTCTCTCTATATAATTAAATGTTCTCCTTCATTTGTTGTTAGAAGAATTAAAGAGAGAGTACGTGACAATCTTGTGTTGTGTTTCTCTGTGTTTGGTTTCTCCCGTTAATATAAAACTCTCCACATCTTACCAGCCTTTTTGTATTGCATCCATTCTATTTGGAGGTTGGTTTTGTTTTCAAGAAATGGCTGAAGAGTATGCAGAATGTTTGCTGGAGAATAAATTCCATGAGAACTGCCCTGGCTGCAAGGTTGACCAGATGAAGAGGCTTCGCCGTGGCTTCCCTTTCTCCGAGCTTCTCACCGTTTGGCTCATCGTCCTCTGCACCGGTAAACTCGTCTTCTTCATGGAGATTGAATAAGACGATGAAGAGAATGCCTTTTTTTTTCCTCTGAAATTGTTTTCTTTTGTAAAATTTCAGCTCTGCCCATTTCCTCTCTTTTCCCATTTCTTTACTTTATGGTGAGTACCCACATAATGCTTTGTAGTAGTTTACTTCATTTATATATAAATGATTCGTCTGGCAACGTGCTGATTTGGATTTTGTGATGATTAGTAAAATTTGGTGTGCTTTAAACTTCTTTTGTTTTGTTGTTTGGTAGATTGGTGATTTTAACATAGCAAAGAAAGAAGAGGACATTGGGTTCTATGCTGGATTTGTTGGTGAGTCATCCTCGTATTAATCTCTCCCTTTTTTTTTCTTATATAATCATGAAGTTCTGGACCAGTACTTTAGATTACAAACTCACATTGTCTCTATACATACATTTGAAGGTTGCTCTTTCATGCTCGGACGAACATTGACATCTGTCATCTGGGGCATTGTGGCTGACCGTTATGGAAGAAAACCTGTAATCCTCGTAGGAACTGCTTCAGTGTTAGTAAATTTTACATTGTTTCTTCAATTCTTTTGACATGTTTGCTTTGTTTCCTCATAGTCTAAACACATCCTTCTTGTGACAGGGTCATTTTCAACACTCTGTTCGGCCTAAGTGTAAATTTCTGGATGGCCATCATCACAAGGTTTTGCCTAGGTAGTTTCAACGGTCTACTTGGTCCTATAAAGGTGTTTTCCTGTCCTCCTCTTAACATTTTTTTTTTTTTGAATACTTACTCCATTTTAACTTCTTGAAGCTCATTAAACCGAATATGTTTATGAACTCAGGCTTACGCAATGGAAACATTCCGTGATGAATATCAAGGTTTGGCACTCTCAGCGGTAAGAAGCACTTGATCCAAAGTTTTAACATATATTTACTTTTCAATCTGAGTAGAGCAACTTAGAATCTTATCAAATCATGTAGGTTAGTACAGCATGGGGCATTGGACTCATCATTGGTCCTGCTATGGGAGGCTTTCTTGCTCAGGTCTTCATTAACAAAACAACATTTTTCTTACTATACCTCGCTCTCACTTCTTGATTGATTCTTGTTTAATCTCCCAATATTGTAGCCTGCTAAGCAATATCCAAGTTTATTCTTAGAAAATTCAGTTTTTGGGAAGTAAGTTTTACTTTCTTCACTTTCATTCAACTAACCTATGTATATAGTCTTATTGGTCTATAAATTATAATGCAGGTTTCCCTACTTGTTGCCGTGCTTAGCAATATCTTGCTTTGCACTTCTGGTTACCATAATTTCATTGCGGATTCCGGTATGCTCTTTTACATTCTCAATGCTCCATTAGAAACTCCTATTTACTGTGTGTTAGCTCAGTCCTAGAAATGGTTACTTTTCTTCTCCAGGAAACATTGCACAATCACAAGATTGATGATGATGCATTATCACCTGATGAGTCTTTTGATGCTCACAAAGCTTTGTCTCATGACCCTGAATCTCATAAAACGACAGAGAGAAATGAGAAAAGCTCTCTTTTAAAGAACTGGCCACTAATTTCATCTATTATCGTATACTGCATCTTTTCACTTCATGATATGGCTTACACAGAGGTGCCACTTCTCTTCCTACAACATTCATCTTTGTTTATTTGGCCCAATATGTTAAAAAATCTTGAGATTTCTTTCTCCCATAGATCTTTTCATTGTGGGCAAACAGCCCCAGGAAATATGGAGGTTTGGGATACTCCTCTGCCGATGTTGGTTCTGTTCTTGCAATTTCAGGTGTGTCCATACTTCTTCATGCTTACATCTTCAATATTAATGAAACTTTTATGAACTAAACAATAACTTCTTCTCTATTAGGGTTTGGTCTCCTTATCTTTCAGCTTTCCCTCTACTCTTACGCGGAGAGGCTCTTAGGACCAACCATGGTTACACGAATCTCTGGGGTAACCTCTAAACTTTGTTGTTCTCACCACAAACCTTATGACACTAAGCAAGAAAGTTCTAAATCTTTTGCTTGTTTTTTTTTTTGTTACTCAACAGAGTTTGGCATTAGTTCTCTTATCAACTTACCCTCTAATAGCAAAGCTATCTGGTTTAGCCCTTACCCTGGCGCTAAACTGTGCGTCTGTAGCAAAGAATGTTTTAGCAGTAAGTCTCTGATAACTTTAACAGAATGTGTAGTGTTGATTTTAGTGTATTCTCACCAGTTGTGTGTGTGTTTTGTGTGCAGACTTCTGCTATTACTGGTTTATTCATACTTCAAAACAGGGCCGTAGTAAGTATTTTCAGATTCCATTTTCTTAAACTAGGTAAAATCGAAAGTAAAACTAACATGTTTATGTACTGACAAACACAGAGACAAGACCAAAGAGGAGCAGCTAACGGGATTGCCATGACAGCAATGTCTCTTTTTAAAGCAATAGGTCCAGCAGCAGCAGGCATCATGTATACAATATAATCCTTCAAATGTATTCAACTCTAATTCTATCTTCATTTCCAATTTAATATTCTCTCCTTTGTTTCGGTTTCATGGCAGCTATTCTTGGAGCGAGAAGCGTCTGGATGCTGCTTTTCTCCCTGGTAATGTGAACACTTCATATTCATATATCCATGTTGTGATCATTAGCCCCATGAGTTTATAATTAAAAACTTAGACCAAGTGAGACTAAAAAAGAAGAAAATGGTTCTTTTGAATGTGCAGGCACACAAATGGTATTCTTTATCCTCAATGTGATCTTGGCACTGGGAGTTGTAATGACGTTCAAACCATTTCTTGCTCAAACACAACATTAGAGATCAATGAGATTTTGATCTTATCAACTTATCATCAAGTTACATACCATATGTATTTATTTTAGCTTGTATAAGTCTAATGCCAACTTAGATCATAGATTTGCTTAAAAGATAAAATTGTTACGAGAAACAACTTGTTAGAATGTATTACCATACTATTTTACAGCATTAAAGCAAAAATGTACACTCTTTATTTGCTTTTTTCACACGGTTTCTGCGCCTTAATGTTTTTTCCTCTACAACTTATAACTTTTGTATTTTACATCATGTGTTCGCTGAAAGCAAAACTGAGATAAACTAAAGGAACTAGTTTGAATCTTTTCATTCTTATTTCTTGCTTAAAGATTCTTTTACAACTTGAGATGTCTATTTATATTGAAATCTTGAAACCCTAGTGAAGTGCCTCGCTGTCCATTAGGTCTTCGTATCTTCATTGGATTCTATCAGCTGAAATCTGTTCTGTAACGTTATTGGCTGCTTTGTTCCGTACGTTGCAGGACCACCTCTTTTGTCTCTTTCTTTGTTTTCAGCTTGACAAATTGTAGTCGTTGAATGCTCACATGTTTGAAAGGGCTTCTGGTTTAGTTCTTCTGAGCTCATCTTAGTGAAGCTTGTCTCAGCCTTTGACATCTTGAAGCCTATTCCACATTCAGCTAAATCTTCCTTTTGCTCTGTTTCAGAAAAAAACTGATTTCACCTTCTGTTTTCAAGCCATTTGTGCTTTGTCTTTCTTGTCTACACGCCCCCTCAAACTTTGTGTGGGAGAAGCGACCACACCAAGTTTGAACCGTAGGTCTTGATAGCTTTGAGTTGGTAAGGACTTAGCGAAGATATCGTCCAGTTGATGAACTCCCGGTATGTGATGTACTATCAGCTTGCGCAATGCCACTTTCTCCCTCACAAAGTAAAAATTCACTTCAAAACGTTTAGACTTCTTGTGCATAGCAGGTGTAGCAGACAGATAAATAGCTGATAGGTTGTCACAGGATATCTCAGGTGGAGTGTCTTGAGGTATCCCGATTTCAGTCAAGAGATTGGATAGCCAAACTATTTCAGCTGCAGTATCAGACAAAGTTCTATACTCTGCTTCTATTGAGCTTCGTGACATTGATTGTTGCTTTTGTGCTGACCAGGAGATTAAGTTTGAACCCAAGAGTGCGCAAAATCCACCAGTCGACCTTCTTGTATCCGGACAACCTCCCCAATCACTGTCACTAGGCCTGGGCAAAATAACCGGAACCGAAGAACCGAATCGGAACCGAACCAAAATACCCGAAACCGGAACCGGACCAATACCCTCAAATACCCGAACGGTTCCTATATTTTTATATCCGAAATAACCGAACCGAACCGGATCCGAACCGAGAACCGAACGGGTACCCGAATATATAAAAATATTAATTATATATACATATAACATCACTAAATATATATTTTTAATTTAAAATTCTATTAAAAGTATTTGAAAATAGTTGAGGATAACTAAATTATTATAAAGTATCCAAACTACCCGAAAGCATCTGAAACTATCCGGATAGTTTTATCC
>NC_027756.1:49288057-49316029 GCF_000695525.1 Brassica oleracea var. oleracea | reverse complement strand
TTTTTTATCTAAATCATCCTAATTATTTGATATTTTACTTTAAATAACCAATATTTTATCCAAATTATCCGAACTACCCGAACTATCCGAACCCGAACCGGATCCAAATGAGAACCAAACTTTTTCCGGATATTTTCCGGTTCCTACATTTACTATCCGAACCGAACCGAACCCGAACCGAACCGAAAATAAGTCAAGTACTAAATGGATCCTTTAACCCCTATCTGAACTACCCGAAACCCGAAATAACCGAACCGAACCGAACCGATATCCGAAATGCCCAGGCCTAACTGTCACTATAGGCTTTGACAGTGGAATTAGTGTTAGAATGAAACGAGATTCCAAGGTGTGTTGTCCCTTTGAGATACCTAAACACACGCTTCAGTAGATGAAAGTCTGTCTCTGTTGGAGCATGCATCTTTTGACAAATATAATTGACAGCAAATTAAAGATCTGGTATTGTCAGAGTCAAGTACTGCAGCTTGCCTACAAGACTTCTGAAATAAGTTGGTTGCGGAAACAATGCTGATTCATCAGGAACTCTATTAAGCTGTTGAGGTAGACGAGTAGAGACTGGAGTGCAGCCAGACATGCCTGGAATCTGAAGCAAGTCCTCAGCATATTTCTCTTGGTTTAAGAATAATCCAGTCGAATGGAACTGAGCCTACAAGCCTAGAAAATAATGAAAACGTCCCAAGTCTTTCATTTTGAACTCTTTATTCATAGTTTCAAGAAGCTTGTTGACGAGAGAATTGTTGCTTCCGGTCAAAGTAATGTCATCTACATAAAGAAGAAGCAGAATGATGTCTCCATTTTTCCTGTAGATGAACAAGGAAGGATCTCTGATGCTGCAGACAAAACCAAATTTCAACAAAAAGTCACTGAACCTGTTGAACCATGCCCTTGGAGCATGTTTTAATCCATAAATAGCTTTGTTCAACTTGCAAACATAACCCAGTTTTTCCTGATTTATAAAGCCTCGAGGTTGATGCATATAAACTGTTTCAGTCAAGTCTCCGTAGAGAAAAGCATGTTTGACGTCAAGTTGTCTTATTTCCCAGTTATTCACTGTTGCAAGATGAAGAACTGCTCTGATCGTAGGCGATTTGACCACTGGACTATAAGTATCCAGGTAGTCTATTCTTTCTTCTTGATCATAACCTTTCACCACCAGACGAGATCGAAGACATTTAACCGTTCCATCAGCATTTAGCTTAACCCTGAAGATCCATCTACACCCAAGAATGTGCATATCAGGTTGATAAGGCACTAGTGTGAAGGTGTTTGTTTCATCAAAAGACACCATCTCCTCTGTCATTGCTCCATTCCAGCCAGGATGTTTAAGCGCCTCAGTCATAGTTCGCGGTTCGGTTGGAGTTGAAGTGACTGTGAAGAGAACATAGCGAGAATTTGGTTTAACCATTCCCACTTTTGATCGCGTGATCATGAGATGTTGAGATAGATTTTCTGGAACAATAGGTGAAGGTTGAGTGACTGGATCTTCTTGAACTGTCACAGGGTTACTCTGTTGATAGGACAAGCCATTACTAGAGGCTTTGTTTGCTGAGGACGACGCAGAGAATGATCTGAGCTGGTGACATTTTTCATTGTTATTGGGTCTGAAAAAGTGGAGAGATCTTCTAGGATATTGGGAACTCCAGTAGGTGGTAAAGTACCAAATTGAATAGAAGGAGGATAACCTGAAGATGTTTCTTTGTTTTGAGAGGCAGAAGACTGAGAAGAGTTATTGGTTTCACCCGTTGCAGGGGTATCTGAAGCATTGTGCTCTATAAGAGGAACTACGGCTGACGACGAGCTGTGTTGAACGGAACAAGTTTGAAGCTTTTCATTTTTATTTCTTGTTTAAAGATTCTTTTACAACTTGAGATGTCTATTTATATTGAAATCTCGAAGCCCTAGTGAATTGCCTCGCTGTCCATTAGGTCTTCATATCTTCATTGGATTCTAGCAGCTGAAATCTGTTATGTAACGTTATTGGTTGCTCTGTTCCGTACGTTGCAGGACCACCTCTTTTGTCTCTTTCTTTGTTTTCGGCTTGGCAAATTGTAGACGTTGAATGCTCACATGTTTGAAAGGGTTTCTGGTTTGGTTCTTCTATGCCCATCTTGGTGAAGCTTGTCTCAGCCTTTAACATCTCGAAGCTCATTCCACGTTCAGCTAAATCTTCCTTTTGTTCTGTTTCAGAATCAGAACATGATGTTTCTGAAACTGATTTTATCTTCTGTTTCGAAGTCATTTGTGTTATGTCTTTCTTATCTACATTCGCTGTTACAGAAATCTTGTACGAATACTTTGACCGTGATTTGCATTCGATTGCTACTTACGTGATTAGAATCGAATCTTGGTGATGGTTTTAGAAAACGACTTTGATTTAATAATGATTACTAACATACAAAACATACAATGATGTATTGATGATGTTTGGAGAATAATATATATAGCAGGAAACAACAAAGTTGTGATACGGAACTCAGTCTCCATGAAACAACAAATCGCAACCGTTAGTTTCCTATCAAACCGCAGACGTGTCGCTTCATTTTTCATTGTTGAAGCTTACACGTCAACGGCTCAACGCACAAGATAACGATCTCCTTCTCCACCATTCTTCACGTGTGTTTTTCTCTTACATCAACATGCACTGACCAACAAAAAAAAACAAACGTAGACTTATATGGAAATTGCGCCTCACGCACTGACGCACATGGCACGATCTCTGGTTGGATTCTGCTTTCGTACCATAGTTGTCATCAATAATAGATAAATAATAAACGTTACTAAATGACTACGACCAAAAAGTTGTAAAAAAAAAAAATTAAAAGAAACAGTAACTTCTTTACACCAACCACACAAATAATAATGTAATCCGATTTGTAAGAAGAAGACTTTTTGCAAAACATTCTTTTATAGAAGAGAGACGACCGCCGTCGCCGGGAAGTGACGTCACCTCAAAACCCGCCAAATGGGTGCCACAGACCCCGTAAAGGTTTCTCCTTTCCTACAAATTACTCTTCCTTTTCGATGAATAGTCTTGTTAACGATCAGTTTATTTGTAGTTAAAGGCTGTGGAAGAGAGAGAAAACAGAGGAGAAGAAAAAACAGAGAAGAAGAAGAAGAAGAAGAAGCAGAGAGGAGTAAAGGCTAATGATGAGGAAGAAGGAGGAGATAAAGACGAACTCAACCACCACAGATTCTTAGCGAACTTGAACAGATTAAACCCGACGAACCCTCTTCGGATCATTGTCAACAATGGCGGCGGCGGTAGATTCACCACTCCGCCTCCTCCTAACCCCGCGCAGCCGCTCCGATCATCCTCAAGAGCTCCTCCGCCGATACAGACTCCTCCCGTTCGCGCGCCGCCGCCGGAAGAGCCTCAGCCTCCGCCGTCTCCCTCTCCGCCTCCGCTTCAGCATCAGTCCCGTTCCCTCTTCTCACAAACCCCTCAAGTAAATCTTGCATCTCTGTCGGAAAGTTACCATTTTTAGATCGTTAGTTGAGTTAAAGTTTCCTAATTTGTTTTTGCTGCAGGAAACTTTGGCGTCGTTGAACTCGTCAAAGTACACAAACAAGTTCTTTCTCTTCCTCTTCATCCTTCACAAGATCGCGGCCATCGGTTTCGTATGCTTCCTCGTCTTCAGAGGCGTCCAGGGTCTCATCGGCTCCAACGGCAGCGTCAAACGCAAAGAGCAACGCATCCTCAGATTCCTACTTCCGCAAGTCGAAGCCGCGTCTCTCCTAAGCATCGTACTCGCGTTCTCCTGGCAAATGGCGATCCGTCTCTGGCCTGAGTTCATGATCCACTTCATCCTCTGGAGCACGTTCCTGATGTCTCTCTCCTCAGGAATCCTCTTGCTCTGTTTCCAAATGCCAGCCACCGATGGCGTTGGTGTTTCCCTCATCGCCTTCTCTATTGGAAACGGTTTATACGCTTGCTGGGTCACACGCAGGATCAAGTTCTGTACCAAGATACTGGTCAAGTCTTTAGAGCCAGTTTCAAAGTTCTCTGACTTGAACTTACCAACCTACTACATGCTAGCCGCTGGCTTCTTCTGGATGTCGCTTTGGATCTTCGGTGTCATCGGTGCGTTGAATTTTTATTTCCCGCCGCTTGTGATTATCGGTTTGGTGTTGAGCTTGGCTTGGACGACGGAAGTGATGAGGAACGTTGT
Source organism: Brassica oleracea var. oleracea (assembly GCF_000695525.1). Lineage (NCBI taxonomy): Eukaryota > Viridiplantae > Streptophyta > Magnoliopsida > Brassicales > Brassicaceae > Brassica > Brassica oleracea. The sequence goes on along the minus strand of NC_027756.1, from coordinate 49,311,842 downwards.
TAATCTGACTGTGAGTAGAGTCATCGCTCTGTTCTATCTTAGAGGGATGCAGTCTAGTACAAGGTTTAGTTTCCAAAGAGCCTTGTCTCGTAACCTAGGGAGCGCGTGTTTGGGGTCTCTCTTTGTTCCGACGATCGAAGCGCTTAGGATCGTGGCGAGGGGGTTAAACTTGCTTAAAGGTGAAGATGAGTTCATGTTTTGCTGCGCTAATTGCTGTCTTAAACTCATGACGTTTATATTCGAGCATGGCAATGGCTGGGCCTTTGTGCAGGTATTATTATTATTATTAGTAAAATGATTTTTTCACTAAGTTTTGTTTCTGTTGTTTGAGTAAATGTTTGTGAATGTGTGTGGCAGATAGCAGCGTATGGGAAAGGGTTTGTGAGGGCGTCGCAAGACACGTGGAAACTGTTTGAGGATGTTGATATGGTTGAGGTAGTGGATGCGGACATAACAAGCTCTATATGTTTCCTCACGGGGATATGCAGTGGCTGCGTCTGTGTTATTGTGGCGGTCGCTTGGACGCACACGGTTTATAAGCCTTTTACAGCTACCATCTCCTTGCTTGCCTTCTTCATTGGATACCTCATGGTAAAATGACACTTTCTGTTTAGATTTTTATGTTTTTATTCAGTTAGTATTATTCTCATTATCATCATTGGATGTGTTTAAAACAGACGAGGATCTCAATGGCATTGCCTCACGCATGCGTGAGTTGCTACTACGCATGCTACGCTGAGAATCCAGAGAGCAGATTCTTTGACGAAACCATAAAAGATAGACAAGCTTTGATCAAAAATGGTCGTGTTGTTGTCCACACCCCTAGAGTCCGCCGTGCTCTAGCCTAGACCGGCTCTGGCTACTTGATCTTTTTTTCTCCTTCTTGCCTAATTGAATTGTATTTATAATTTGATAATTAATTTAGTAAGAGAAAGTGGTAGTGTCAATATCAGTGGGGGTGGGGAAGAAAGAATGTGGTTACAATCCAACTAAGCAAAGTTGGTTGAGCCTTTTCTATTCTTCTTCTTTGTTGTTGAAACCCTTCAATGACTTTCTGTACATATATTTATTTCCTCATTATTTGTTGGTTCCTATCTGTACATTACAACATGGGTATATTCTTTTCTCAACTTGGGAACTAGTTGATTTTTTTTTTTTTATGATTAGGACGTCATGCATCTGCGTGGTTAGTAGATCCGTTGTTGTAAACATATTGATGAATATTGTTCCTGTGAATTATTTCGATTATTGTTATTTTGCCAGCAAAGAAGCAGCCTTAAGTTGATCAAAAAAAAAAAAAAGAAGCAGCCTTAAGTCGTCTACGAAGGACCACAGCAATAGCCCATAAATGCACACTGCCGGCTATAGAATAGTACGCCAAGGCTGAAATGCTATTTGTAGAGAGATGGTGCATATGGGATTTTTTATAAATGCGTTGTCGCATGGTGTATTAATGAGGCTGTTGCAGGACATAAAAGTGGAAAGAGCCAGGCTCTATTCCTCTGCTCTGCGTGATGCAGGTCTTGATTCACAGATCAGATGGTTGCAGGAAAGCTTTGACACAGCACAAACTAGTGCTTCAATATAAAGCACATAAGAACCTTCCAGGCTTCTTGAGTTGACAAGATTTTTTTTTTTTATGTAACTAAATCTTGCAAACAGAAGATTTCAGAAACATTTGATACATAGAAAAAAAAGACTGGCTAAATATCAAGTACAACCAAAAAGAAGACCAATGGAGAAACACTCAAGCACAAGAGTGGTTTACCAAATGTATTTTGACACTCAAAATCATATGAATGGAAAACATTGAGCAGCACTACTAGAGCTAGCTAGCCAGCAAACACATACCAATATACTCAGTCTCACTTCGACGTCGTTGCTTTAGCATCTTCGGGTTGAGTTGTTTCTACTGCATCACCGGAACAACACCCACCTCCATGGTGATGATGATGATGACCGTGGCTGTGTTGATGGTTTTGCTTACCCTTAAAATACTTCCGCATGTCATAGGCATCCTCTCCATCCGCGTAATACTTCGCTTCCACATCGTGAATCTTGTAGCCTAACGTCTCCGTGTACAGATGAAACGCTGCTCGGTTACTTCTCCTCACATGCAGCGAAACATACTCTGCCTCATAAACCTACCAACAAAAAACCCTCAGACTCATTTAAACACTTCCAAGTTGTAGAGACAGAACAACTATCACTTGTCTCAATCAAAACAAATCATAACACAATCCAAGAACCATTAATAAGATTTTCAAATTGAGAAACCTGTTCCATGGCAGCCTGAGCGGCGGTCATGAGCTTAGTGGCGAGACCAAGCTTCCTATGAGTACGAAGAACAGCGAGGGAAGTGATGTGTCCGTGGCACTCGTTACTCTCCTCGTCCATCTTGGCGAGGACATAGCCGACGATGCGGCCGTTGTAGTCCTCGGCAACGTAGAGAAGCTGAGGCCAGGAGAGGATGTGGTAGAGGTAGTACTTCATCTGGTAGTTCTCGGGAAGGCACATGAGATTGCAGGCTTGCATCGCCAGAAGGTCATCAACCGTCGCTCGCCTGATGCACACCATGCCTGCTTCTCTTCTCTTGTCTCGCAAAGGGGGCTTAGGGTTTCGGTCTAATGGTTCTGGGGATTTTTAATCTGGTGATGAATTTTAATTACGGAGAAATATGAGGTCCTTTATTGAAACTTTTAGCTGATAGTTTCGGGGTGTATTTTATAATTTAGTAAAACTTCTTAGTTAGGACATGCGTCCAATTGGGCCTTGAATTGGCTGTGCAATGGTGTAGTAAAAGTTCTCGTGTGGGGTCCAAATGGTTGGATAGGAAATTAAAGTGAATAGTAAATTCCTACTTATTATTTAAAAATTACAGCATGTATAAAGAATTTAGATGCATTTGATTTCTTATCATTATTTGAATTTTAAGGAACTATACAAGAAAAACATTCCTTATCAAAATTGATATGAAACAAAAGGAACAAATATTTATTTCCATAATTTTTATTTTGTTCATATTCATTCATTTCTTACTCATTTTTATTCATATTTTAATGGTTACCAGTTAGAGCTTGGTGTTTCAAAAAAAAAAAAAGTAAAAAGTTCTCATTTAAAATTTTGTAGACACTAAGAATGACACATTTGTAGAGGTTTTAATTTTTTAAAGTATTAAAATTAATTATAAAATCAATTATCTTAAAATAATAATTTTTGGTTTTTGTCTTAGATAATCATATGAGTTCTATTAAGATTGCTCTCATATACCACACTGCACAATGCAGTAACTACCACTATACATGCGTAAATCTTTGTCATACCAAGTGCTTACAATTTTGCGTGTATTATAATATAATTATGATGCTAAATTGTAAAGATTATGGATATAAAACTCTCAAAAAGTTAGATCTTTGTGATTTGAAGAGACAAGACGAAAGATAATCAGAAGAAAATGAGATAAATATTAAAGAGTGGGGTTAGAGTTAGACTAGAATGTGAGATGAGATACATCGGATTCATCTCTTCTAACATTGGTTTTGAAATAATGGAACACTTGCTACAGAGGAAAACATCATGTGCCTCACTCCCATATTTCTCTTTGTGGCTAAGCAGAGAACCATTTGCTTTTGTTTTCAGGTGCTAAACTAGATTGATCCTTTGTGGAGTTGCTTTGGTGGTGCTCGTTGTTACTGAATCACTTGATGGGCTCTCTCTATTTCCTTCACTCCTCCTTCTAGCCTGTGCTTCTCCCGGCAACCTTCCAGAACACACAAGAATTAGCAATTATTTTAGTGCTAAGAAAATAAAAAGGGTTATCAGCTAAAATGGGGTTCCTATCTTGTTGCAACAAATGACAGGAGAAAGAGTTAAAAAAAATAATACCCCAACTGCAATGTTGTGTCTGAATTGGTCTTCTGGAGACTGTAGTTAGTGTCGTCCAAGCCAGAGTTGTTCACGGGGGAGTTCTTGGGATCTATAGCGAAGCATGTGATGTAGGATGGAACATAGTTTTGGTTGATGGACGGGAGAAAATTTCTAAGTTCTTGAACCTATTTCAAGAGATGATGATTATAAGTTGCACAAAGAAGAACATCGTTATATATATAATATATAGGGTATATGATGATTCAACAAAAAAATATAAGAATGGTTTCATTCACCTGTCTACGTAAGGTCTCGTTTTCCAGCTCTGCTCTCTGTTCCTGCAAAGTAAAGTAATTCTGGATGATCAATTTCTACGTCTCTGTGTTATACATACCTGGTTAAGAGAAATAAACTGCACACTAGCTAGTTACAACATGAACTTCTCAAAGGATATAGCAGGCACTAGGAGCAAATGCACATGAGTTTTAACACGGTTCATCAAAATCATGTGACCCAGTTGGAAGAAAAACAGGAAAAGCAAGTAGTGTTTAATACAACTCAAGAATTACCCTGATACGTGATTCTTCAATTTGTTTAGTCAACAATAGTTCCTGAAATCACACAACTTTTATCCGTCAAAATGCAAATACATTATGTGAAAGAGGAATGGGGGAAGAGTGAAACTACTAGTTTTTTTGTTTTTTACTTTTCGCTCTCTCACAGATATCAACGAGACATTTAGGCGCTGTTCAAGGTGTTGCAGCTCTTTCAAGCACAGAGCATTCAAGCCCTTACCTTGCATTTGTCTGAAAAACACACACAAGGATACAAACACAAAAAGTGGTATGTGATTAAGGAAGAGTAAAGTAACAAACAAGTGGGGATTAATTAGGTTCCATACAAATGTTTCTCTTGAAGCTTTGAGATCTCATTCTTTAAAAAGTCCACCTCTGTACAATCCTCCTCCTGGTTCTAAACAGCATACCAACAAGACAGAACACGTGAATCTAGACACAACAAACACCTTCAACATATGACACACAAGAATCTCTAACCTCTGGTTTATATTTAATCAGAGGAGCATCTGAAGAACGTTGGTAGTTCTCGTATCTCAAAAGCGTTCGCTTCATGCTGAAATCAAATGAGGACAGTCTTGAGCTCAATCAGAAATTTTTTGAAGTAAGAATGAATCCGAACAAAACATGCAACAACCAATTCCAACACTAATTAGAGCAAGAGCAACAAAGCTTAAGTCTCCCCGGAAATGGATTAAAGAAGCAGCCAATAGACATGCAAGTATGAAAAATATGTAATGGAGAAATGATGATTAATTTACCCAGTACTTGAGAACTCGAAGAGCTTGCCGGACTTGGAGAAGACGATGACGGCAACCTCAGAGTCGCAAAGAACAGAGAGCTCATGAGCCTTCTTGAGCAAACCAGCACGCCTCTTGGAGAAAGTAACTTGTCTGCTATTCGCATTCTCGATCCTCTTTATCTCTATTTTCCCACGACCCATCTTCTTCTTTCTCTTTTCCCCCTGGATGTGAATATGAAGAGAGGAAAGCCAAGGTTTTAAATCTCTCTTTCTGTCTTTCAATTCCTTTTTGGGGTACTAGCTAGTCTATAAAGGGAAGACAAAGATTGCTAAATTTAGATGGAATATTTTCTGATTCTAGAAAAGAAAAAGGATAAAGAAACTTAAAGTGTTTGGTGTGTTGCATGGGCACTGTTTTGCGTGCTCTCTCTCTCTCTTTATTTATTTAATTTACGGGGAATTTGCATGATACCTTTTTGCCACATTTGGAGGTTTTGCCAGTTCTACTGGGGACCCACGTTTCCTTTTGTTGACTAACTAAAGTTGTGTTTCTTCTCTTTTCTTCCATCTGTTTTTCAAAGATAATGGGGTCACTTACCTTTCATTTTGAAACTTGAGTGTCTATCTCGAAGCAATTCAACACTCATCCATTATGATCGATGAAATCACCAAAGAAGAAAAAGAAAGAGGGATAGAAAGACAAGACAAGACGAGACGAGACGAGACTCTTTACGTTTAAGACTCGCCTCACGTTTCTTCCCTCTCTCTCCCTTACAAAACCTTTTTGAGTTTTTTCTAGCTTGTTACAGTAGTAACCCAAAGAGTAAAGGCCATATTTTAGGCCCAACTAAGGCCCATTTAAATTAAAAAAATTAGCTCAGTTAGCTTTTCTGATAAGGTTTCTCCCACAATTTTAATACACCAACCGCGTTTTACGAATAAACGACATTTTCCTCGCAATTTCATTTTATTGTATTTTAGTCCACTTCTTCTGGGTGCATCAAATTAAAAAAAAAAAAAAAAAAAAGCCTTTAAAAAGGCATAACGATAATTCTGAAAAAACATTTATAATTTGACAGGAAAACAACAAAGAAAGAAAACAAAATAATTATTTGCTTTACAACAAATCCAAAAAAAAGCTAATTGGGAGCTCTCCTCATCCACATTTTCTTCTCCGCAAGAAATCAAGGGAAAACCCAGAATCATCATCATCATCATCATCGTCGTTCCCGATTGTCATATAATCAGAGCAGCTGATTCTTCCTTGTGTGTGGGGTCAATCAATCGGTGAGTTTTATTATCTCAATTCTCCCTTTAGATCCCCGTCTCTTTGTTTGAATTGTTGATCCTAGGGTTTTGAATTTCGCTGACTAGTCTAGGTTTCGCAGCCGCCGCCGAAAAAGGTGTGTTTCGTGATTGTGTGTAGCTAGCTCGATGGCAGATAAGACGAAATCGTCCTCCTCCTTCTTCAACAGGTCGCTTACAATCCACGGCCACAGAACAACGGATTCAACCCCCAAATCACACAGCCTCAATCCTTCTCTCAACCGAACCACCTCCATAACCAAATTCTACAACCCCGTCGAAACCTCTCTCAAAGGAAAAGTCAAGAACCTCTGCAGACTATTCGAAGGCTCCAAATCCTCCGCCAAACCAACCGATCCTCCTCAGAAGCATAAATCAAACAAATCGGTTCTATCCGAATCGCGGTTATCCCCGTTTCTGAGCTTAAACAACTCCGTGATCCGTCTCCCCGGGACGGAGGACAGGATCGTGGTGTATTTCACCAGCTTGAGAGGGATCAGGCGGACGTACGAGGATTGCTACTCCGTGAGGATGATCTTCAGAGGGTTTAGGGTTTGGATCGACGAGCGCGACGTTTCGATGGACTCTGCTTACAAGAAGGAGCTTCAGATCGCGATGGGGGAGAAGAGTAGCGTGTCGCTGCCTCAGGTTTTTATAATGGGGAAGCATGTTGGTGGTGCTGACGTGGTCAAGAGCTTGTTCGAGATTGGTGAGCTAGCGAAGATCCTCAAGCTGTTTCCCGTGAGGGAGCCGGGGTTTGTGTGTCGTTGTTGTGGGGACGCTAGGTTCATTCCGTGTTCGAATTGTAGTGGGAGTAAGAAACTGTATGATGAGGATGAAGATAGGCACAAGAGGTGTCCCGAGTGTAATGAGAATGGGTTGATACGGTGTCCTGATTGCTCCTCTTGAGAGAGATAAATCAAGAAGAGATAGGTATTTGGTTTCTCTATTGTTTTCTAGAACAAAGTGATTGATGATGCTGCTACAAGTATCCCAAACTCTCTTTTGGATCAGCAGCAATATCTCACTTTCGGCTTTTTTAAAGGTTTGTTGTGATCATCGGTATCATTGGGAATGCTGATGATTGGTTGTTGATTTAGATAATGTGTGTTTGGTACTAAAGACTAATGTAATTTATGTCGAAATGTCTGAAACGGGTAGTAAGCATTTTGGCTCTTGTGTGTCAATGTTGTGAAGAGTTGTCATGCCTATGTATTTGATTGTAAATACACTTAGTGTGTTTATTGGGTATTGTGTATTCTTACGACCGTGGCTTTCTTCTGTATGATTTCGTCTTTGTATGGCAACTTGGTAAATATGTATTCTACCAACATAATTATTCCTCGACCTCGATCAACAACAGCTCTCAGACCAAACATCACTTTATCTTGGTGGTTAGGTTGATTGTTCGTGGTTTTTGTTTTAGTTTATGGTTTTTACTTTTGTAGAAGCCATTTTTCATCCAATCAAGTTTTTGGTTTTAGTTTTTGTTTTTATAAAAACCATTTGAGTTGCCAATCAAGATTTTCAATAAATAGATTCTCTAAAATTTAGGGAAACTAGTTTTTGAAAAGTTTAACCAATTTATGAAGAAAAACCAAAAACCAACTTTTGTGAGCTTTTATGAAGAAAAACGAATTTTGATTTTTTTTTGGTAGAAATTACTACATTATAATTAATTAATAATTAATAAATAATACTTTCACAAAAATTAAAATTATCATAAAATATTTTGTACATTAGATATCATTTAAACAATAATGTGAAATATTTTAATTTGTGTTTCACATCTGTAAATAAATGTATATATTTTATAAATAATATTATTTAATTTAAAACTTAGTTATTAGTTTCTATAAATAAAAAAATTGAATAATTTTAATAATTATTAGTCACATTAAAAATAACAAAAAATGATAAAAACATAATATGTTTTATTAATAAAATATATTGTATAATCCTGAATTATAAAAATTGTCATTCAACTTAAGAAAATATAAATAATTTATATAAGAAAATTTATAATTAGTTTCAAAATTTTATGTATTTTTACTTTTGTATCATTTATAATATTTATATAAGAAAAACTATTTCTATTCAAGTTTTAAAAATTAAAAAAAAACTGTATAAGAGAAATTTCTAAGTAGTTTCAAAATTTAATATTTTTATTTTTGTGTAATTTTATATATATATTATGATTTATATTTTACTATAATATATTTTTTATAAAAATATAATAATTAAAATATGTTATTGTATTTTATTTTAAAATAATAATCATCTAAAGCTGAAAACCAAAAACCAAAATCTAAAAACCAAAAGCTAAAATCTAAAAACCAAAAGCTAAAATCTAAAAACCAAAAACTAAAACTACTGAAACAATCATCACCTGAAATGTAACATATCATAAGACTATTGTATGTCATTGTCATTATTCAAAACTTGTTACCGCACACAACTTCAGAAAACAGTCATATTTCATTTTGAGATTGATAAAGCTTCTTTGAAAAAAATGGTCATGTGCTGCATAATCCGTTTTAAATCTCTTTTATAATATAAGTAGGTTTGGTTAAAAGCACGAAGATTAAAAAAATTATTATGTTTTAAAAAGTATCATATAATAAATAGATTAGATATAGAGAAATACTCTAGTTTATCACTAAAAAAGTTTTGGTCACAAAAATAGACCACAAGGAGGAAAATAAACAAAATGTTTCATTAAAGAGGTAAATATACATTTATACTCCTAGGGTTAACTAATCCAAACCTTAGAGTTTAGAATTAAGTGGTCGGGATTTGGGATTGAGGTTTAAAATTTTATAAAATAAAAAATAAATATTAAAAATTTGAAAATAAAAATTTTAAAAATAGTTTCAAAAAGTATTTTCGAATTACAAAAAGAAAATTTGAAAAAAAAAATTCAAAAAAAAAAATTAAAAAAAAATTCGAATTTGAAAACATATAATCTAAAACTATAAAAAAAAAAATTATCTAGGGCATTAGTGTTATTTTACCTATTAAATGAAACATTTTGATAATTTTCCTCCTTGTGGTATATTTTTGTGACCAAAACTTGAAAATAGTTTATTTAGGAGAATTATAAATATAACTTAACCAATAAAAAATAAATCTATTTAATTTGATTAGTCATACTATATCTAATAAATGTAAAAATTATCTGAAATACGAAAACTACTTAGATTTCGAAACAAACAAATAACGGAGGGAGTAATTAATAAGTGAATAGTTAATCAGTGGTCATATCTCAATTGGAAATGATTTTTGTCATTATGTCAAAGGTTCTTCGTTCGAGTGACTGTTTGGACGAAACTAATATTATTTATTGTGGTTTTGAGTTTGCGAAGATTATGAGTTTCTGCCTTGAATCTCTTGATATTTAAAAAAAAAAATGTTTTGAATGACCTATATTCCCAGCAAGATTTGTTTTCCCCGAAAAGAATCTATTTCAGCACTTAAGAGCATGATTATCGGGGTTTGTTAAATGAATTTCTTAAATAAATTTTGATTAAAAAAAAGAAAATTATTTTTTTTATCGAGGAAACGTCGCTTAATTAAGAGAAGTAACAAACGTCGCTTATGGAGCACGCGTCATACATGGAAGTCTCCTCCTCTCTCTTGTCTCTATCTCTCTCCTTCGTGAAGTCTACAATTTCTTCCCGGCGCCAAAGAGATTGAGCTTCTACACGACGACCTCGAAGCTTATCAGCCGCGCTCGTCTCGAATCTCCAGGACGAGCCTCCGTCTACTTCTGACTCCTGTCGATATTACGGCCAAGGAGGAAGTAGAGGAGATCGATGTTACAAACGGCGATGGGATTGATTCGATTGGACTCGTCTCTCTCGTTGAGGCTTTGGTTAACGAAGGGCTCTACAACGTCCACGTCTGTGCTCCTCAGACCTTCGGAGAATATGAGCAACGTCACCGCAGACCTCCCTTTCACCGCCGTCGCACTCCCCGGTTCTACAGCGAACGAGAGTTCGCTTCCGACTGATCGTCCCGTCCGCGTCTACGCCGATGGGATCTACGATCTTTTCCACTTTGGTCACGCCTGATCTCTCGAACAGGCCAAGAAATCGTTAGTAACCTCTTTATCTCCACTAGATAGCTTCTGACTAATTCTGCATATCCCTGATTCGATTTTGTTTTTGTTTTTGTTTTGACGATTGATCTGTGATCTCGATGATAATTTGATCTGTTTTGATTAATATTACTGCCAAATTTTGTGATGCGCAAAGCATTGTGGTGTGTGATTTTGATAGGTCAGAGCTTCGTTTGTTGAGATTTTGCAATAGCTCTGATGTGCTTCTATATTTGATTTTGTAATTTTGAGAAATATTTTTTGTGTTCTTTATGGTTTTGCCGTTGCTTTAGGTTTCCAAACACTTACCTTCTTGTGGGATGTTGCAACGGTGAAACAACACATAAGTACAAGGGAAGGACTGTGATGACTGCTGAAGAACGATATGAATCACTTCGGCATTGCAAGTAATGGCCTTTTCCTATCTTGTGTTGTTATAGTATAAGCAATGGATGACCATAAATACAGCGTTTGTGTTGATCATGTCAAAGTCATGTTGATGATGATCGATGGTTGATGATGATCAAAGTCATGCCATTAGTTTTTCTTCCTTCCCAAGTTCAACTTCTAAAGTTTTCTTTTTTTAAGAGCTAATATTTAAGAAACTTGCAATGGAGGATAAAAAATTAAGCGTCTCTTAAGTAAAGTTCTTAACGCATATTTATTACTAAACAATTGATTAAGAGACCCTAATGGTTTCTAGGGATAATGGTGCTCTAAGATGGTCCATGGCGTCTCGGCTGATTACAATGAGGTTGAAACCAATCAGATAAATATGGTATATTTGAAGAAAACCTAACTATTGTCTCTTGTTAAACCCAAAAACAGATCTTTTTTTTTTGACAGCAAACAAAACATTTAATCAATATGGTAACTCCGCATCCATGTGAACGACGAAAGACGGTTGTTTCCTAGCACTACGTGCTAACGTGCTAAGCTATCCGCCCGTAGGTTCTCCGTCCGTGGTACATGAACGATGTCTGAGTTGAGGAAACTTCTTTTTAAAAGCTTAATGTCTTCCAGATAACTTTCAAATGCTGGTTATTCTTCTGGTTCCGAAACCATCTTTACCAATTGAGAACAATCTGTTGCAAACTTCACCTCTTACATTCTTCATACATTCTATTGCCCAAATTAAAGCCTCACCTCCGAATGATCCGGAGACAAACCAAAAAAAAAAAAAAACAGATCCTTATAATGTTAAATATATTCCACTCTTAAAAAATCCAATCGTAAAGGTGAGGTGGGGCAAGCCCATGTATAACATCAACCTCAAACAAGAAAGAGTTCAAGGTTTCGAATAGGCCAACTTCTTCGCACCCAATGACTCAAATATATATATGATTTCATCAAAGATGTAGAAATATACTAGTTTGTAATCATCAGATTCTTTGCCTCATATTTTTTTCTCTTTTGGCACGAGGAAACCCTTTTTACGTTTCAATTCTTCTTCTTAAATTTTTTTTATTTATTTTGTAGTTAAGTCACAGTTGACGGTTACAGATTGTTTTTCACGCAATGCTCTCGACTTTAGTCAAAAAGTTTACTTGAACAGTTGAACTACTGGGGTATCTTATCTTCATAACTCACGCACCCTCTTCCCGTTTAATGCCCACATTATTTTATTATTAATAGATCATACTACTAAGGGAGAATTGCCAAGTGTGACTCAAAACTTGGAGTCAAACTCAAAACAATACCCCAACTTGGGTCAAAGGCAAAAGTAACCTAAAAGGCTATTGAAATTACAACTATCCCCTTGTGACCAAACAAAAAAACGGAATTCTTTTTACGTTTCTACCCCTTGCAAGTCGTCTGTTTAGACGACTTGAAAATAAGTTGTCCAGACGACTTAACTTAAAGTCGTCTGGACAGTTAGTCTTAAACATAATTTAAAAATTTTGTAAAAAATATTTTGATAAGTGAAAAATGGGAATTATGTAATTAACATATGTCTTAGGAGGTATAAATTAAGATATAACAAATTTCAATTGTTTTCAGCATAGATGAGTGAAAGTAGTGAGTCATGATATTCTTAAGTTTATGTTTCATCAACATATGTTGTAGTATTGTATGTGTTCTTAGGGTTAGATGTTGGAAAGCATTAAAACCGTTTTTGAAAATTTTTAAAATTACTTATGCGTGTTCATTTCTGTGTATAGTAAACACTATTTAAGTATAATTAGATTTTATAACGTGGTTAGTTAGTTAATCTAGTCATTTTAGTTTAGGGGTTCATTTTAGGGTCTAGGACGACTTAATATTTTGTCGTCTGAAAACAGACGACTAAATATTAAGTCGTCTGTTGTACATTATCAGCCAGAATAAGTCGTCTAAACCGGACCAAACCTTAAAGTTTACCAATGTAATTTTAAAGCTAACCGGATTATTTACCCAATATATAAGGTGATTTTTATTTTTTTTGTTTCATTTTTCGCGAAATTCAGAAACCCTAACAGTTCTCCCTCTCAAAGGCGATTTCGAATTCCCACGATTTCCGAACAAACCATCGTTCTCAACATCGGCTATCTATCTCACTTCATTCTCACCGTTGTCGCCGCAGCTTCTTCTAACCCTAGCCGCGCCGATTCCTCTAAACCCTAGCGCCGCCGATTCCACTATTTCCGAACAAACCGTCGCCCTCGCCACCGTGGTCACCAACGTTCTAAACACTAGCGCCGCCGCTTCTTCTAAACCCTAGCGCCGCCGCTTCTTCTCTGTAAACCTTAGCGCCGTTTCTCTGTAAACCCTAACGCCGCTAAGTCATCAATCTCGAGGAAAAGATGAACATAAAACGTTGTCTCTATCAATTTACTCATTCTCACCGTTTCACGTTTATTTTTTCAGATCTATAACCGCAATGACGAGTACTCCAACTCCTTCTGCGACTGGAAGACTTGTAAGTAATTTAAGTCGTCTACTAAGTCGTCTGGACTTATATTGTTGTCTTTGATTATTTTGCAGACAAAAAGGATGGATATTCCAGAACTCCCCCGTAGGTTATACACATCAGGGGAAGAACCAGAAGCCCACAATAGCATTTCGTATCATACGGATAACAGCAAGTTGCATACTGCTCTTAGGAAAGCTCTTACTGATGACGAATTTGAAGAGCTCAAGGAGTCGAGTTTGGGAGTTTTCATCAAGTTCAAGGAGCAGGGATTTGGTTGGGCTTCAAGGCTGGTTCACTACATGCTCAGTTTCAAGCTGGACATTAAGAAGAAGTATGAGATGTGGTCTCTCGTTGGTCCAGAACCTTTGAGGTTTTCACTGTTAGAGTTTGAAAACCTCACTGGTCTAAACTGCGAGTACATCGAGGACCTTGAGACACCAAAATGTGACGTTACCCCAGAGATGGTTTCTTTCTGGGGGATGCTGGGAGTTCATCTGGAAGCTGGGCCAACTACTGATCAGATAATAGCAGCACTGAAGAGATGCGGGGATTGGTCCAGGGAAGATCGCAAGCGGCTCGCGTACCTCTCCATCTTCACTGGATTCATTGAAGGGAGAAAGTTTTCAACCGCTACACGATCTACTCTGGCAAGGCTAGTGATGGATTTAGAACGGTTTGAGAATTATCCATGGGGGAGAGTCGCGTTTAAGGTGCTGATGGACTCTTTGTGGAACAAAGAAATTGCTGGCTGTTACACCGTGGATGGGTTTATACAAGTTCTTCAGGTCTAGACGTACACAGCTATGCCGGAATTGGGTGCTAGTATTGGTGGTCCCAGAGCAGACAGTCCGTCTCCACCGATACTGGCTTACGAGGGCAGCAGAGGCCGCAGATCAATGAAAGCTGCTATCTTGAGTCAGGTATTTACTTCAATCCAAAAGACTGCGCAGACGACTTATTATAAGTCGTCTGGAAAGTCTTCCATCTGGACGACTTATTAGACGACTTATAATAAGGCGTCTGGAAAGTCTTCCCAGCTGGACGACTTATCGGACGACTTAATTAAGTCGTCTGGAAAGTCTTCCATCTGGACGACTTATTAGACGACTTATAATAAGGCGTCTGGAAAGTCTTCCCAGCTGGACGACTTATCGGACGACTTAATTAAGTCGTCTGGAAAGTCTTCCATCTGGACGACTTATTAGACGACTTATAATAAGGCGTCTGGAAAGTCTTCCCAGCTGGACGACTTATCGGACGACTTAATTAAGTCGTCTGGAAAGTCTTCCATCTGGACGACTTATTAGACGACTTATAATAAGGCGTCTGGAAAGTCTTCCCAGCTGGACGACTTATCGGACGACTTAATTAAGTCGTCTGGAAAGTCTTCCATCTGGACGACTTATTAGACGACTTATAATAAGGCGTCTGGAAAGTCTTCCCAGCTGGACGACTTATCGGACGACTTAATTAAGTCGTCTGGAAAGTCTTCCATCTGGACGACTTATTAGACGACTTATAATAAGGCGTCTGGAAAGTCTTCCCAGCTGGACGACTTATCGGACGACTTAATTAAGTCGTCTGGAAAGTCTTCCATCTGGACGACTTATTAGACGACTTATAATAAGGCGTCTGGAAAGTCTTCCCAGCTGGACGACTTATCGGACGACTTAATTAAGTCGTCTGGAAAGTCTTCCATCTGGACGACTTATTAGACGACTTATAATAAGGCGTCTGGAAAGTCTTCCCAGCTGGACGACTTATCGGACGACTTAATTAAGTCGTCTGGAAAGTCTTCCATCTGGACGACTTATTAGACGACTTATAATAAGGCGTCTGGAAAGTCTTCCCAGCTGGACGACTTATCGGACGACTTAATTAAGTCGTCTGGAAAGTCTTCCATCTGGACGACTTATTAGACGACTTATAATAAGGCGTCTGGAAAGTCTTCCCAGCTGGACGACTTATCGGACGACTTAATTAAGTCGTCTGGAAAGTCTTCCATCTGGACGACTTATTAGACGACTTATAATAAGGCGTCTGGAAAGTCTTCCCAGCTGGACGACTTATCGGACGACTTAATTAAGTCGTCTGGAAAGTCTTCCATCTGGACGACTTATTAGACGACTTATAATAAGGCGTCTGGAAAGTCTTCCCAGCTGGACGACTTATCGGACGACTTAATTAAGTCGTCTGGAAAGTCTTCCATCTGGACGACTTATTAGACGACTTATAATAAGGCGTCTGGAAAGTCTTCCCAGCTGGACGACTTATCGGACGACTTAATTAAGTCGTCTGGAAAGTCTTCCATCTGGACGACTTATTAGACGACTTATAATAAGGCGTCTGGAAAGTCTTCCCAGCTGGACGACTTATCGGACGACTTAATTAAGTCGTCTGGAAAGTCTTCCATCTGGACGACTTATTAGACGACTTATAATAAGGCGTCTGGAAAGTCTTCCCAGCTGGACGACTTATCGGACGACTTAATTAAGTCGTCTGGAAAGTCTTCCATCTGGACGACTTATTAGACGACTTATAATAAGGCGTCTGGAAAGTCTTCCCAGCTGGACGACTTATCGGACGACTTAATTAAGTCGTCTGGAAAGTCTTCCATCTGGACGACTTATTAGACGACTTATAATAAGGCGTCTGGAAAGTCTTCCCAGCTGGACGACTTATCGGACGACTTAATTAAGTCGTCTGGAAAGTCTTCCATCTGGACGACTTATTAGACGACTTATAATAAGGCGTCTGGAAAGTCTTCCCAGCTGGACGACTTATCGGACGACTTAATTAAGTCGTCTGGAAAGTCTTCCATCTGGACGACTTATTAGACGACTTATAATAAGGCGTCTGGAAAGTCTTCCCAGCTGGACGACTTATCGGACGACTTAATTAAGTCGTCTGGAAAGTCTTCCATCTGGACGACTTATTAGACGACTTATAATAAGGCGTCTGGAAAGTCTTCCCAGCTGGACGACTTATCGGACGACTTAATTAAGTCGTCTGGAAAGTCTTCCATCTGGACGACTTATTAGACGACTTATAATAAGGCGTCTGGAAAGTCTTCCCAGCTGGACGACTTATCGGACGACTTAATTAAGTCGTCTGGAAAGTCTTCCATCTGGACGACTTATTAGACGACTTATAATAAGGCGTCTGGAAAGTCTTCCCAGCTGGACGACTTATCGGACGACTTAATTAAGTCGTCTGGAAAGTCTTCCATCTGGACGACTTATTAGACGACTTATAATAAGGCGTCTGGAAAGTCTTCCCAGCTGGACGACTTATCGGACGACTTAATTAAGTCGTCTGGAAAGTCTTCCATCTGGACGACTTATTAGACGACTTATAATAAGGCGTCTGGAAAGTCTTCCCAGCTGGACGACTTATCGGACGACTTAATTAAGTCGTCTGGAAAGTCTTCCATCTGGACGACTTATTAGACGACTTATAATAAGGCGTCTGGAAAGTCTTCCCAGCTGGACGACTTATCGGACGACTTAATTAAGTCGTCTGGAAAGTCTTCCATCTGGACGACTTATTAGACGACTTATAATAAGGCGTCTGGAAAGTCTTCCCAGCTGGACGACTTATCGGACGACTTAATTAAGTCGTCTGGAAAGTCTTCCATCTGGACGACTTATTAGACGACTTATAATAAGGCGTCTGGAAAGTCTTCCCAGCTGGACGACTTATCGGACGACTTAATTAAGTCGTCTGGAAAGTCTTCCATCTGGACGACTTATTAGACGACTTATAATAAGGCGTCTGGAAAGTCTTCCCAGCTGGACGACTTATCGGACGACTTAATTAAGTCGTCTGGAAAGTCTTCCATCTGGACGACTTATTAGACGACTTATAATAAGGCGTCTGGAAAGTCTTCCCAGCTGGACGACTTATCGGACGACTTAATTAAGTCGTCTGGAAAGTCTTCCATCTGGACGACTTATTAGACGACTTATAATAAGGCGTCTGGAAAGTCTTCCCAGCTGGACGACTTATCGGACGACTTAATTAAGTCGTCTGGAAAGTCTTCCATCTGGACGACTTATTAGACGACTTATAATAAGGCGTCTGGAAAGTCTTCCCAGCTGGACGACTTATCGGACGACTTAATTAAGTCGTCTGGAAAGTCTTCCATCTGGACGACTTATTAGACGACTTATAATAAGGCGTCTGGAAAGTCTTCCCAGCTGGACGACTTATCGGACGACTTAATTAAGTCGTCTGGAAAGTCTTCCATCTGGACGACTTATTAGACGACTTATAATAAGGCGTCTGGAAAGTCTTCCCAGCTGGACGACTTATCGGACGACTTAATTAAGTCGTCTGGAAAGTCTTCCATCTGGACGACTTATTAGACGACTTATAATAAGGCGTCTGGAAAGTCTTCCCAGCTGGACGACTTATCGGACGACTTAATTAAGTCGTCTGGAAAGTCTTCCATCTGGACGACTTATTAGACGACTTATAATAAGGCGTCTGGAAAGTCTTCCCAGCTGGACGACTTATCGGACGACTTAATTAAGTCGTCTGGAAAGTCTTCCATCTGGACGACTTATTAGACGACTTATAATAAGGCGTCTGGAAAGTCTTCCCAGCTGGACGACTTATCGGACGACTTAATTAAGTCGTCTGGAAAGTCTTCCATCTGGACGACTTATTAGACGACTTATAATAAGGCGTCTGGAAAGTCTTCCCAGCTGGACGACTTATCGGACGACTTAATTAAGTCGTCTGGAAAGTCTTCCATCTGGACGACTTATTAGACGACTTATAATAAGGCGTCTGGAAAGTCTTCCCAGCTGGACGACTTATCGGACGACTTAATTAAGTCGTCTGGAAAGTCTTCCATCTGGACGACTTATTAGACGACTTATAATAAGGCGTCTGGAAAGTCTTCCCAGCTGGACGACTTATCGGACGACTTAATTAAGTCGTCTGGAAAGTCTTCCATCTGGACGACTTATTAGACGACTTATAATAAGGCGTCTGGAAAGTCTTCCCAGCTGGACGACTTATCGGACGACTTAATTAAGTCGTCTGGAAAGTCTTCCATCTGGACGACTTATTAGACGACTTATAATAAGGCGTCTGGAAAGTCTTCCCAGCTGGACGACTTATCGGACGACTTAATTAAGTCGTCTGGAAAGTCTTCCATCTGGACGACTTATTAGACGACTTATAATAAGGCGTCTGGAAAGTCTTCCCAGCTGGACGACTTATCGGACGACTTAATTAAGTCGTCTGGAAAGTCTTCCATCTGGACGACTTATTAGACGACTTATAATAAGGCGTCTGGAAAGTCTTCCCAGCTGGACGACTTATCGGACGACTTAATTAAGTCGTCTGGAAAGTCTTCCATCTGGACGACTTATTAGACGACTTATAATAAGGCGTCTGGAAAGTCTTCCCAGCTGGACGACTTATCGGACGACTTAATTAAGTCGTCTGGAAAGTCTTCCATCTGGACGACTTATTAGACGACTTATAATAAGGCGTCTGGAAAGTCTTCCCAGCTGGACGACTTATCGGACGACTTAATTAAGTCGTCTGGAAAGTCTTCCATCTGGACGATAACCTAACAAGATTTTAAGCCATATATATGAATGGAGTTGTTTACAATAGATAATGAACTTATTTAAATGAAAAAATAACAAATAATTTTAAAGTGTACTAACTAAATGAATGATTTTATTGTAGTAACTTAAAATTTTAAGGATTAGCTCTAGGTTTATACGTCATCATTAATTCACAAGCATTATTTAATACTAGGAGTTAATCCGCGCTACACGCGGAACTATTTTGATTTTCAAATGTTAACTATACATTTTTTTTTACATTGTATTCTAAACAACAATAAAATTCTGAATTATATGTTTGTGTGAATATATATTTCTTTGAAAAAAAACAGAAAACTATACTTTTTCAGATAAATGTTTAATATAGTTTTTCATTTCTTATATTGTATATTTACTTGTAAGTTAGTTTTTCTTATATTGTAAGGCAACTCTCTCAAATATTTTTTTTTAAAGTTTTTGTCACAAAAATAACCTTGAATAAGTAAAATGACCAAAATAGCCACTTTTTATTTTGAAAATTTTAATTTTTTTTTTTTTTAATTTGAAATCCTATCTTCAAAACCTCACCCTTAACTCTAAACCCTAAATCTAGATTAGTTAACCCTATGGTATAAATATATTTTTACTCTTTAATAAAATTTTTTTTGGTCATTTTTCTCATTAAGGCTATTTTGTGACAAAAAGTTAAACTATTTTGTGACAAAAAATTAAACTGGCCATCTTAAGGAATTTCTCTATATTGTATATTTATTTATTCTAATTTTCTTTCTTTTATATCAAAAGCTAAAATTACAATAGATATTTAATGTAATATTTCTTTCTCTTATATTGAATATTTTCTTATTATTTATTTAACTATACATTTTCCATTTAAATATACATTTTTGAGATAGATGTATTTTTTTTATATTGTATATTTACTTACTAATTATCTTTTATTATTTTGTATATTTAATTTTTCTAAATTTCTTGATTTTATATCAATGATAATATTATGATATATATTTAATGTAATACTTTTATTTATTATATACAATATTTACTAATTATTTATTTTTTCTTATATTTTTACTTATTATAATATGTAACATTTCTATCTCTTATATTATATATTTACTTATTATTTCTTTCTTCCTATATTGTATATATATTTACTTATAAAAGTATTTGTAATAATAAAAATTTAAAAAAATACATTTTTCAGATAGATGTTTGATATTAGTTTTTATTTTTTATATTGTGTATTTACTTATTATTTTTTTTTATATTGTATATTTACTTTTTTTTATTCTAATATTATGATAGATGCTTAATGTAATATTTTTATTTCTTATACTTAATTATTGTTGTCAAAAAAATTATACTTAATTATTAATTATTTTACTATACTTTTTTCAGATTGATGTTTAATTTAGTTTTTTCAATTATAATATTGTATATTTACTTATTGTGTATTTTTTTCTTATATTGTATATTTATTAATTATAATATTACAATAGATGTTTAATATAATATTTCTATTTGTTAAATTGTATATTTACTTATTATTCATTTCACTAAACATTTTTTCAGAGAGATGTTTAATTTAGTTTTTTAATTTTTTAATTGTATTTTACCTATTGTTTATTTTTTTCTTATATTGTATATTTATTTATTTATTTTTTTTTTCCTTTTATACCAAATAATAGTAATATGATAGAGGTTTAATGTGATATTTATATTTCTTATATTGTATATTTATTTATAAAATATTTGGAATTAATAAAAATGTAAAACTATACATTTTTCAGATAGATGTTTAATGTAGTGTTTCTATTTCTTATATGGTATATTTACTTATCTAATTGTTTTTCTTTTATATCAAATTGTAATATTACGATAAATGTTTAATGTAATATTTCGATTTCTTATATTATATGTTTACTTATCATTTATTTTATAATATATTTTTTCAAATAGATGTTTAATGTATTTTTGTATTTTTTATATTATATATTTACTTATTATGTTTTATGTTTTATATTTACTTACTGTAATATTATAATAAATGTTTAGTGTAATATTTTTATATTGTATATTCACTTATTATTTATTTAACTATACATTTTCTTTTTCCATTTTATATATTGTATATTTACTTATTCTAATTTTCTTGCTTTTATATCAAATGATAATATTATGATAGATGTTTAATGTAATATTTCTATTTATTATATTGTATATTTACTTATTATTTATTTTTCCTTATATTGTATATTTAATTATTATTGTTTAATGTAATGTTTCTATTTTTTATATTGTTTATTTACTTATTATTTATTTTATATTTTTTAAATAATAATGCCACGTCTCATGGGAGAAGTTTTTTCTGATGATGACAGCCGGAGGAGTTTGAACTGCCACCGGACCACTTGCAGTTGCTGAAACTGAACCCGTCTGATAAAGACCAGCACCGAATAGACTCAGGCGAGTGGTTTCATCCGCAGTGCTTGTTGTTGCTGCAGCGGTTGACACTTTGATATTTCCAACGGTTGTCACAGTTGCATCAGTGGCTGCAACGTTGAGTGGATGTTATGAAATAAGAATAAACGTTTCGCGGAAGAGCTAGAAAACAAATCGCAAACACCGTTCGAAAACCCTTTTTTATAAATCGTTTTTCAACCCGATTTGAGCTTTAGACATAAAGCGATTAAGAGTTAAGATTGTAGAAGCCGTAAAACCGGATTGATACTAACGATAATATAAATACGATGTTAAGGAAAATATAGACTATTCGAAACCGAAATGTAAATGAAACCATGGAGTCGAGACGAATCTCTTTCCTTCACTCTTAATATTCGCTCTGTTAGTGCGACGGATCTGTACGAACATGAGTCTCGGGATAAAACCATGATAGGTTATCACGCGGCACTCGTGAAGAACCTCTACGAACTAATAATCTATGAAACACTCTCTAGACTTACGCTTAGGAGTTTTGTTGGTATTTAGCTTTCGAAAAGTTCAGAAATGAATGAAGAGGAGGCGAGTATTTAAAGAAGAAAAGCGAATTTGATTTTCGAAACTGTTGCACATGTTTAGCGAAAATATCTCTGAAATCTCGGGAGTGGTGAGTTGAGAAACTTTCTCCGCAAGATCTCTCTTCTGTTGACTCGTTCTGATCCCATGATAAAACCATGAAACATCAACTCTAAACCCTAAACCCCGAAACATTAACTCTAAACCCTAAACCCTAAACCTTCAAATCTAAACCCTAAAACATAAACTCTAAACCCTAAACATGAAACCTCAAAATGTCTCTTTTATTAGTATTTATTTCTACTATTTTATATTTACTTATTGTGTATTTTTCATTATATTGTATATTTACTTATTCTAATATTATGATAGATGTTTAATATAATATTTCTATTTATTTAAATTGTATATTTACTTATTATTAATTTTTCTAAACAGTTTTTTCAGAGAGATGTTTTATTAATTTTTTAGTTTCTTAATTGTATTTTACCTATTGTTTATTTTTTGTTATATCGTATATTTACTTATTTTAATTTTTTTGCTTTTATATCAAATGATAATATTATGATAGAGGTTTGAAGTAATATTTATAATTTTTATATTGTATGCTTGTTTGACTCATATTGTATATTTACTTATAAAATATCTAGAAATAATAAAAATGTAAAATTATACATTTTTTAGATAGACGTTTAATGTAGTTTTTCCGTTACTTATATTGTATATGTACTTTTTTATTATATATTTACTTATCTAACTGTTTTGCTTTTATATCAAATTGTAATATTACGATAGATGTTTAATATAATATTTAAATTACTTATATTATACATTTACTTAATATTTATTTTATTATATACTTTTCAGATAGATGTTTAATGTATTTCTTGTATTTCTTATATTGTATATTTACTTATTCTTTATTTTTCTTATTTCTATATTTACTTATTGTAATATTATAATTAATGTTTAATTTAATATTTTTATATTTTATATTTACTTATTATTTATTTAACTGTAAATTTTTCAGATATATTTTTAATTTAGGTTTTTCCATTTTTTATATTGTATATTTACTTATTGTTTATCTTTTCTTATTTTGTATATTTATTTATTCTAAATTTCTTGCTTTTATATCAATGATAATATTACGATATATCTAATGTAATATTTTTATTTCATATATACTATATTTGCTTATTATTTTTTATTTTATTTTATATTTATTTATTCTAATATTTAATATAATATTTCTATTTCTTATATTGTGTATTTAGTAATTATTTATTATACTATACATTTTTCAGATATATGTTTAATTTAGTTTTTTTATTTCTAAATTATATATTTCCTTATTATTTATTTTCTTTATATTGTATATTTACTTATTATTGTTTAATGCAATGTTTCTATTTCTTATATTCTTTATTTACTTATTATTTATTTTTCCTTATATTGCAAATTTACTTATTATTTATTTTCTATTTTTGAAATAATAATGTCACGTGTCATCTTTGGAGAGAAGTTTTTTTTGCTGATGTGTACGCTCTATGGAGCCTCAAAATGTCTTTTTTATTAGTAAGGATTTCTTGCTTTTATATCATTGATAATATTACGATATATATCTAATGTAATATTTTTATTTCTTATATACTATATTTGCTTATTATTTTTTATTTTATATTTATTTATTCTAATATT
>NC_027756.1:49272041-49288003 GCF_000695525.1 Brassica oleracea var. oleracea | reverse complement strand
TCAGATATATGTTTAATTTAGTTTTTTTATTTCTAAATTATATATTTACTTATTATTTATTTTTCTTATATTGTATATTTACTTATTATTGTTTAATACAATGTTTCCATTTCTTATATTGTTTATTTACTTATTATTTATTTTTCTTTATATTGCAAATTTACTTATTTTTTATTTTCTATTTTTGAAATAATAATGTCACGTGTCATCTTTGGAGATATGTTTTTTTTGCTGATGTGGACGTTCTATGGAGCCTCAAAAGATCCTTTTTATTAGTAAGGATTCCTCTCTGTTGACTTTTCTTTTGCTATGTAAAAGGAAGAAATATGAAACGGATCACATCTCTAAGACCATGATTAACCTGAGTTCTTAAAGTGGAGTTCTTAACTTCCGCTAAGAACTCAACTCTAAAAACTTCGGGTTAATCATGCTCTAAGACACGAAGAAGAATCCTTAACTAAAGAAATTTTGAAGTAATTGGGACTTAAAAAAGCAATAACAAGATATATTCTGGTTCAGACTCTCTCTGACACAGTTCCCAATGCAGTCTGTTTGGAAAGTCCCTGGCCTCCCTTCCGGTGTGAATCCGCCGGTGTTTGCTCCTGGTGAACCCCCGCCATCCCTTCCCCCTGACCCTCCTGACCCGTCTTCTCCCCTGTCCTCTGGAAACTTCCCTTCTTTGTCTGAAGCCTCTTTCAAAACTGCTTCTGCTGGTTCCCGCAAAGGCACCAGAAAAAATCCCATCCAATCTTCTACTAATGCTTCTCCCACAGAGAAGAAGCAAGAAATTACTACCTGCTCCGACATTATCCCGATGGAAATGGACAACAAAACTCAACCCTATCTACTGGTGGTACTATTCCAATTCTCAGATCTGAAATTGCTACAGTCCATCTAAGAACTTCTGAGCCAAATCTCAACCAGACCTATGAAACCCTTCCCCCCAGAGATTCCTCACCTATCCTTTCCAACAAAGCCTGCTCTACTACCCAGACTCAGCCTAAAAAAACCTTAAATGTTAATCCTACCCCGCCCTCTACTAACCCTGAAACAAAAAATGGCACAGTCCCAACTCCGAAACAAACCTTAGTAGAAAATCTTCGTGCCTCTGCTGACATGTCTCTGAAGCGGCTCGCTCCCGCAACTCTAGCTCCCTCTGGTCGGCCTCGTGTGGTCATCCCCGACTCTGTTTTCAAAAAAGGAGCAGAGATTCATCAAGACTTCATCATATGTTACTTCAATGGAAAGTCTCCTCCATTTAATCAAATACAAAGTGTATTTAATTATATGTGGAGAAAAGGCAAACGGCTTGAAATACACAATAACCCATTGAATCGTAATGTTATAGTGAGGATTCAGAGTGCTTACCTTAGGCAGAAGATTCTGGAGAAAAATATATGGTATGTAGGTGATTCAATGTTCCACACTGCTCAGTGGAATTCAAACCACTCTATGTCCACGCCCCCACTAAAAGCAATTCAAATCTGGGCTCACCTAACAGGCGTGCCTCTGGATCTTCGGTATGATGAAGGGCTGAGCTTAGTTGCTGGACTAGTTTGTGAACCAAAGGAGACTGATGAATTCACGAAAAATATGGTCAGTTTAACAGTGTCTCATGTGAAAGTTGAAGTTGATTTAACTTTACCTCTGCCGCCTGTTGTTGAATTCGAAAGGGAGAGTGGATAAGTGGTGGAAGTGCAAGTCCATTATCCTTGGGTGCCTCCAACATGTTCGCATTGTCATGAACTTGGTCACATCCTGCGAAACTGCCTCACCTATACTCCTCCTGTCTCAGAAAAAGAAAAAGAAAAAGGAAAAGAGAAAGCCTCAACCTCAAAACACAATGAAACCCCTAAGCCAAATAAAACCACTAAAAATACCCATCCCCCACCCTCTGACTTCACTCCCTCTAAGGCCTCTAGGAATAATCAAAAACGATACCAAGCTGTCTCAAAGACTCCTTCTGCGAAAACTCAAATCTCTGTTCCTATCCCCCAAGAACCTCCAGAAATTGTCCCTACTTTACCATCTTCATCCCTAATTCAACAATTACTTTCTCTTCCCCCTGATCCCTCAAATTCTCATGCTGCCTCAAACACTTTTTCCTCTCTTGATCCTACCCCTAGACCAGCATTAAAGCGTTCCCACTCCTCACCCATTCTTTCCCCTCCCGAGTCTGCCTCAGCCAACCCATTCTCTGAGCTCCAAACTCTTACCTTCTCTGGCCTTCCCCCTCTAACTTTGACTTTCCCAACCCCTCTTCCTGTTGCTACTGACCTAAGCTCCCAAAAAACCATACCCTCTTTTGATTCTAGAGGACCTCTTCTCCCTAAGGATCCTCCTCCTAAACCTTCCCTATGAGTGTTAAACTTTTTTTTTGGAACGTCCGTGGCCTAAATGACCCGGATAAGCACACCCCTTTTGTAGATTGGTTAAATGTTCAAAAGCCCCTTTTTGGTGCCCTGCTAGAAACTCATATTAAAGATCCATCCCTTAGTCCTATTCTTGCTAAGATTTGCCCTCTTTGGAAGTTCTTATCGAACCATCTCTCTGATCCTGATGGTCGTATTGTCCTAATCTGGAAAGATCCTCTCATTGTTCAACCCTTATCCCAGTCTAGACAGCACCTAACCTGTTTGATAAATATCCCCAATCTCCCACCGTTATACTATACTGCTGTCTACGCCTCCAATCTAAGTGAAGAAAGAGCAGACCTTTGGAATGAACTTCTCCGAATTCAGTCCACTTTTGACCTGGAAAGCAGTAACTGGGTTGTAGGAGGAGATCTGAATCAGATTCTCTTCCCTGTTGAACACTCCAACCCGGCTGTTGATTTTACAGACAATCTCATGTATCAAGCTCAAGACTGCTTCCTCCAAGCTGGCCTATTCGATCTTCGCTATCTAGGGCCTTGTCACACCTGGACAAACAATCAGCCTGATAGCCCTATAGCGAAGAAACTTGATCGTCTGCTAGTAAACAACAACACCCTTTCTGCTTATCCTCATGCTGTAGCTTCGTTCCTTCCCCAAGACTTCTCGGACCACACCCCATGCCTTCTAAATCTCGCTTTATCCCTCCCTAAAACCGGTACCTACCCATACAAATTCCAAAATTACCTTACCAAACACCCGGGGTTCGCTCAGTTGATCATAGACGGCTGGATTCATGCTGGAAGCGTGTGTCAAACGATCTCTCAGTTGTGTTGGAAGCTGAAACAAATAAAGAGTGAATTAAAGACAATAAACAGAGAGAACTACTCAAAAATTCAAGAGAGAGTCACTGAAACTCACAGTTTACTACAACTTGTGCAGGTACAGGCATTGCAAGACCCGAGCTCCACAAACTTCCAAGCGGAGAGAGACCTACACCAAAAATGGAACTTCCTAAGAGAGATTGAAGAGCTCTACTTTAGACAGAAATCGAGAATAAATTGGCTGAGGGAGGGCGATCTAAATACCACTTACTTTCACAGGATTTGTCTGGTCCGGTCAAGTTACAATGCAATCAGAGCTTTCCTCACAAGCTCAGGAGTATGGATTACTGATCCTGTGGAAATGAGTGAACATGCAGTATCCCACTTTCGCTCTGTGTTAGGCCCAGTTTACTTGCCTCCAGTCATAGCCTCCTCTCCGGAATGGTTTGGAAACTTGCTCAATCATGCGGTTACCCCGGAGCAGTGCACCCAAATGATGATGATCCCAACTCCTACAGAGATAAAAAAGATGATGTTCAGACTCAATGCAAATAAGGCGCCAGGGCCAGATGGTTTAACCTCGGGGTTCTTTAAGGCAGCGTAGGACTCTGTTGGTGTTGATGTAGTAAATGCAGTTACTCGATGTAGTAAATGCAGTTACTCACTTCTTTAACTCGGGATTCTTGCCTTTTTCAGCAAATGCTACAATCCTCTCCATGGTCCCCAAGTTTCCTGGAGCGTCACAAGTAACAGAGTTCAGACCTATCTCTTGTTTAAATATTATCTACAAGGTTATCTCACGGCTGATGGTGAAAAGATTAAAGCCTATGCTACCCAGTCTAATCCTGCCATGTCAAACCGCATTTGTTGAAGGGAGACTGCTCCTGGAGAACACTATCCTAGCGAGTGAGCTCATCAACGGCTATCACAAGAACAAAGGCGGAAAAAAGATTACCATCAAAGTCGACATTGCAAAGGCGTTTGATACTCTTTCCTGGGACTTCCTCTTCTCATGTCTTCAGGGCTTGGGCGTTCCACAGAAGTTTCTGCACTGGCTCAGTTCCTGCATCTGCACAACAAATTTTATGGTGGGTTACAATGGAACGGTTAATGGCTATTTCAAAGGATCGAGGGGTTTAAGGCAAGGAGATCCCTTATCCCCTTACCTTTTTGTCATTGCCATGAACTGTTTATCTCATATGCTCAATACGGTTGCTTCCCAATCAAAACTCAAGTACCACTCAAATTGTAAAAAAATCAAACTCACGCACCTGTCTTTTGCTGATGATCTTCTGATCTTCATAGAGGGTAACATAGAATCAGTTCAGTGTGTACTCCAAGTCTTGAAAGAATTTGAGTCTCGATCGGGATTGGCTGTAAGTATGCAAAAGACAAGCTTTTATGCATCAGGTTTATCTGAAGATGAAATCAATAGGATACAAGCATCAACAGGAATGGCTTGTGGGAACTTGCCTTTCAGATATCTTGGCGTGCCAATGAATTCGAGAAAGCTGTCCTTGGCAAGTAGTGAGCCTCTACTGCATCAGATAAAAGCTCGGTTCTCCTCCTGGTCAACAAAAACTTTATCATTTGTGGGAAGATTATTGCTCATCAAAACTGTTATATCAGGAATTACCAATTTTTGGTGCTCCTCTTTCGTTCTTCCTAAAGCTTGTGTGGCAAAAATCAACTCGATGTGCAGTATCTTCTTATGGAGGGGGAACTTAGATGCGCAGAACACTGCGAGGGTCGCTTGGGCCACAGTAACCAAACCGAAGGAGGAAGGTGGATTAGGTGTGAAGGATCTCCTGTTATGGAACAAAGCATGCTGCCTGCGCTTGGTTTGGCTTCTCTTCTTCAGACCAGAATCGGTGTGGGTCTCCTGGTTCAAGGAAGTTATTCTTAAAGGATCAGTGTCGAACTACTGGACTACAAATCCGTCTCAGAGTTTCTCTTGGCTGACAAACAAACTACTGAAACTTAGAGATGTTGCTTACCCTTTTATCAAGTTGCACATTCGCAATGGTCAAAGCTGTAGGTTCTGGATTGATAATTGGAGTCCCTTTGGGAAGCTTCAGGACTACCTGGAAGGTGGGAGATCACGGCTTGGGATCCCAAACAGTGCGACTTTGGCCTCACTACATCGCAATGGAGCCTGGCTTCTTCCTGCCGCGAGAACAGAGCACCAACTTCAAGTCCTCTCCTTCATCACTACAATTCAGTTCACAGGAGAAGAGGATGACTATGAGTGGCATATCTTGGGGAAGCTTTCCAACAAATATAGTACTGGGGATGTTTATAGTCACCTGCGAGGAAATGATGTAGCTGAAGAGTGGACCAAAGCAATCTGGACATCACGGAGCATTCCAAGGCAGAGCTTTCATGGATGGTTGGTGGCGCTCAATAGGCTCCCGACGCGAGATAGGTTAATAAGCTGGGGCTTACAGGTTCCTTCTCTTTGCCTTCTCTGTAATAACTGTGATGAATCCAGGGATCATCTTTATTGGGACTGCCCATTCTCCTTCACACTATGGACTCTAGTAGCTAATAGATGCCGAACTACTCCGCTGCGAAGTTGGGTCTCCTCGCTTCATCAGATGTCGACCCTACCTCCTCCGTCAACTGCTCGATCTCTAACTCTCCTGGGATGGCAAGCTACACTATACTGGATTTGGAACGAGCGAAATAAACGGTTGCATCAATCTCAATTTCGATCGGTGGATTCTCTGTTCTCCATCATTGATCACCAGTTGAGGAAAAAAATCAATAGCTTCAGAGAGAACAACCCTAGACGCTCCTCAGAGATGTTACAACTATGGTTTCATTGATCTATCACATGCTCCACATCGTCTCCCCTCCCACCATTGATCGTCTCTCTGCATGTCTCTCTGTTTCTTCTACCCGACAAATCTGTCGGCTCACCATCTCCATCTTACTAAAGGGCTCAATCTTTTGGGCTTCCTACTGGGCAAATATCTAAGGTTAATGGGTTTTAAAATATGAGTTTATATTAGGCTGTTGGGCTACTTCTATTAGAGTATTAGTGCTTTTGTAAAACGTTTTTATTCTTTCTGCAATTTTAATATGAAGCCAGTTACAAAAAAAAAAAGAATCCTTAACTAATTAAAATAATAGAAAAAATGAAAAAGATCTGAAAAAAGTAGTATCTACAGAGAGATGTTTAAGAAACGGTTTTGGTATCGTACAACCACGTGTTTTACTTATCGGTCAATTTTATTAAAGTTTTATTATTTAATCTAACTACGTTAAAAACATCTATATTGAATTGTTAAGAACTTTGGAACTCTTTCGGTCCAACGGTTTCATTAAAGGTTCATTAATGCTTTTACATCAGTAGGTCCAGGTTTCAATTCCCGGAAAAACCGATTTATTATACAATTATGCAGGCTACGCAGGAAAGATTTATAAGAGATCTTCAACATGGTGCAAGTAAACTCGGTCAGACGTGATCTTCGTAGGACGACTCAGGTGATACAGTTAGACGTATATCTTTATAAGGCATGTAGTATTGTCGGTTGTTGGATCGTCTATGTAATCTTTCTCATAATTGTAATATCATAATAAATCAACGTTAAAAAAAAAAAAAAAAAAATTGTTAAGAACTTTAAAATGGGTTTCAATCGTTGGGGTTCCCCTAAATCTGCTCATAACGATAAAAGCACCTTTAACGGTAGATTCTAAAAAAATTAGAGAAGATACACAAAAATCCTGATTTCAAAGGTTTTAAAAGACCGTTTAGGACTTTAGAAGACATATGTCATTTAGATAGGATAGAATAGATGTTTTGATTGGTTTTTAAAAATAAAACTAGAGCTTGATCCGTGCACCCGCACGGATGTTTGTTTTAAATAGATGTATTAATTTTTTTACAACATAAATATGTAATGGTTGCACAAACATGCGTCTGTATGGATGTTTATTCTATTTGTAATATATAATATTTATGACAGATCGATGGTTTTTAATTGTCTATAATTTTTCGGTTTCTCATATTGCGGTTGGATGTAAAACCGATAAAATAATATTTTATATAACATATTCGTCAATTAAAAATGTTTAATTACAGTAACCATTTTTATATATAAAAACACCAATTATTATATTTATGTATATTAATAAATATCTTTTCAAAATAAAATATTTCATGTCGAATAAAATGTACTTATGTTTTATTAAGATAGATAGAAAATATAAAATAGTTTTATTATTTTGTTTAGATGAGATTTAGGTATTAAATAAAATGATGTACACATTTTATTCAAATACTCAACTATTAAAATTTTCCCTATATGGATGGTAACTAATTTTATAAATAATATTTTTATTTTATTACCAGCTGATTTTATTTTTATAAATAATTTTATATGGATGGTAACTAATTTTATAAATATCAATATTTCATTTTTCTAAATTACGTATACTTTTCTAGATCCAAACATTGTTATGTTATTCATAGAAATGTAATTAATACCGAATTTTTTGATGAGAAATAATAACATAATATCCAAATCGTTGTTACCAAAACCGTATATAATCTATCTTTTATAGAAAACTAACAGTAAAATCTAGCCAGAATTTAAGACTCAAACTAATTAAATAACAAATATTAATAATATCTTTATAACCACACAAATGTTTATAAATTGTGTGTGTATTTTTTGCAATCTGGTATCAAACCAATCCTTGATATTTGTTTACCTAATCTAATCTCCTAACATATAATAACTTATTTCCGTAAAGAAGACTCACAAACTATGAAACTGTTGTAGACCGAATTCAAAAAGTCTTACAAAGTTATAATGTATACTATGTATGATATACATTTTGCATATATAAAATTGGTTTAAGATTAGAACAAAATTGATAAAAATTAAATTTAAACCGGATTAAACCACTTTAACTATAAACAGGTCTACGTAAGTGATATAAATGAAAAACGTGATATAGATGGTTTCATTGTCCAAATGTGAAATAGTCAAAATATCGATTATTTTGGTATATACGTGAGATAGCTTGTTAGGTGTTAAACAAAGATTCACTTTCAAAAATAAATACTATAAATGAGAATATATGCTTTCAATCAACGTTGCCTTTAATAACTAAATGCTATGGTAGGCTGATTAACATGGTACACATATTGTTCCTAAATAATAGGTGTAGATTAAATGTCAATGGCATTAATGGTAATTATTTAGAAAAAATTAGGGTCAAGTATCAAATGTACTTCAGTTTTAATAGATTAGATAGATATCAAATGTACTTCAATTTTAATAGATTAGATGTAATTAAATTATTATAATACTAATTTTATTTTTCTTTTAGAAACTTACAGTTTCCAACCAATGGAGCTGATCTAACAAACAAGACGAAGATCTGGCCGAACAAAATATCGAATACTTCTATACTTATTAGTTATTATAAGCTGAAATTGTGTTCATAAAATAGATTGGGATATGATTTACACTAAAGAGGATTTAATTTGATTAGATAATCATTCCAAGTTGACATGTCGAGTAAATTTTATAAATGTGTCAAAACATCAACGAATACACATACAGCCTTGAAGGAAATGTGATATACAGATGAGTTAGGATAAAATTTAAGATATTGAGATTCTTTTATCAATTTCGAAATGTTGCCAGAATATGAGAAACCATGTGATGACTCGTGATGATTGCTTTACTTCAACTTGGTGACAGAGAGATAAATAAAAAGAAACAAAAGATGAAAGCTGATCCAGCAAACGAACTCGCAACTGAGTAAAGGCCAGATCTATTCTTCTTCGATTCCCTTTTCTTTTCATATATAAATGCTAGATATTGTTCCATGCGACATGCTGAATATAATAACCTAAAAAAAATGTCAAAGATTTGGTAATGTAACCAACTTATAGTGCTATCGTTGAGAGAACTAAAAAGCTAATCGTTGACAGAACTAATTACCGGATGTTGTTCTACCTAATGCCTATATACATGCCAACTTTGACAAATCAATTTTATGACATGATGTCCACCAAATTGATTGGACATACTCGCTAGTTTATCCATTTTTTTTTAATCCACAGCACGAATACTACAATTAGATAGTTTAGCATAATAATCTGCATGCATTTGACCAAGTATACTCATGCGAGATTAATCAAATTGGACGCTTATTTATAGTGTATAATCATATAAATGTTTTCACATTGTTAATGGTAAAAGAAATACTATATTTATTTGTACACGGACCAAAAACAACCGTATTTTTTTTGGTTTATGTAGATCTTTTTGGATATTTCCGTCTATACATGCGTTTTCGTGCCGATATTCCCTTGGGATTGAAATACATTTTAACTATATATATTTTGGTCTGAAATTTGTTTAAGATACTTTAAAATGATTTTTCTATTGATATTTTAGGCATCCCAAAACTGTACCAGTGACATCTTACTAACATAATAGCTCGAAAGATAACAACGTAGCTTACTTTATAGCACAGCTCCGTCTCCGTGTATTTCAGTATATCTGCATGCATACATACACATACGCAGATTTTAATACGTTTGCTGCTGACGTGAAAAGATAATATAAGATATTAGCTTTGTTATACATTCACATACTTTGATGTTATTTTGACATATATAACAATATATCTGTTATTCAATACAGAAAATAAACGGAATTGTATATTTAATACCATTATTAAACTTTGGAGTTGGAAGAGCAACTAGGGGTATGATATATCGCCGACGTAAGTAGAATTATAAAAATCTGAAATGTTTTTTTTTGAAAAAAAGGCTAAAAATCTGAAATGTTACGTTGGCAAATTATACATGTGCATAATATATAGTACAATTTTTGAAAGATATAATATATATAGTACACGAAACACAAACACATGGATTTCTTATATATACAATGACATGGATACAAATCCACCATTATCGGGTATTTAAAAAACTAAGACAAATGTAATCAGTATGACAATCAACCATGTGAAGTCTTGTTTCTCTATACATATTATCTAGCCATCGATAAGCTTGTGCCAACTGAATTTCAAAGTAAATGGAATATGGTATGTTTGGGTCTCATGTAGATTATAATAAATAAAAAGTCCACAGAAGAATATTTTATTTGATACCCATAGGTTTAACAGTTTGTACAGCTAGGAATATGCTTTTTCAATCCAAATAACTAGGAATATGCTTAGCAGATAACACGAAAATGTTTATAAAAACTAATGGATGACTGATTATCCTAAATTTACAATAGATTTATTATGTTCAGTCAAGTAAATAAAGGGATATGAAGAAAGAACTTTGGCAAGATTCTACTCTTGCGTTGTCTCTTCCTGATACACATGATCTGACTATGGAATCCGGTGATTAATAAATTGTAGCTATAGTACTAGCTTGGCAGGAAATGTATATTTATTTTTGTAATGACGTATTTTTACGTACGATGGGGAGAAAAATCAGGATACTCGCAGGAAGTTGTATTTGGTCTCTGGTCAAATATTAAATGATTTCTCATTATTGTAAACCATTTAATATAGTGTGATTAATAAACTTACAAAATACAAACATGTATATTTGACCAATAAAAGGTCATAAATGGAGCTTCCGAAATGAATTGTTCCGATTCCGAATGCTCCATAATAATTAAGACTTCAAAGATTAAAGCCATTCAGAGAAGAGAACCACTTAGGTAATTAATTGAGAATAACTCCAGGTCAATTTCCACATCAGCAAATCAATACACGTGGACCAATGGTATTTAAAAGTGCACGGAACAGTAAAAGTGAGGATCCACGCGGTATTTATCTCATAAATAATATTCCATGAAATGGAATAATTATTTTTTATCCAAATCCCCGAATTAACTCTTTTTTTCTGACAGTAAACCAATAGGTTTCGTGTAGTGAGAGGATGCTTACTCCACGTGTCCTTGATGCAAAAACTTATTGGGGTAAAGAAGTTAGAAAAGCGACCGGCTTCAGCGGGTAAAACAATATCCTTAGAACCGCCCACAGCCGGTTGTGTGGTAAATATTTTCTTCTTCTTTTCGTTGCGGAAAAAATAATAAATGGGGTTTAAGGCTTTTTGTTTCCGGTTTTTGGTTTCTTCTGAAAGGGTTTAATGTCTTTGTTCGTTGGTGTGAGAAGGTGACGAGTTATAAAAGAAAAAAACAATAAACAAAAAAACAGAGGATTCATCCCGAAAGTCTTCGAATTTCTTGGTAAATTTTTCATTTGTTCTTGAATCAGACTCGTGAGGATATATATATATATATATATCCTTTTTTTTACTGGGTAACTTCGGGGGCTTTTCAGTTTGCGTGATTAGTAATCAACTGGAGCAGAGATTGTGTGATCCAGGCTCTAGCTGCCTGATTTGGTTAGTTTTCTTCATCTCGATTCTTTTTCTCTTGGTTTTGGTGAATTGTGATCGTAAACTATTCGAATCTGACGTCAAAAATAAAGATTTGGCTTGTCATCAGAAAGTTTCGTTTTTTTTTTTTTCCTTATCAAGATCTGATAAAGACGATCTTTTTTTTTTTTTCTGTTTGTTTGTTTCTACGTAATTTTTTTTAAAAAAGTTTTGGCATTTGAGTCTTTTAAGTTTTAAAAAAATGTTGATGATCAAGAAGGGTTCGGGGCTCGTTGTTAATCTGATCTGTGCATCCTGATTTTTTGCGTTTAACAATAGACTAATGAGTTTACATTAAACTTTGGTGGAGATGATCTCAAATGTTTTTTTTTTTTTTTTTTTTTTCTGATGAATCTTTGCAGCTTTGTTTTTGGTATATGCATCAACGAGAGATGGTGGTCAATAGTGACTTTGATTTCTCCAGTTTTCCCAAGGCTCCTCGTTCAATCAGGGTAAAATATTGTTTTTTTTTTTTTTCCTTTTTTAGTTGGTATCTGATGATTTGTGGTTTGCTGTTTTTATAGAGGAAGGTACCATCAAGTCAGAGGAGAGATGATGTTGACTGTGGGATGATGAGAGCAATTGATTTGCTCGCTTCTGTTGCTGAGAAGTTGCGGGAAGAAGGCGAAACCTCCTCAAACTCTACCAATGCATTCGAAGAAGGGTATTATAATCAGAATCATTTGGCTGGAAAGATCAAGCAAGAACATCAAGCACACCTTGCTAGCGACGTGTCTTTGGATCCTCCTTTAGGGTGTGGAAACAAGAAAGAGGATTGTGAATTTCATGTTGAATCAGGGGGCGTCACTGAGGAGACATGTGTTGTTAATAATGTAGATGCCGGCTTGGAAGACGGTGGCTTAATCAGCTTAAAGGATCCAAGTCCGGAACCAGTCCACCTGGATGGTGTCCCTAGGAATCGTTCTAAGTTAGTTTGCAGAGATGATGACGAAAACTATTGTAAATACTATAAATGTAAAGACAAATGTAATAAGTCGTATAGGCCTCCTTTGACATGGGCTGGGCATAGAAGAGCAGTCCACAGGTCCAAGTGTTTTCAAGGCACCAAAACAGGTTAGTATCAGATCTTACTGTTTGATGCATCCCTTCTTACTCTGCTTGTTTATATATCTGTGTAGATGGTTGTTTGTACCGCAAGAGAAAACTAGGTAATGGTTACAACCCACAGAAGCATGAGACTGTTCATAAGAAGAGAAGATTGTCTGACAAAGGGTTGGTTGTAAATTCTGATGGAGGAGGAGGACTCACTAGTGAAAGTGGTACTAATTCAACTGAAAAGAGAGAATCAGGTATGTCTCAGTATATATCTCCAGATATACGCTTCCATATCTGGCTTGGATGTTTTTTTATTTCATGATTATTTTTTTGCTTACAGAAAATGGTGTTCTCTCTGACGCAATAGGTCTTCCTTCAGAGGACTCGCCTGGTACTTGACCAGTTCATAACTCACACAGACCTTTTGAACCGAGACATAACATGTGGTTCTCTTCTCATGTTTTTTTTTCATTGTTTGCAGTGAAGTTCAGCATCAAGTCCCTTAGGATTCCGGAGCTTTTTATAGAAGTTCCAGAAACAGCAACAGTAGGCTCACTCAAGGTATGTGATTACTTTCACTTTTGATGCTTTGGTTCTGCACTGTACATCAGTTGTGATACTGAACACTTTTGGTTACAGATGACGGTGATGGAGGCTGTCAGTGCTTTACTCGATGATGGAATAAGTATAGGGGTGTTAGTCCAAGGGAAGAAGGTTAGAGATGACAACAACACTCTGTCACAGACTGGTCTTTCGTGTAGAGAGAATCTAGGCAACTTGGGCTTCACCTTGGAGCCTGGTCCGGAGAAACTGCGTGTACCTCTGTGCATGGATAAATGTGAAATATCATTTGATCTTGCCAGGTCAGCAGCAAATTGTGTGGAGAATAATAACCAGGAGTTAGTTCCATATCAAATGGACATATCAGCAGATGAGAAACAACCTTCATCAGATTCAAGAGCGTTGGTTCCAGTTTCAGCCTTGGAACCTGAAGCTCTTGCAATTGTCCCATTTAAGGAGAAACCAAAGCGTACGACGGAGCTTTCACAGCGCAGAACCAGGAGACCATTCTCTGTTACAGAGGTAGAAGCTCTAGTACATGCAGTTGAGGAACTTGGGACTGGAAGGTAAGCAGACTTTGTTCAGCTAAAGATAATGGTTAACTTGTTTGTGGTCTCAACTAATGATCGGATACTCTTTAATCCCACAGATGGCGTGATGTGAAGCTGCGTTCTTTTGATGACGCAAGTCATCGAACCTACGTGGACTTGAAGGTAAAACTCTTAAGTCATATACCCTTTGAATCTTAGTTGATGGTTCCACTAACTTTTTATTTATTTATTACAGGACAAATGGAAAACCTTGGTTCACACGGCAAGTATATCACCGCAGCAACGAAGAGGAGAGCCAGTGCCTCAAGAGCTGCTAGACAGAGTCTTGGCAGCGCATAGGTATTGGACACAGCACCCATTGAAACAGAACGGGAAACATCAAGCGGCTGCAACGATGGTGACTGAGTCAGCTCCGTCCATGTAAAGAAGGAGAAGGGTAATTACAATGACTTTCACTTGAAGACAAAGGAAGGAACATGGGCAACTGTACAAAGAGCATAACCGCAGATGCATAGCTTTTTATTTTCATTTTTTTTTCCAACTTGAGACTTTTAATCATACCTGGCAGAAACAAGACATCTGTTCTTTTCAGTTTCTAATTGATTTGACTCTGTAATATAATATGGTATTGGTGGTAGGTCCTTGAAGATATTCTATTATTTTTTTGGATTTTTTTAATTATTTTTTGGATATATTGATATGTAGTTTTAGACAAATTCTTTTGTTGTTTGTTCATCATTCAATCTATGGCACAGTATTTTTTTTTTTCCTTAGACCATGCTTGATCTAGAATCTGTATGTTATTGAAGTCTTTATTCTTCGTTTCAAACTCTTTTGTTAATCTATATGATTTTCCTAAGCATATAGTCTCATAGCCAACTTTTGTTGAGTAATGCATTCACGCACTCTCTATCTCTTTGGAATGAGAAAATATCTGGCCAAATCCACCACCTCTTGGTTTCCATGCTTGTTACCAGTTGGATGTTGCAAAACCAATCTGTCTCTGAGGGCCTTCTCATCTTCTATTGCGAGGCTGTTAGTCCAAGTGCTCACTTACAGTTACAAGATGACTAGAGAAGGAGCTGTAATATATATATATATATATATATACAGAACGCTTGTGGTTTCTGCTCAGTACTACCTCAATCAAAGCAAACATTGATTGCATTGCACCATGAGGCACCGTATCATTTGATTTCCATGGAAGAACACTATTGCATTTCCATATCACCCCTTGAATTTTGCTTTCAGTTTGAGTCTTCTTTTGTATAAGTAGTTAACTGTGGCAAAGTTCCAGTTTTGTAAACTTCCTTAGGAAAAGCTTACCTTGTAAACGTTTTGGTAACATTAAAATGCAATTTAATCAATTAAATTACACTCATATCTATTTATCTTATTAGAAAAGATAGGTTCACTCTCTATCTAATTATAGTATCATCATACCATTTAAACATAGGTCAGATCATAAACGGATATGCGGAGATGAAACATTAAAAAACCTAGCAACTGTTTTATTAAAAAAACAGGAGACATTTACGTATTTGGTATTCAACCATATATCTTTGCTTGCTACATCAAATATAATCAAATCCAATTAGATAGATCACTCTAAATACTCTTTTATCATTACGTGAATTACATCATGGATTGTCCATTGACTTTATCATGAATTCAAAATAACTAAACACTACAAGAAAACAGGAGGATTCTGATGGCCGAAATCGTCAGAAATTCGTCGGAATAGACCGATTCCGACGAACTTCTGACGAACCTGTCCGTCGGTATCGTTTTGTCAGAAAAAAAAAATTCGTCGGAATTTCGTCAGAACTTCCGACGACTTTCTGACGAATACCGAGAAACGTCATTCTGACGAACTTCCGACGATATTACGATGCGGACACACGAGACCAGAGTTCATCGGAAAAACGATGTACCGACGGAGAGCGTTCCTCGGACAATTCCGACGTAGTGGATTCCTCGGTATATTCCGACGGACGTTTGTTCGTCGGAATATACCGACGGACTCTGGGCGTCGGAATATACCGACGGACTCTGGGCGTCGGAATATACCGACGGATATTTGTTCGTCGGTATATTCCGACGGAAATTGGTTCGTCGGTAAATTTCGACGGATATTGGTCCGTCGGTATATTCCGACGCCCAGAGT
>NC_027756.1:49261067-49267691 GCF_000695525.1 Brassica oleracea var. oleracea | reverse complement strand
GTTGAATGAGGAGGGGTTGTATTTTTCGGAAATTGCTTACGGCCCTCCGACGACTTTCCGACGAATGTAAAGAAGTCCGTCGGAATTCCGTCGGTATTTTCTAATCTCAAACGGCTATACAACGGTCATATATATTTGTCGGCAACGGTCACATGGTTCGTCGGAAATTCGTCGGAAAATTCCGACGGAATACCGACGACTGTACTGTTAATCGGAATGTCGTCGGAAGTTCGTCGGTATATTCTGACGACCCATGTTTCGTCGGAATTCCGTCAGAAATTGCCGACGGAATTCCGACGACTTCAAATTTTTGGTTTTCGTCGGAAATTGGTCAGTAATCCGTCACAAACGTCCGACGACATTGAGGTCCGTCGGAATCTCCGTCGGAATTCGGCGTGTTTTCTTGTAGTGAAAACATAAATTAGTTATATAGCTAAAAATACATTATATGTGGTTGTGGTTTTAAATGCTAGGTTGCAAAAGTCATAAACTGGGTATGTAGAAACGAAGTATATGAACTCCTGCAGATTATATCTATCTATATATAAAGCGAATACATATTGGATCCACCATATATTATATATATGTATATATCAATCTTCTTAATTTACTACACAAAATATAAGCAAAAAAAACTTCACTCAACAAAATCAAATTTCGATGCAGATGACATATGTTTCCATGTGTTGGACGTATGAATTACACTACGTCAAAGAACAATTGAAAACATGTTCACAAATTGGTTTTAGAATGTTTATGCAAAATGATTATAGAAATATATGGAACTGATATGGTGTTCTTGAATAAGATGTTAAACTTGTCACTTAAAATCAGTTTTTGCAAATAATTGAAATAACAACTCAGTGAATCCTTAATCAAATAACATCCAAGAAAGCTTAAATATTGTGGTCCTCAAATTAAAAACACAAATTTAAGACAGGTAAATTTCCTTTTGTCCAAGGTACAAAAGAGCATTCACAAAGAGCAGATCATTAGTCGTCGAGGACGATGACCACTGGCTTCTTAATAGCCAGATGCTTTCCAATGCTTGTGAGAACCTGCTCCACTTGGTACCTGAATTTGTACTCTTTCCCCTTTGGATCGTAATAGTACTGCACAAAATTATATGAAAATGAAATGGTGTTTTATATAGAATATGAAAAACCTTCAAACAGGGAGTAAAAAATGTGGGAGAAAAATTGCAAAGAACGCGTTGACAGTGGCATGCAATAAGAAAGATTTTGTTCTAATATATAGCTTAGTTCCACATAATGATAACAAATAAACCACTGACACTTTTTATCCAGAAACAATACCACTAAGTTTCATGACATAACTTGTGTTTGTTTTAGGGCACCTAAGAGCAAAAGGTTTTCCATCACAAAACACATAGTATTAGATCTTAGAACCTAAATCTACTATGTAGATCTCACAGGGGCAATGATTTGTTTTATTAGAAATCAGTCTATAGCTTAGTTCAACATACCTATAAGAAATGAACCACTAATTGTCATCACATAAAATATAGATCGAAAGAAAACATTACCCGGTAAAGTCGGCCAGACAGCATGATGCGACGCTCCTCGACGAGCCAGCCATTGTAAAGCCAGTTGTATTGAGGATATGTGTTATCAAAGACGGCTGAGTAAGCTCCATGAATTGTGTTCATTGGCCTTTTACGTTTTTTCTCCACAATCATATATGTCTTTCTCCCTTCTTTCGACAATTGCACCACGCTTTGTTCATAACTGATGACCTCCGTTTTTTTGATACCCTTCTTCCTCTTTGGCCTGGCTCTAGAACTGCTACCTGCACCCATCTCCATAGATTCTCCTCTCTTTATTTTTTTTACCCGTCTTGTATTTTTTTTTTTTGTGGGTGATGGTAATGTCCATATATATAAGGATATTTTGTTACAGTCAAACTACATCTTATCATGTTTGACATTTGTTACTCCCTCATTGCTCCATACAAAAATCATATCTTCGAAATGTACACACATTCACAGTCAAATATGCGTTTTTTCTTCCTAAACAAATATTTCTAACCTTTTTAACCTTACAAAAAAATCAAATAATATCAATTTAAAAAATAGTTTTTAATTGTCATGTGTGTATTTTGTGTTCAAAGGTAATAATAAAAATGACGGAAAAGATCTAGCATATTCTTGAGTCAAGTCTAGCTAGTATATTTTTTAAAAAGTTAATATTATCAACAGGTATTATTACAGCGTATTTATTTTGTGTTAAAAGGTAATAAATTAATAATAAAAATGAAAGGAAAAAAAATATAGCATTTTTGGTCAAATCTAGCATTTTGTTTAAAGGGTAATAATATATATTAAGAGGTATTATTACAACGCATTTTGTGTGTTAAAAGGTAATATTGACTTGTATATCTTTTATTCAAAAGGTCATACTAACATTGACAGAAAATCTAAGTTTTCTTTATCTGATATTTCGTTATATTGAATTTGTTTTTTTTTTTGAAAAAATGTTTTTTTTTTGAAAAAAATGTTTTTTTTTTTGAAAAAAATATATAAAACCAGTTTCTATTGAATGAGAAATAAAAAAAACTTTAATAGGATATAGGTTAGATTGTAAAATGCGCACATCTTAACCGATTAAACAGTGAAATAGTGTTCGGTCAAAAAAGTCGGGTGTTACTAAAAACTCAAAATCTTACTCTTTTTAATATAGAATCGAATAATCTATGTGTATTCACCCGATTTAAGTGCGATAATTGAAAAAAAAAACAATGAAAAGAACCAAAAAAGTATAAAAACCTAATCAAAATATGGTAGATTAAAAATTGTGTTACCCTTCATCTAAGGGAAACTTAGAAGAATTAGGGATATTGACTCAAGAAGGACTCAAACACGTAATTTCTAACGGATATTAATTGCTTTTAACTGTTGCGGCGTGGTAATGCTTTGTCAATCCTAGTTTTTTTAACGCTAAATGTTTATATTAAAATTAAAAATTCGATGGCTAAATCGGTTATAAACGGGAGATACTCGTTAGAAGTATAATTTTTTAGCTATAAATATATTGTATATAACCAATAACAATTCCAAAAAAAAACCTAAAGACTCTCTATTTTTTTCCTATTCTTTTAATTTGATTGGCCCGGAACAACCGCATACATTGCACCTACCGAGATTCTGAACATGGGTTATAGCTGGTTAGAAAAATATGAAAAAAAGAAGAAGATGATATTCCACTTTGTTCCCTAAAAAAATCACCTTTAGAAAATGTTTTGTCAAAATGTAAACATGTGGGGAATTTTGAAATTCTTTTTCTTTATATGTGGTAAGTTGTAACAAAATATTTTTATAATAAAATATAATTGTACTGCGAGCGTTTAAGGGTTTTTGGTGTAAAAGGTAAAGGGAAGCCGAAGAAAAAAGGTTTAACGGCGCCGGAGAGGGGGGGGAGATGAGTGGGGCGGGAGTGCCTGACTTCTTCTACAGAGAAGCTCAACGTCTTGGCTATGTAGCTCGTTCCGCTTTCAAGGTGAATTTACATTCATACCCTACTCTGTTTCTTCATTCTTCTTCTTCTTACATAAACTCTTATCTCTCTCTCTCTCTCCGGCAACTACAGCTTCTACAGATTCAAAAGCAGTACAAGCTCATCAAACCAGGATCCTCTGTTCTTGACCTTGGTTGTGCCCCTGGTGCTTGGCTTCAGGTCCTATCTTTTGAACTCCAACTTTTTTTCCATATGTAGTTTGCTAACAAGAGGACGGTTAACTTGAGTTCTTTTGCTACAGGTTTCTTGTCAAAGCTTAGGTCCGCTTAGAAGTGGTGGAAACGTTGTTGGTATGGATATAAAGGTCAGAGAAAGCTTAGCTTAGATTCAGTTCTTGGCATTATTTGTGTAAAGTCGTTGACTTTATTTTTAAAATTCAGAGCAGAAGGTGAAGGTTCCTCCACTGTGTGATGCTCGAGTGCAAACCATTAGCGCCGACGTTTTGAACTTCCCTAGACAAA
Organism: Brassica oleracea var. oleracea; assembly: GCF_000695525.1. Classification (NCBI taxonomy): domain Eukaryota; kingdom Viridiplantae; phylum Streptophyta; class Magnoliopsida; order Brassicales; family Brassicaceae; genus Brassica; species Brassica oleracea. The sequence goes on along the minus strand of NC_027756.1, from coordinate 49,263,697 downwards.
AGATTAGAGAGTTATCTCCTCAGGTGAATGTTCTTTCATAATTAGAATTATTCAGAATGTATGCTTAAGAAGATGATGGGATGAACTGCTTGAATGTGCAAAGTTGGAGTCTTTATTCACTCTTTGTTGTGCAGCATATGGGGTTCTCAGTGGTTCTATCAGATATGTGTCACTCAGTAACTGGAATCAACAGTAGAGATGCAGCTCTGTCTGCTGAACTGGGAATGCGAGCCCTTAATTTGGCTGTTGGTCAAGCTGCCATCTCTAAGTCACTTGATGATGATGATTGTGGAGGTGATGAGGAGAGTCGTGTTGGTGTGCTTAGGCATGGAGGTCATCTTGTCATCAAGCTTCTTGAAAGCGAGGATGCTCAAGGTAACTATAGAAACAGTCTGTATATATACCAATGAACGTGATGCTTCCTCTTTGCTTACAATGTATGTACATTGTCTTTTTATATTAGATTTTGCGAGGATATGCAAGCCCATCTTTAATAAGGCATCTTGGTTGAGGCCAAAGGCTACAAGACCATCATCTCGAGAGATCTACTTGATTTGCCAGGGCTTTCGTTCATAAAGAAAAAGCCTTTCACATACTTTTTTTTAATGTAGTTTATAAAGGATCAGAAAAAAAAAAAATACAAAGCAGCATCCAGATTTTGCGTGTTTGTGTATCATACTTGCATTAGAGCTTCCCTATCTGTCTCTCTGTGTAGTAAGTAGTATATGTCTCTCATACACAATGAAAAATACAATTTTAAAGCAGGCACGTGTCTTCTTCACAGAAAGTGTTAAATCTATAAAAAAAGTAAGTAACAAACAACAAAGCCGTCTTAGCTCAGTGGTGGAGCGCGTGACTTTTAATCCCGTGGCCGTGGGTTCGATTACCACAGAAGGCGAAGATATAACACTATTTTTTATTTTTGTCATTTTGTTTGGGCCGAGTCGGTGAAGTTCAAAACGAATTTCGACCTTCAATCAAATCATTTTCAGAGGTTTTTAGGGTTTCTTCACCGACAACGCTCGCTCGCTCGCTCTCGAAAACATGACTGCGGAATTGAAAGAGGAGATCCTCGCCGCCAAATTAGAAGAGCAGAAGATCGATGTAACAACCACCACACTCTCTCTCTCTCTCTGGTTTAAGAAATGTGTACTTACTGTTTCGAATTGTAGCTCGATACACCTGAAGTTGAAGACGATAATGATGAGGATGATGATGATTCCGAGGATGACGACGAGGCAGAAGGTAAATTTATTATCTTGTTTTGAATATCACCTTGTGGTTGGTAGATGCTGAGGTTTTTGAAACTCGTTTTGGTAATAATAGAATGAGTAAGTTAGGTTCATGTCTGAAACGATTTTGGTTAACAACAAACAGGACATGATGCTGGAGAGTCCGGTGGTGGTCGGTCTAAGCAAAGCAGAAGCGAGAAAAAGAGTCGTAAAGCTATGCTTAAGCTTGGCATGAAACCCATCACTGGTGTTAGCCGTGTCACCATCAAAAAGAGCAAGAACGTCTGTCTCTCTTCTTCTTCTGATCTTTCTAATAATTACTGTTTCTTTTTTTGCTGTAGATTCTAATGATATTGAAAAAATGCAGATCTTGTTTGTGATATCGAAGCCTGACGTGTTCAAGAGCCCAGCATCAGATACTTATGTGATCTTCGGTGAGGCCAAGATCGATGATTTGAGCTCACAGCTTCAGACGCAGGCTGCTGAGCAGTTCAAACCAAGTGGAGAAACATCCAGCGGTGCAGGAGCAGCAGCTGGTGATCAGGATGATGAAGAGGTGGACGAGGAGGGTGTGGAGCCGAAGGATATCGAGCTGGTGATGACCCAAGCAGGAGTGTCTAAGCCAAGGGCTGTTAATGCTCTCAAGGCTGCTGATGGAGATATTGTCTCTGCTATCATGGAGCTTACTACCTAAAATCCCAAACCTTTTCTACTTAGATGCTGCTTCTCGTGTGTTTTCTTTTGTCTTGTTTCTAAGTGACTTTGCATGTTGGATCATCATTATATAAACCATAAGTTTAGACTCGTTTTCATATTTCATTAGATAAGTTGTTATGAGTTTGCATTCGTCCTATCAAGAGAAATGCAAGTGCGTCGCTTCTTCTTTGTGGCATTAGTTTATACATCTCCTGCCATTTTTTTACAGAGTGACCAAATGAGACTTTAGAATAATTGCTAACTAGGATAAGACCTGCTCAATTTGTATATATTATTGACAGTTTTTTTTTATATATTTGATCATTTTATTTATATATATAAAATATTTTTTGTTGTTATTATATAATTTCTTTCCGATGGATCGGATCAATTTTTATTAAAAATAATGGAACAAAATTATAATTAATACATCATGGGTTGATCGGATTGGATATTAAACAAATTATGACATAAAAACTTTATTTTTCCATCGAACACATTCTTGAAAAAAGTGAACAGTATTGTTTTCACAGTTGAATTATTTTGACTTTTATCTTCCATATGGTTTTGAAAGCTTTCAAATCAACCATCGAATTGATACATGTCATTTTAATGTTTTTAGTCGTATACTTAAGGAAAACTTACATTTTTGTAATTTAAAGTCGTTTTAAAAAATTCAAAATATAACATATAAGAAAAAAT
>NC_027756.1:49236715-49259937 GCF_000695525.1 Brassica oleracea var. oleracea | reverse complement strand
AAAAAATTCAAAATATAACATATAAGAAAAAATCTAATTTTTTTTATTATATGGTTAATGGGATTGTTTAATTTTTTTTAATAATATAAATTTAAACAAAAATGAAGAAGGATGCAAAAATTGTTATCAAATCTTTATTATTCATAATCATTAATTGCCATATATATGTAAATCATATTAGGTAATTCCGTGGCTTTTATTTAAGGAAAGAATATACACTTCCTATATTTTAGGTTAATATAATGTTCTCTAGTGTTATATAATTATGAAATAATGTGACACCATTAGATTAAACTATACTTTATATTAGATGCTCTAGAATTTTTTTAAATAGAATTTAGAAGACATTTAGAGTGCCACCTAAGATTTGGGTTTTTTTTTAGTTAATACAAAATTAAGGTTCTAATTTTTCAAATGCTTCTCAAATAATATATAGGGGATATTATACAATAAATCCTCAATCCCAACTCTTTAGCCTTGAATTTTTAATCCTAAACAGATATTTGTTTTAAATTTTAAGAGATCCAATCTATTCTTTTAGTTTTTCTTCTTAATGGCTTGCTTACATCTTACTGCTGTCGCATTTATTGAACTGAATATTCCCTAAGCCCTATGAGGCTCAACTTGTTTTAAATGGTTATCTTTAATTATTCCTTGATGGCTTGCTTACAGCTTACTGATACATTTCTTGAACTGACTATGAGACTCTGATCTAATGATCATGACAAACTTGCAATGAGGTTGAGGTTGTGACCCGCTAAGGAAGTTACAAAATAAAATCATATGCTCGGTTTCACTTTAAGTCATGTCACATGCACGGTTCTAACAGTTCAAGAATCTCTAGATCATGTCTTCCATAACTTGTAAGAAGAATACAGTAGCAAACTTGGAAACATCATTCAGAAAAGAAAAGAAAAATCTAAGTTGAAATCTTAAATGTCACGGTCTCTGCGGCACTCAGGAGGAGGCACGGGAAACCTGACACGGTCAGTACAATAGTTGTAGATGGTGTATCTCGTACGAACCCATTTGAGACGCTTGTACTGTTGAGCATCCAAGTCTTGGAACTCCTTCTGATCCCACCAACGTTTCCCTTGCGTCTCGCAGAACTTAGCATTCACCGAAGCCTCGCATCCATCTACGTGGAAGCCTCTGTAAGACGCCACGAAAGGAGCCTTTGCCCAGTTGGTCTTCTCTAGCCCTCCCCTCGTGGCCCAGTCGTCTGCGTTCCAAAGACTCGAATATATCTTCATCGGTTGGTTGAATGGAAACTTCACACCAATGTCTTTGCTGTTCTTGAATACTCGTATCGGCACATCATCCACAAAGAACCTGTTGTTACAAACTATACACTTTAGCTTTGGGATCTTTTTGAGTAGAAACTACAGTTTGAGTAGGGCCGGCCCAAATTTTTTGAAGAAAACTATATAGATATAAACTCCCAAAATTCTTTTTTAAGCCTTTAAATTTGTAAAAAATATTTTGAAAAAAAATTAGTTTGCCTATGACTTTGAAGGATGTTGTTGACTTACACAATCTGATACATATTCCAGAGAACTGAATAGGAATGATAGTCCTTGGAAGGGTCAAACCATAGGTTTATCCTCTGCTCTCTGTTTCCTTTGCCTCCTGTGAACACGTTTGTCTGTAAAATGTAAGGTTGCCCGGTTCTGTTCCCTAGAAACTCAAAGTCTATCTCGTCATGTACTGAGCTCTGCGATGACAACTGCAGTAAAAAGAAAGATACAACTTATTTTTATTCAGTTGACAACTTAAAGATCTGCACAAATAACAAGTTTCACTTGCGTAGAAGGCGGTCACAGTTCCAGCAGAGTCCCCAGGAACCATCTTTATGTGCATACTGAAGTGTCCAAACAAGTAGGAACCTTTGGACTGAAAGCCAGTGCCTTATGCCCATTGAACAAGAACAATCAGAAAGAGCTTTAGTTATATTTTTGTTAGAGAAATTTATAAAAGGCAGAGAAACTCACCAGTGTACTTGTCTAGGATAAGATGCACTTCAGAACCACCGTTGAGGTACTTAATGTGATCAAAAGCCCATGTTGGAAAGTAGTTCCTGCCGAAAGGAACATCAACGGCCTTTTTAGGAGGTACACCAAATGTTACCGTGGCCATAACTAGAAAGGTGAGGCAAAGAGTAAGTGGAAGACGACCCATTCTCACTCTTATCGCACCAAACAAACACTACATGGATGTTTCTATTTATAGCCATATCAGCTAGATTGCTAGTCTTAATATAATATCTTATTACTATTATTATAATCACAGCACTTTGGGTTACTTTCAATGTTTGTAGCAGTTTTGTTAGTAACTTAGAGAGTGTTGCAGATACACATGGACTGACTAGTCTTATGCTGACATGATAATAAGGTCCTCATCCCCATGTTCTCGCTAATTAATGCATCTTTGGATCCTTTAACCTTTAGATCTATGGGCTGAACATAATAAACAAACACTATTTTAATGCAGATACCACCACCGACCGGATTTGCTAATACGCTTTGAGTTTAGACTTCCAAAAACTAACCTGAAAATTGGAAAAATATCACACACGGTGGAGAGAAACCACATAATAAACCTGTAGAGAGAGGTTATGGGGAAAAACAAACCAAAAAGGTTCAAGTTTCAATAATGGATACAGAGACATGATCACATGACCAGAAATCATGTGCCCATTCACCATGTACTTCACTCTATCTATTTAAATAAAAAACTTGGCCACTGGTCATGTGATCAACTAGTTGTTTTCTAGGCTAATCAGATAATTTTTAATTAAGCCGCAAGAATTACAAATTGGATATAGAGATTTACATATTAGTCATAGAAACTGGCTACCGTTATCAACCAAACTGCATCATAAATACTAACTAGATTATTCGCAAGAGGAGAAAGAAGCTGGAGGGAAAGATAGGACAACGTTTCCCTGCGAACCGGAGAACGGACGTTAGATTAAATATTTTACCGGTGAGTGGACCTTCGTAGGCTTCCCGTGCTTAATCCAATGGACCGTGAAACTATGTGTCTGGGCGTAAAACCAGGACTGAACCAAAATATTCCGAAACCAGAACCAGATCAAACCCTTAAATATCTGACCGAATTCTATATTTCTATATCCAAAATAACCGAATTGAGAATAGAACAAAAGACCTAAATATATAAAAATATTAACTATATACATATAACATAGCCCAAAATAAATAAATATATTGTATAATTTAAAAATCTATTAATAATATCCTAAAGTATTTGAATTTTTTTTAAAGTATCTGAACTACCAAAATGATCAGAAAGTATCTACCTATTTTTATCCAAAAATCTAAAATAATCCAGATTATTTAATATTTTTATCTTAATCATCTTGATTATTCGATAATTTACCCAAAATAACCGGAACCAAAACCAAACGTAAACTAATAATTTTCCGGGTATTTAGTTCCTAGTTTTACTATTTGAACTGAAACTACCTGAACCGGACTGAACTGAAAAGAGGTCATATGGTAAATGTTTCCTTTAGTCCCTTATCTAAACTATTTGATATTTAAAATACATGAATCGAAACGATATCTTAAATGTCCATGTCGACGTGAAACGATACATAACGGTCGTTGTGGTGCTCAGTTATTTTACATAACAACGACAACAATAAAAAAAACTTTATTTATTGGTCAAGAAACGTGAACAAAGAGGGGACGTTGATATAAACATGCATGTGTATACGTCCCGTTTTCATTTCACTACGCTAAACAATCTAAGAGGATCATTGCGTCCTCCGCACCCTAAAAAAAAGAGAAGGGGCGTTATGTGTATGTATATCACACGATTGAAATCAGTTCGATGTATCTTGAATATTCTCGAGAGAAAGCTGCTTCTGCAACCACATCTGTCGGTGGAACCGGGTAATGAAAAGATCAGCCACGTTGTCGATCTCATCTTCCAACCGAAACTCTTCTCCCTTGTCTTCCTTGGAGTGTTTCACCATGTCTATCACCGAGCCCTCTGCCTCAAACAGCGAGTGTCTCAAGTCTGGATACTTTTCATCATCTTCCTCTTCTTCTTCATCTTCCTCGTCCACATATTGTACATATTGCGGAGAGGCAGCAGGAGTGCTAGACATGGCGTTGTGGCTATACACCACCACCATGTTATTTTTATCCTTATTACCACCATCATCTAGGCTTCTTGATGTTGGTTTGGATTTGAGCTTGTGAGACCACGAGCTCACCACCATGTTTCTGTTGTGGAGTAGCGAGAATATTACAAGACGGGTCTTAAAGGCTCTTGTCTTCCTCTTTAGCTCCTTAGTCTTCTCCTTCGCCAGACCAGCCAACATGTTTATTATGTCCTTCACGAATTCTGCCGCCTTCTTCATTATTTTTATATTTGCTTGACTTCGCTTTTGGTTCCTGTGTATTATATCTTTGTGTTGTTGGCTCTATATATGGAGAATGGAAATGGGAGAGATGAAGGAAAGGGTCATATTTATACAATCACAATAATGGTGCTGGCTAAGGAAATCTATAAAGCTAAAATGACACGTGGCGGTTCCTGGCTGGTTTAGATTATCTCCATTCACAATCATCCCGAGGACCACCTCCTCGTTTGGCTCAATTCACGTTTTCTTTTTACACTACTCCAATCTTATTTGAATTTCTTTTTTCTTTCAAATCATATCCTTACAATCAGTAATGATTAAAACGCTTAAAAGCTGAACAAGGTTTGGATTAAACGTTAAGGAAACGATGTGGAAGAGGTGTAAACAGTGACAAGTATACCTCCCTTGTTGTTATTTTCTGTGTTCCATGTATGTATGTATGTATTAGTCGACCGTTGGCTTGTGTCTAGGCCTGGGCATTTTACCCGGATCCGAAGACCCGAACCGGAATCGACTCGAAAATACAGGTTCAGGTCCGGGTCCGGGTCCATGCTAAGTACCTATTGGATCTTTTTTTTGGACCCGCGGGTCTCGGTTCGGGTCTGAGTCCTACCCGAGACCCGTTCTGGTATCCGAAGTACCCGCAAATAATTGTATATACTAGGTATATTTGGGTGATTGGGTATATTTTTGGTATTATGAATTTTTTTAAAAAATTTGGGTTTGGATTTTCGGGTATAATTGTAGTTTTTTGGTGAAATTTTAGATTTTTAGAAAATATAATTTGGGTATTCGGGTATGTTTTGGGTTTTCGGGTCTGATTTTGGATAAATTTTTGGGTATTTTTGCGGTTCTTTAGGTATTTTTAGAGTTTTCGGGTCCAGTTCGGGTACTTCGGGTCCTAAATACCCGAACCGACCAGGATCCGAAATATACCCGAAAATTTTGGGTATTTTACGGATATTGAAATTATAGATCCGAACCGATCCGGACCCGACAAGACCCGACCCGGAACCGACCCGAAAAGTTATAGGTACCTATATGGGTCTAAATTGCTAGGACCCGAAGGACCCGGACCCGACCCGAACCCGACCCGAACCCGACCCGAATACCCGGATGCCTTGGCCTACTTGTGTCAAAAGTAAAAGAAAGAGGGAACCTCATAAATTAAGATACGTTTCCGTTGATTGAGGCCAAATCACTCTACTTTTTCTCTCTTTAATTTAGCTTTTGTTGCCTTTTTGCTATTAACATATTCGCGCGCCTCACTTTTATGTTGTATAATGTTCGAAGAAAGATCTTCGGACATGTTTCAGTACGTTCTGAACAAACTCCAACAGATTGCGTGAATGTGATATACTCATCATCTGTCTCGGTGTTTCTAAAGTAGATATTAATGAGATAATAAAATAGAAGATTATGTGATTTACGGAAACAGTATATTAAGACAAGTGTATTGTAGCTTTCAGCAATATACAAGAAGAGTAAAAACAAAATAATACATAAATATTCGCACCCACCCACCACAAGATTACTTTTTGGCCATTTCAAAGCTCTTGTTTGATTGTTCTATCCTCATTTTCTCCATGACTTAACCACTAAGATTTCACCACTCCCCTTCCCACACGTACTTCTCCCAAATTTGAACAAATACATTATCACATGACATCTAAGTTTGGGCCTAACAAAGGGAGTACATTTTACATGACATATCTCTATGTTTGGGCCTATACTTGGACCTGTAATAGCAAATGACTCGAGTGTGATGGCGTCAATTTTCGTACGTCTTCTTACTTAGTTCGCATTCCTGCTTCACGTGAAACCAGGGGCGAAGCTAGGATGTGGGAAGTGGGTGCCTGTGCACCCATAATTTTTTTGAAAATTAATGTATTTTTGTACAAATTTTTGTATGTGCACCCATAATAATTTATAACATGCACCCACAAAAATAGATAAACTCTAGAAAGAAACAAAACATATCAAATGTATTTAACAACTTAAACATAATTCACTCGATTTACAAAATCAATAAATCTTGGATTTAAAAGACATTTTTGTTTTAAAATATTTATCTATTAAAAGTTTCTCGGAATAAAAAAGAGTCTATTAGCTCAATATACCTAATATGAAGCAAAATTAAGAAACTATTCTAACTCACGTAAAACAATATTTCCTGTTTCAAAAATAACACAACTTGGCTATTTTACCCTTTGATTGATCACGTGACAATAAGAAAGAGAAATCATTCAACACCATCTTCACTATTTATCTTCTTCTTCATTATTTATCTTCCTTTTCATTTCTGACAATATCAATCTCTTCTCTTATCATTCATCGACAGCAATAACTTCTCCTCAAATCCACATCTCCCATTCTTTCTTTTTTCTCAATCCTTCAACCACAACCGATTTTGTTACAATCACTGTCATACGTACACTTTTCGTATCGCTTCGTCATTGCCACTGTCACAATAATTCAATTGATGCTCGATGTGCCATGTACTCCAGTAAATCATTGACTAAAAAATGGCTTTTCTCCCAAAAATCTCTCCGATTTATAAAACATCAATCCGAGATCGCACAAAAGAATTTTCTCTAATTTATGAACTTTTCCATTAGATTTCTGAAATTTAATATTAATGGATGAGTTAGGGATTGTGATTTCTAGAATCATCTTAGCAAATAGGCAACTGCAACTCGTTCCAAGGAGAGAAAAGCACAGTACATTGAGAAAATTGGGCGTAACAACTAGTAAGTTAACAAAAATGTTAAACGCTATACTTTAACGTAAAATGTTATATAAATTGTTAGCAGATAACTTATCCATCCGAAGGTATGCTCCCAATGAATCTATCAATGTATGTTAGCATGCTACATGTTTTGTTTGAGAGTTATATTTGCGTATTAACCATTAATAATTTTTTGTCACATCTAACAAAACATGTTTCAGTTAATGGAAGCTATCTTTTAACATCTTACCAACTATTTTATAAAGTGGCAACATGCTTTGTAACATCTAATCAAACATGTATCAGCTAATGCTTTGTAAAATTCTATCAACTATTTATTAGTTAGCGGCATCCACGATTTGGTAACATATAACCAAATTTGTATCAGATCACAATGCTTAATTCGTATCAACTAACCCAATATTTATCGGTTAACACCATTCCAGTTTGTTACATAGTGGCTACAATTACTTGTAATTGAAATATATGAGATCCAAGTCACAGCCATCGATCTTGTAAAGACGCCACTCTTTCTTCGACTATACTCATGATCTATAACCCAACACGCTTTTGCAAAATCATGAATTAAAGATATCGCAATTGCACATGCCATGGAATGACTTTAAATCCCCCATATTGTGTTCGACTTTGATCAAACTGCCAAAACGGTTACGGATAATCTTGTCAACAGAGAAACACGAATTGGAGCCATGTGCTGCTTTGAATGAACATATCTAGTCAAAAACAGATTCTTGGTGGTGGAACGTTGAAGACAAGCTTCAGGCCGAATGCTATCCAACCTCGACGTGACGAGGCTTGATGACTGTCTGAATCGAGATGATGTTCTTTTCATTTGTGATTTTTACAGAGAAGGTATGAGAAACGACGACGACAATAGCATATGAACGAGCAAGAGATGACATCAGATGAAGTTTTGTTTATAGCTGAAGAAAGAGAAAGGAAATTAATTACAGAGATGAGAAAGAGATGTAAAGTGGGGCTGAAAATTCAAGTAGACACGTGAGAGAGAGAAAAGAAAATTTGAAAGAGAGCAAAATCGGATTATCAAATTATGAATAGTGTAAAAAACACTGAAGTGGTAGATAGTTAATTATGAATTTTTGTAGGTATAGAGAGCCTAAATACTCAATAAAAAACTTAGCCTATTTAAGTAAATAAAAATAATTTAAACTTCAAAACTACATACGTAAGTTTTGAATTGTATATTTTTAATTACTAGTTTACCATTAAATTCTAAAAATAACAAAATATCTTATTTTGTAGTAAAACATTGCAGAAAAAAACATTTTTATATGAACAGATATTTTCTTTTAAATATACAAAAATTTAATGATTATTTATTCTATTTTTATTAAAATAAATTTAAATATTTTAAATACAGTGGAAAACTGATGAAAAGTAATATTGAAAATATTTTATGGTATTAAATTTAATAAATATTTACTTTATATTTTAATTAATATAATATTTATATATTATTTAATATTTATTAAATTAATATTAGTACACCCACTAAATTACTAGTCTGGATTCACCCCTGCGTGAAACATCAAATTATCAAAAGAGACCAAGTTCTACGCACACAATGATCAATTGCTGTTTACACACAGAAGCGGCGCTAGCAGTCCCGATTCTTGACTATGGCAACATGGACAATTGTCATGGATTCATAAGTCCAAAATCATTTTAGTGTTATTTTAAAGGTCTAGTTTATTTTGTTAAATTATCAAAAAGGTCCATAATTTACTAAATCTAATTTATTTACAAAGACAAAACAACAAAAAATATGTACGCTCCATTACCAAACTTTCAGATTGATAAAAGAAAAAAAAAGCCCTCCAACCAAAGCGGTGAGCCGTTAGCAACACAAAACACAAACCAAATATTCTATATATATTCTATTCATTGATCTTTAGTGAAATCCCTTCATTTTTAAAAGAATTGGTACTTTTTATTTGTTTCAGGTTACAGAGCTTCTTTTAGTCCAGGAAAAACAAGGAAAGAAACAAAACAAAAATTATAAAAGGGTCCATTTTTTTAGTTTCGCCTAAGGCTACTAAATTGGTTAAGACGGCCTGCTAACAAGATCAGCTGTTGGCGACAGATTAATGTCATTATGCTTCCAAATGCAAGCTCACTCTTGGTTTAGTGAGTTAACAACCAATCGGCATCTACCTCAACAACTGAATTATACCTCCTGTTGGCGTCAAACCATGCACCTTTCTGCACTATTGAACTAGCTTACAAGAGTACCACAGTACGTTACATTAAAATTGCAACAAAACTCTGTAACAGTATCAAACTGAACATTTATTTGTTTGGTCAACGTAAACTCAGCTACAAGTGAAAAACAAAGAAGATAATACGAAAGAAGATAAAAGCTGTTGAGCTCAAAACATGAAAGAGCATAGCTTAGAAGTCCCATGTCAAGAAAGGCAAAAGAAGGGGATTCCAAGGCCAAGAAAAGAACTGAAAACATACCTTGGTTCCTCTTGTTTTGCCCTCGTTTACACGGGACTGCCTAAGCTAATGCGTGTGTTCTTGTCACACCCTCTTTCAAGTTTTTCAGCTCAAATTGTTTTTCAAAAGGAGTTTATCCTAATTGTATCACATTCTGTCTTTTACCTTTGCTTTAACCAAAACAAACAAACAAATTAAAACAATGGAAACAACATTCCAAAAAACAGACGGAACATCAGCAACAGACGAGATCATCAATGTCATAAAACAAAGGAGGTCACTTCACTTGCAATGCTATTCTTAATAAAACTAAGAATATATCACAACTCTGTTGAGCATGTCATCATATCCAAGTTATAACAGGACTGAACATTATACTTAACAAATAAATAAGCAACAAGTTCCTTCCAAAAAAAAAAGTTTAAAACGAGAGAGAGAGCGAGATCATACAATAAGCAAAAGACATACACACATTCAAGCCTGAGTTCCAGTCAACGACTTCATCTGAATGTGATTAGAAGAATCACTAGAATTATTTGGCAACGCCTCGTAAGAACCAGTCCTCCTCACTCCAGCAGCCATCGCCACCATCGTGTACGTCACAAAGAGCAAGATAACAACAAGCACCACGTGGACAGTGAACATGAGATCCAAAACCGAGACAGCTCTCAGCTTAGACTCCTGAATATCACACTGCGTCGAACCTTCAACGCCCCCCGAAACATCAAGAAGACGATGACACCCCTCGGGGATAAACCCATCGACGTACAAAGAGAGCCCCGTCTGAAGCTGCCAGAGACCCTGAAGGCAGACGGAGGCAGCGAGTGCAGCGTCGGCGACGAAGAGCCTCGGCCTGCACGCGAGGAGCAGGCAGAGGAGGGAGCACAAGGCGGAGACGCGGGCGGACAGCGAATCGCAGTGAGCCTGGAGATCAGACGTCTGTATCGAGGCCGAGGCCGTTGCGGCGGAGTAGTGGAGGAAGAAGCCGCCGGAGGCGAGGGCGAAGAGGAGATCGGAGGGGAGAGGGACGAGGGAGGAGGCGGATTCGGAGAGGAGGAGGTAGACGGAGACGAGGAGGAAGAGGAGGAAGACGGCGGCGGAGTTGAGGGAGGAGAAGCGGTGGACGGGGGTGCTTCCTTTGACGAGGGGGTCGGAGTAGAACGAGATTAGGGTTTGGTGGAGGAAGGCGACGGAGAGGGAGAGTATGAGGATGATCAAGGGTAGTTTCTGGAGACGGTTGTTGTTTCCGGAGACACGTGGCAAGGGGTAGAAAGGCTTGGCGGCGTAGGATTGTGGAGACTTGAGGACGTGGAAGAATGTGCAGACGAGATGGTACAATCCGAGGGTTAGCAGAGAAGCCGAGGCGAAGAGCTTGTATAACATCCCTCCCATTTTGAACGGAAAGGCTTGTAGATCGGATACTTTTTTGGCCGTGATCGATCGATAAGAGTTACTCGGAGAGAGAGAGAGAGAGACTTTGATCTTGGTCGGATTTGTTGTCCGATCCGTATAAGAGACAGGGAGTAGAGGGAGATCTGGTCAACTACCCTAAACCGGCTGATGTTTTTCGGTTATCGGATTATAAATTACCATTTTAACCGGTTTAGCTCTTCGATAGAGAATTTGCGGTAAACCACTGGAGGGAGTCCCCCACACGTTTTTTCGTAAAAATGTGGAAGGTGTATGGAATGAATGAGATTAGGACTAGTTGGAGCTTGATTTGTTGCAAAATTAAAAATTGAATCATAATATTTATGTGCAATAAATCATAAAATGGTACATTAATGTGTGGGTGACGAATAATAATCATTAACTCATAAGCAAATTAATAAAAAGACAATGAGAGATTCAGTTTATTTGAATGGTAAATAATAAAAGAGTTGTTGTAAAAGCTAATGTTGTCATCGAAAAGGACTGAGAAAAGGAGTTGTCAGTGGAGGAGCTTCGGTCCGAGTTAGTAGATCCTCGAGATCCTGCATAAGACACAAGATTGAGACAAAAACATATTTTAGCTGGAAAAAAAGAAGAACATTGGTTTTTTCAAGTAAGAAAATAGTGCGTACGAGACGAGTCAAGCAGGCGATGAGATTGAAGTGTTCTCCACATCTAGCGGGCAACATTTGTGCATCGTTGACATTGATGTCAGCTTGCTCGGCCTGTGAATTCCCACGGTTACTTATCATACGGCACAAGCACTCTGGATTGTTCTTTATTACTGATTTGAGAGGGTTACAGCATACTTGAGGCATTTCTTTTGTTCCACTCAGATAATTTAGGCATGGAGCAAGCTGGTTTAGGCACGAAACGCTATGTCCCCTTGTGTGCATCAGTCCGGAGTTTGCTACAATTAGAAGTGCAACTGCGATGACATTAAAAGAGAAAATCTTCATCTCCATTTTCTTTACCACCTTAATTTCCTCTACTGGAAACCACTTATATGTATATGCTTTTTTAATTGTGTTTGGTAACCAGCTTTTGAAACAGGTAGACATGGTTCACATGTCAAACCTACTACCATTGATAGGCATGGGCATTCGGGGTTCCAATCGGGTTTCGGTTCGGATCTAATCGGGTGTAGGGTTTTCGGGTTTACAAAAATTAGCCCCATTCTGGTCTTTATAAAGTTTGGATCGGTCTCGGTTCGGGTTTAGTCGGGTTCGGTCCGGGTTTGGTAACATACCGAAGATCCGACTAAACCCGATATACTTTCGGGTCTCGGTTCTTAACCAGGTTTCGGTTCTGAAGCACTAACTTATACTTGCTTAGACACTACTAAATACTTGCTATTATATTACTACTCGGCCTCTTTATGAATAATGCCATGTACGTTAACCTAAAAACAGGTCGTAAAGCTACTCTGTATACAAAAGGCAAACATAAAAATAGACACATCGAATTTTAATAAGACACAGATAAAAGCAACTTTCAAACTTTATTAAAAAGAAGGGATGCAAAGATCACAGTTATTGAAATGAAAACCAAACGAGAATAACCAATAACCAAGTGAAAACCAGGTCTAAACGCAACATTATTCAATAAAATAAAAACCAACTCTTTCATACTTCCAGCTTCAGCCTCACGTTCAAGCTTCAGCCTTCAAACTCAAACATCCAGACATCAATCGCCAATGTTTTGAGCTTCAAACTCTGACAACAAAAAGGTAAATGATTAAAGTGAAATGACTAATATACAAAATTTAATGAATAAAGCATAAGTTAGAGAAACATACCTTTCTCAAGCTTCATCACACTCATATGAAACAAGTTATATCTTAAGAACTTTCAACCAAAGTCAACAACAGAAGCTTCTAAAAACGATTTGTGACAGAAGCGTAAAGACTTTCAACCAAAGTCAAAATAAGAGAACAATTATAGAATCTAATAACAACAGAAGTTACATGTATCGAATATTAAGACTAATCAAAATCGCGAGGCTTGACCCAAAACACCAACATATTATCCCAACCAAAAACGTGAAATTGAAAAACGAAATTAAATTTATCGAGAACTCAAGAGAAAATTGAGTACATCGGATTGATTATTTTCTGACTAAAGAGATGGATTGGTTTATCAATTTTGAAGAATCGCAAAGCCATTTATATAGGAACTGGTATATAGGGTTTCAAATTTGAATCGATGATGAGAATCAGTGAGGATATTTGATTACGGGGTTAAGGAAAAGATATATGAAACAATATTACGGGATGATGAGATTTCGGAAAGGTTTGGTAGAGGATTTCGCAGAGAATCTCGGTGTTAGGCTGTGTAATCGAAATGAAAATGGAAAGGGATTAGGGTTGAAAAAGTTCGGGTTTTAGGAGTAACCAATCGGATCTCGGGTTTTTACCCGACCCGACCCGACACCCGTTGTACCAAGAAAACATGACCCGATCGGTAGGGTTTTCGGGTTCGGATTTATTGCCCAGGCCTAACCATTCACGACCGACAAACATGTAATTAAGTTACCAGAATCCATCAAATATGAAAAATTTCAGATTACATAAAATTTTCAGCATATTAGACACCAGAAGACACAAATGTAGTACGTCAACCTACAAATAATCTAGTTCTACTATAAGAAACCAAACATGCCATAGCCCACCATACATGAATGGGCTTTTGAGTTCACAGGCCCATACCGAATATTTTGTGAGAATTTGTGAAGGACACAAAGGAGATGTTTGTTTTTGGTTAAAATACAAAAGAGAAAAATAATTTATTTATTCAAAAATAAGACAAACAATCACTTTGATCATAGATCAAGGACGGCGAAACATACTGAAATCCAAAAAAAAGATATAAATGAGAAAATAATTAATTATGGATGAGAAGATCTGAAGATGTTAATTATAGGAGCCGAAGTGGTTGAAAGAGTCAGAAACCGGAGGCATTGTGCTGAACATTGGACCATGGACGTAGTCACCCTCGAAATAGGTAGCGGTCGAGTAGTCGTCAACGCTCCACTGTGGTTGGCTATAACAAGAATTTGACAAGTCGCTTGGCAAAGGAGGCAACTCGCTGCTGCTGTTAGAATAACAAGAAGAGGAGCCACCAAACATGTAACTACTCTCCACTTGATCAGAATGAGGCTGCAGCATTAGCGAATCTGTTGATGAATATTGGTTAAACATCATCATGTAATCCGCAGGATCATTAGAACAAGGAGGAGCAGCTGCAGTAGGAGGTGGAGGGGGAGGCGGATCATCAGGAGAAATAATGGAGGTGACGGAGGATGAAGGAGGCATGTCTGAGTAAACGAAGTTGGTTCGGGCACGAGTGCCACGCATGGACCTGGCGGCTCTATCGTAGGCCAAGGCAGCTTCCTCGGCCGTATCAAACGTGCCAAGCCAGTGACGCTCCTTGGTTGTTGGGTCTCTAATCTCAGCCGCGTATCTTCCCCAAGGCCTCCTTCTCACCCCAAGAAACCTCGCACCACCCTCTTCTTGCTTCTTCTTGCTCTTTGACGATGTTGTGTTCATCCTTCTTATTTCTCTATGAGGGTAAACAAATGTTTTGAATATCTTTTTTTGCTAGTTGGAGGAGAAGAACAAAGTGAAAAGGAATGTGCGTTGGTCTTATAAAAGTATCCCTTCCACGACCCCTTTATATAAGAGTTACACCTTTCTTTTCTCTCTCTTTTCATTTTCTTTAATATTTGAAATCTTTATACATCATTTAAAAATAGCTCTGCGTTGAGTCAATTGTGCCCATGATATACCAATTATCAATCAATCAAATATATATATATATATATAATTAGTAATGATTCATTTTCCACTTGGTAGCATGTTTCATGCATACCTCAAAGGTTGTACTACACTAGTGAATTGCATACATTTGGTCCTGCTCAAATCTAATGCATAGATCGGTCTGATTTTGTCCATTCACAAAAGTATTTTTTAGAAACGAGAGTGAACAATTAACGAGGAGAGGATCGAGGAGAGGATCATCAAAATAAATACTTAAAACAAGATGCCAGATATAACTAAATAGACTCATCATTCATCAACAAATAATAAGCTGAAAATAAAGGATGAGGAATGATAAGACCCATAATTAGCATGTTACCTTAGATTCTAATGACCCAATTGATAAAAAAAAAAATTATAGTGAAATTACGTAATAGAAAAACTATTAAAAGTCGGAGAATATATCTTGTATAACGAGTCCAAATACTATTGCATGTGATGGTCCAAATTTAAACGATGGAATGTTCATGAACTGCGATAATTTCATATACATATGAAACATAAACAATTTCGTTCTTATCAATCATACAACACATAAAAGCAATGAGTTTGGTAGTAATAATTGGGAAAGAAAGAGTGCAATGATGGCCGCATGATGGATGGTAGTCGACTTAATTATGAGGATGAAGCAATTGCGTAAGCATCTATTATATGTATGTGTTAATCTTGAAAAACAACCACCTATGTTTTGACTTTTGACCTACACAAATGGCGACATATGCTGAAATCTCATAGAGATCTTATTATGATATGAGTATCTAAGGAATCAAGTAGTAGAATTTCTTGTACGATCTTATTTTGTGTCAGAAGACCAAAGACCATTTATGTTTGGCTATACGACCAACGTTAGGGACGGTGGTAATGGATCGTATATTTCTTACTCTTTTATACTATAATATATACTCCCCATTAGTCTATATGTATAATAATCAGAACGTGTGTACTAAAAGTGGTTGTTAATTAACTAGAGAATAATCAAACACACAAATACAAAATACGGTAACGCATGTGCTTTCAATTTTATAGGGTGCAACTTCAATGAATACTGCCACACCCTTTGTTCGTCTTCCATATTCTAATCCAAAGGGCATCTATCGATTTCCTTATCGTTTTTATTTCTTCTAATCATATATGCTTGTCAGCTTGGCTATTGTAGTATACAACACCTTTCTAAATTCAGTTTCTCAATATATATTCTTACCGAAACACCATTTAAATTCGTTTCTCTAACTTTATGTCTAATTGTATATTCTAAAACAAATTTGTTTGTAAACATGCATTATTGAGGACAAAGGGATTTGGGTTGCATGTGAGCAATCTTTTATGCTTTTCTAATTTCATCTCTAGTCTTAATTCATTGGAGAAACCAAGTCCTATAATTTTATGTTCCCCCCCTTTTGACCTACTCTAAATTTTCTCGTTTAGTTTATATTCTTATTCCAATCTTCGATACATTGAATCTTGTTTTCATTTTACGTTAATCCTCTTCCATTTTCTATCGTATCTTGGTTTTATCCTCTTATCCTAGTTATTTTTTGAATATGAGTACATGCAACAAATATATACTACATTAATGTAATAGACAAAAGATTTATACAAACCTATATAGGGTTTTGGTCAAGAATACTATCAAATCAAGCGGCAACTAAGCTCTTTTGGTCGATCACTGCCATTTCACGACCGTTATATGTAATTTCATCGACATATTCCATATTTTTATTGGAACAGTTGGCAGGACGTTTTATTCTATGGTTCTAGTCAAATGTAGAACATTTCTCTTACTTTTTTTTTTATGTAAAATATTTTGGTAGGTTATCTGTGGATTTGGGCCTATAATGGTGTTTGTTTTGGTAGAAGAACAAAAGAGAAGAAAGAAGAGACGCATGTGCGCCCAACGTGGAAAGGCATTCTCTTGGACGCTTAACATAATTAATCCTTTTTCTAATTATTGGCAACACAAATATGTTTTGTCTTGTTTTAATCTAATTACTCGTTTAATCAAATGACCATGTGATGACTGATGAGCGCATTAATTAACCATTATGTAATAATTCTCTAAAAAGTTAGAAAAACAAAGGGAGTCTGCTTTTGGTTTAAACCTGAAAGTGATGTATGTGAGAAGTTTACGGGCACGAGGTTTGCAGCCACCGATCAATTAATCGTCCAAGTAGTCTATACAAGTTAATTTATCCTGACGCGGTAGTGTAGTGTTGAAACTAAGGAGTTAATTAAGATGAATTTAACCAGTGATTACACTTACAATAGCACTACTACTTGCTCCCAATTCTAATGTTCCAGCCTCAAAGCCATATCTTTCTCTGCTTCATGTAATAATTTCCTGAGATGGCCAGTTTTCTCATGAAGTAAGCCTTAGTGGATCGTATGAACTCATAAATGCACTCAAGACTTGTACATATTCCCCTGATATGCTCTCCAATTGAAGCTTTTCTGAGTTGTATTGCTCCATTAGATCCTGCAAGTTGGCGAATGACCGCTCAGCTTCACTAGTTCCTGGCTCGTTTCATGTTTCACAATGGATTAATGGAACCACTTGAAAAAGGAAAAATGCACTCAAAATACTTCATCCACACTCAGCTTGGAAAGAGCACAACTTGTTGGCTGATCAACATGCAGACTCACATCCATTGCTCTTCAAGAGAGATAATAAAGAACTAGATAACGCATAAGAGTTGAAAGAGTATTTCCAAGTGTAATAATATTTTAAAGAAACAAAATTGTTGATAACTGAAGTACCTTGGTTCGCAATAGGGCTGGGCATTTCGGGTATCGGTTCGGTTCGGTTCGGGTTTTTGGTAGTTCGGATAGGGGCTAGAGGATCCATTTAGTACTTGACCTATATTCGGTTCGGTTCGGTTCGGATAGTTTCGGGTTCGGTTTGGTTCGGATAGTAAATGTAGGAACCGGAAAATATCCGGAAAAAGTTCGGTTCTCATTTGGATCCGGTTCGGGTTCGGATAGTTCGGGTAGTTCGGATAATTTGGATAAAATATCGGTTATTTAGGGTAGAATATCAAATAATTAGGATGATTTAGATAAAAAATTTGGATATTTCGGATTACTTTGGATATTTCGGATAAAACTATCTGGATAGTTTTGGATACTTTCGGGTAGTTTGGATACTTTATAATAATTTAGTTATCCTCAACTATTTTCAGATACTTTTAATAGAATTTTAAATTAAAAATATATATTTAGTGATGTTATATGTATATATAATTAATATTTTTATATATTCGGGTACCCGTTCGGTTCTCGGTTCGGTTCCGGTTCGGTTCGGTTATTTCGGATATAAAAATATAAGAACCGTTCGGGTATTTGAGGGTATTAGTCCGGTTCCGGTTTCGGGTATTTCGGTTCGGTTCTTCGGTTCTAGTTATTTTGCCCAGGCATAGTTCGCAATAGCAGCAGAATGTATATCAGAAGTAGAGCCTTGACTAACAAGCCTGCCTTGATTTCTTAAGCCCACCGATTGACTTGTTAATTCTAGTACAATACAGACTGCACATGGTTTGGGCTTTGTAGGCCCACGTACTTAAGACAGCCTACGGTAATTTCCAGATGCATTTAGACCAGCATGATTAACCCGGTCTCTTATTTGAGGTTCTTAATTCATGATTTAACACTTTTTGACTAAAAAACGTCTCTTATATCTCTTATTTAAGAGACGGTTATTAGTTTTTCTTTGTTAAAAGCTAAGAACCTCAGTTAAGAAACTAAGATTAATCATGGTCTTATATATTTTTTTTTTGTCGGCCATTTATAAACAAAAAGTAATAAAAAAAGAAAATTTATAATCCGAGGTATCTCGCATGCCGAAACCAACTGACTAGTTCTCTGAGGTCTGTTTACTGGCGCTAAACAGTTTTGGTTGCTCGCAATAAGAATTATATATCCATATCACCTTGTCACACAAACGGATAAATCTAAGTTTGGTAGGTTTCAAACCCAGAATGCTTATCATGATGTGTAGCTCATCTTAGGATTACCCGAGGAACGAGCTTGTCAACTACGACGGGTAAATCATGTGAGCGGTTAAAGGTAGCTTGTTGCTCAGCTGTGTTTAGTTTTAAAGAAAGAGGATGGCACATGTCCACTTATTACCTACACTTGCTATACTTGTTAGCCTAAACCATCACAGAGAGACATAGAGGAATGAGAGAAACAGTGGATTGGAAATAGAGTTAGGAAAACCGGCACCCTACCCACTGGTACATGAGAGCGCCAGAAATTGGAATTCAAGAACCATGGAGATAAGTGGGGAGAGGAGAGGGGAAGTCCAAAATTGCAATAAGTTTGATAATGATCGAGTGACATTGTTTTTTCGGTCTGAACCAAAGAACCCTTCATATATGATCAGAGATTTGTCTATGAAACAAATCCGAGTTTGAAGAAGGGGAAGGATAAGGAATACTCGATCCGGAACATATAAAATAGAATTTATTCAATCACATAGTTTGGATTCCTAGAATATGGCACATTCGGGGCTTTCTATTTGATTGTATCGAAAGACCTAATGAATTGAGATTTTTCTATTTGGCCGGGTCATTTCGGGGCAAGCAGATCATTTATGATGAACAAATATTAGCTTCAAGAGAATGATTCGGAGTTCTTACAAAGCGGAACCATATAATACTAGAATCGAGATAGGTCTTCCAAAAAACAACCAAAAAACAAGAAAACAACTTTAGTGGAAGAAGCTGCCTAAGTTTCTAAAAGAATAAAGAAGTAATATTTTAATAAAAAATATATTTAATTTTTTTTTTAAATACTAAAGCCAACAAACAAAATGGCACCTGTAAAATCCAGTTTCTAAAAGGTTCGGTGCAAAAAACTTCTCCATATTTTCTCACATATTATTTCATTATTTTTACTTTTTAATATAAAATATTCTTTGTACATATTACCGATGGACTTGTTCTTCGTAAAATGCAGATAGTATATTTTTATACGCTTGAATAATAAAGTTAAAATTCTAACACTAACCTTACTTTAGTAAATAATATTTTTTAAAAATTATTATATATAGTAATTATCTTAATTATATAGGTAAGAAAATAAAAAACTACGAAGTTGTATTGAAAACTACAATCTTTATAAAACAAAGTAAAAGTTTCAAAACAATAATTTTAGTGGAATGGAGGGAGTATAAGAGAAAATTAAAAAATCCCCTAAAGAAATATATTTAAAAATTCATGAAAGGGTAACCAACTCTCAAACAAAAAGCGAAACAAAACAATTGTAAATAGGAGTGGGACTACCTTCATTTCATATCCAGAGATTATATAATCTCGAAAACTTCCTCTTTTAGGCCAACATTATCGGTGGTTCTTAAGAGCAAGTGCATCAATAGGACTTTTAGAATGGTCCTTAGAGTATTTAATTAGTTTATGTAGTTTAGAACTTTGGTTAAGGACTTTTGTTAAAATGTTGATTATGGGTGGGACTTTTGATAAGTCCTTAGGTTTTTAAATTTTTTTTTAAACTAGTTTTTAAAATTACAAACATTTTATTAGTGGAAAAAAATACAAAGTTAAGAAATTAAAACACACAATTTATTCATAGAAACTTAAAATTACATATTATTCGGAAGATGTCCAAATTTAGCCCATATATTTTCAATCAAATCGTCTTTTAAGTTTTCATGGATTTGTCTATTCCGAAGCCTCGTTCGACGATCCATTGTAGTGCCGACATTTTCACTGATATTCGAAGGCATGTTGACGGTAAATGTATCCGGAACTTCTCTTGGTTGAAACTCAAATTTCTTATACTGAGTGAATGATGTCCGTTCATCTTCGACAATCATATTATGGAGTATGATACATGCTCTCATAACATTTTCTATTTTCTCTTTATCCCATAACTTTGACGGATTTTTGACAACAGCAAATCTAGCTTGAAGGACTCCGAAGGCACGCTCGACATCTTTTCGAACTGATTCTTGGGTTTGAGCAAATAATGAATGCTTCTGATTTTGTGGTAGTCGGATAAATTGAATAAAAGCCGCCCATTTCGGATAAATACCATCAGTGAGATAATATCCGAAATGGTACTGATTATCATTAACATAGAAGTTTACTTGTGGCGCGATGCCATTAATAATGTCGTCAAAAACAGGTGATCGATCAAGAATATTTAGATCGTTCATAGTACCTGGTGCTCCAAAAAACGCGTGTCATATCCAGAGGTCATACGAAGCTACCGCCTACAACACAATTGTCGGTTTTCCGGTTCCTCGTGAGTACATTCCTTTCCAAGCCGTGGGGAAATTCTTCCACTCCCAATGCATACAGTCGATGCTTCCAAGCATCCCCGGAAATCCACGTTGTTCTCCGATATGTAGTAGTCTTTGCAGATCCTCTTGTGTTGGACGTCGTAGATATTCTTCACCAAACAAGGTTATTATTCCGGCGGTAAATTTGTGCAAACATTTTCGAGCTGTTGATTCGCCTAGACGGATATATTCGTCCACCGAGTCCGCCGCAGCACCGTATGCCAATTGTCGAATTGCTGCAGTACATTTTTGTAGAGGTGTTAGACTTGTCCGTCCGGTACAATCTTCTGATAGTCGAAAATACGGAATCTCTGTGGAGAAACGATTCACAATACGCAGGAACAAACTTTTGTTCATTCGAAACCGTCGGCGGAAAAGAGCGGGAGAGTAAGTTGGATTGTCGGCAAAATAATCATTCCAAAGCAAGGTGTGGCCTTCTTCCCGGTGTCTCTCATGAACATTACGGCGTTGTCTATCTTCTGGTTCTTGTACGAGAGGACAATTGTTATAAAATTCTTCATAAGGAGTATCAAGATCGATCTCATCATCATCATCTTTATGATAATGATAATGGGATGAAGAAGCCATTATAAATTATTGAAAAGTGGTTGTGATTGTTTTAGAAGTGTTGTGACTCTAATTGAAAGACATGTTATATTTATAGCTATACAATATGTGAACCAAACACGTTTTCTCATATTACAACTAATTTTAGTTATTTGAATAGGTATATGTAAAAACACGTTTTCTCAATATTACAACTACTTTGTAGATGGGAGAGTAGGTACATGATCATACGAGCAGCTACTCCGATGGCTATTATCACTAACACAACAACCAGAACACCTAGAACTAGTTCAAACCCATTACCAAATCTAGATTTCTTTCTACCTAAGTCACAGACAATGCTCTCCAACCTAACCAATTTCTGCTCCATATCAAATTGAACTTCCTTTAACTCCCACAGCTCGGTCTCCTCGTAATCGACGAATGAAAGAGAATCTACCTTATCAGTGAGGAGGGTCACTTGTGCACCAATGGCTTTGATCTCCTCTGTAGCCGCGACGTCCCACCACTTGTAGACATGGCAGTCTCCGTCCTGTTTGTTCTTGCAGGTGTAGAACATTCTCCTCGGGTCAGTTCTTGTGTAAGAAGTGGCTACAAGTGGCTCGCCACCACAGTAGCACTCTTTGGGGAAGCCAAACTCCACTTCAGGCTGCGGAGGGTACTGATGGCGTGCGGCTTGATCTGAGCTTGGTCCAGCTGGATATACATCTCTGTAGAGCTGTTTCCACTGTCTGCTGAACCTCCTAAACCGTAATCCTCCGACTCAGACGGCTGCGTGTACGAATAATCCAAACCCATGGCCTGAGAATAATCAAAACAAAACACATTAGACAGAGAATATAATTTAAAAACAGAACATAGAACACATGTCACAGCACACATTAAACCAAAAATAATTCTTAGAATTAAACACAAACGATATATATTACACAACATAGACTCTTAGGATTTAAAAACTAGAAAAATTCGGCCAACAGCATGTTCTTCACATTTTCTTCCCTCTCGGTTGGCTCCTTCTTAGCAAGGAGAGTGTCTAAAATGGCCAGCTTCGAGAGCCTCTCCTTCTTCGCCAAATCCTCCATCTTGAGCTCATGGACGCTCTTAAAGTCCTCGACAGCCATCCCCTTCCTAGAATTCCTTCTTGCTTTCGTAGCTTTGATACCTTCGGGACGGGGCTCTTCCTCACCAACGTTACTGCTTGATGCTTGGGAACCAACCTCACCAGTCTTTCTCTTCTCACCGCCAGACTTTGGAGTGTTCAGGCTCAGCCACTTCTGTTTGTATCTCAGAAGACACCATGCATGGTCCAAGGTGAACTTGGAGCCGTGATCCGCAAAGTAGATCTCATGAGCTTTCTTCACTAAGTCGTTGTCATTCTGACCGCTACTTTGAAGCCTCTCCGCAGCTGCGTATGCTGCACAATACTTGTTTGTATCCCCATTGATTTTAGGCCATCTCTGCTTACAATGCTCTCCATCTCTCTTCTCATGATGAGCTGCTGAAAAGTAAT
>NC_027756.1:49196455-49236539 GCF_000695525.1 Brassica oleracea var. oleracea | reverse complement strand
AATCTATCAACGAAACTATAGCAAGTAAAACAATGCAAATGAACATTCAACTTAACCCACATGCGATACTTCATATTGACGATTCTTTGTTTCTCAAGAAACTATAGCAACTAAACACACATTCGATACTATATTGACGATTCTTTGTTCACAACACAGATTCAGAGGAGATACAACACGAAAACAAAACCCAATCATCCAAACAACAGACGGTTAGGTTCAGAGGAGGTACTAAACGAAATCAGGACTGATTTAATCTAACATGCAGATTCGATTTAAGGATTACACACAACACAGATTCGAAATCGGGATCCTAACGAAGAAGATACATACCTTCTTCAAATGAATCTACGGAGAATCCGATGATATCGAAGCTGAACAGAGATTGGGGAGAGATTAGGGAGATATATGGAGAGATTCCTAGAGAAGTCGCCGTGATTGGAGAGAGATGTGCGACGAACCCTATCGCCAAATAAATCGTCGTCGAGAGAGGATCGGGAGAGGAAGAGTTCAGGTGTGTTGAAGAATGTCGTGTTTTGCCCTAACCGTCTCGGACCCTTCTCACCGCGACACGTGCCACTAAGGACGCCCATCGAACAGATCTAAGTTAACATCCGTTTGTTTTGATTTTGGGCTTTTTGATTTATTTTTAAACCCAAAAACACTAAGGACGTCCAATAAGGACGTCGATGCTGATGCTCTAACAAAGTCCTTAATGAAAATCATCCCAAAAATAAATCAAAATAAATGAAAAAACTAAGGACCTGCTTTTAATTAAGAACTTTTTGACAACGTCCTTAGCGTTACCTTGGAGAGAAAAGGAGGGCAGTCTTCTTCTCTTCTTCTTCTTCGTTCGTGTTATCTCTCCAATAACAACAAAGCTGAGTCTTCTTCTTCCTCCATTCTTCTCTTCTTCGATCAAAGTAAGTTTGTTTAGTTTTGAGAATCGTGTCTTTCATCAAGGGTTGGGTTTAATTTTTTTTAATCAGATATTTGGGCCTCTTTCCTTGATTGCTCACCACCTGCTCGACGAATTTCCTCAATAGAAATTCTAAGCTTTTTTTTTTCATCTCCAACGGAGCTATCTATAGATTGTTTCAGTTATTCATGTATAATTGTGAGTTGTCATCTGAATTTTGAACATTTTTTTTTGCAGTAGGAATATTGAGGGAGTCCAATGGCAGAAGTGAGTCTTGGTATGCTTATAGACATTGTGGACGAGAAGTGGATGAGGGACACTCTCCCTGTTGATGGTTAACTTTCTCACCTCAAGATCGTTGTAATTAAGTACCCACTTGTTCATCAGATTAATTGTTAGTGTTGTTTATTTATTGTTTGCAGATCTCCCATTGCCTCTAGTGTTTGCTGTTAGGACTGATGATACTGAAGAAACCAGTATGTTTTTTTTTTCCACTTTGTTTGTCTTGATTTTACACTTGTCAAAAAACCTGATAGCTAGCTAGCTTGAATTCATCATGTTGATGCATAATATGTTAAACACTCCGAATTGAGATGTCATAAGGAAACCAATGTTGAGATGTCATAAGGAAACCAATGGAGACAGAACCACTTTGTGTTTGTTTCAGATAGTGTGAGATAAACTGAGTTTTTTATACGATTAAAACATTTGCGATTGAAACATATTTTTTCAATTGTAAAGATAACTAAGGACTTTACAAAGTCCTACCAATAATCAACATTTTTCTAAATTTCTTTAACCTTGTTTCTTAAGGCACAAATAATACTAAAATAAGCTAAGGACTTTTTTTAAGTCCTACCAATAATGATGCTCTTAGTAATCGATAAGAAATGTCATGTAGAAGGTATATCCTGGTGGCAAATCATCACCAAATTATCTAATGAAACCGAAAAGGCTAACAAAAAAAGAAGATCATAGTATTAGTATATACAAGACGTAAATCTATATCACATATACTTTCAAAATATTAAACAAACAAGAGAAAGTCCTTTTCTAAAAAAAAACACAAGAGTAAGACCATCGATTAAACCTTAAAGACTAAGTATAAGATAAAGACACATGCGTGTAAGCAAGAAACATGCCGCAAGCCGACACACGCTCAAATACCATCGTTTTGGCCGTCCCTGGTTCCGGCAGGCAGAGCTATATTTCGGTAAGCACGAGCTTTTGGTTCGAATGATTATAATAAGCGCTCTGGAGTGCGTACTTACCATTGAGGAAACACACTAACGTTCTCGTGACTTAGCTTATAAGTTATAATGGCCCACGTCCATAATATCGTAACCCCATATGGTGTCAGAGTCAAGTTCAAGGGCCCACCTTCTATTATGGCCCATGAATACCTAATTATGGGTCGATGCTATTATCTTCTCCAACAAAAATATCTAAAACATGAATACCTAATCATGTTGCTAATCATGTTTGTGGCCGATAAAACAACAGTGATGTCAGTGAATAGTGAGTAGTAAACAAAGGTGTCACAAGCATTGATTAACCCATAGTTCTTATTTAAGAATCAGTTCTTAACTTTTTTAGTTAAAAGTTAAAAAACAGTTTCTTAACTTCCGCTAAGAACTTTAGTTTAAGAACCCCGGATTAATCATGGTATTAATGACAGAGAAAAAGAAAGCAAAACAAATGAATCTTGCGTTGTCTGGAAAACGAAAAAAGAGGCGTAACTAAATGTAAGACTAGGTTTTTTTGTGCTAAACAATGTAAGACTAGTTATTTTATTTAATTAGTTAGTTATAGGATTAGAAGGAAAATGAAGAAGAAAATTAGGTTAGTAGAAGCTAACGATGGAGTTAAGTATGCACGTGAGGGGTGTGAGAAGTAAAAGAAGCTATACAACTATCCCCTAGAAACTGACGAGTAGCTGTACGTAAAATCTTTTGATTTATACATAGAATAAATAATAAATACGAACATAGAAATGAATACGACTTGTTGGTGCGAATATACGCAAATCAATAAAACCAACCATTCAATTTTTTTTGGTAAGTAGCGGAATAAAAGGGAAGCAAGAAGAGCCACAGGAAAGAGGAAAGGGAGCTAACACATAGACACGTTGTGTTCATCTACCCGTCCATCCAACCTACCACACTCCCTTCTCTTTTTTTTTTTTTTTTTTTTTTGTTCAAACCACACTCCCTTCTCTTTTTCTCCTTTGTCATCTTCTTTATATAATCTATCACTCCCAATATGTTTTCTAAATATATACATATAACATACTACATAAAGTCACGCATCGATCAAACTCTTGTAACTAAAACCAAGTTGGTAATACTATGGTGATGGGTACACCGTCTTCGTTGGATGAGATCAGAAAGGCACAGAGAGCAGATGGCCCAGCAGGTATCTTGGCGATAGGCACGGCTAACCCTGCCAACCATGTGATCCAAGCGGAGTATCCTGACTACTACTTCCGCATCACCAACAGCGAACACATGACTGACCTTAAAGAGAAGTTCAAGCGCATGTGTATGTCTTTAACAAACCCTACTTTATATTCCTTCTTTTATAGCATATTTACTTAACAAACGACTACTATAATAGGCGACAAGTCGACTATAAGGAAACGCCACATGCACCTAACCGAAGAGTTTCTAAAGGAGAACCCAGACATGTGCGCCTACATGGCTCCTTCTCTCGACGCTCGACAGGACATCGTGGTGGTCGAAGTCCCTAAGTTAGGCAAAGAGGCGGCAGTGAAGGCCATCAAGGAATGGGGCCAGCCCAAGTCCAAGATTACCCACGTTGTCTTCTGCACTACCTCAGGAGTCGACATGCCTGGTGCTGACTACCAGCTCACAAAGCTCCTCGGTCTTCGTCCTTCCGTCAAGCGTCTCATGATGTACCAGCAAGGTTGCTTCGCCGGCGGCACCGTCCTCCGTCTCGCCAAGGATCTCGCTGAGAACAACCGTGGCGCGCGTGTTCTCGTTGTCTGCTCCGAGATCATAGCCGTCACGTTCCGTGGCCCCTCTGACACCCACCTTGACTCCCTCGTTGGACAGGCTCTCTTCAGTGACGGCGCCGCCGCGCTCATTGTCGGTTCGGACCCGGATACCTCTGCTGGAGAGAAGCCCATCTTCGAGATGGTGTCTGCGGCCCAGACCATACTACCAGACTCTGACGGTGCCATAGATGGACACTTGAGGGAAGTGGGACTCACCTTCCATCTCCTCAAGGACGTCCCTGGGCTCATCTCCAAGAACATCGAGAAGAGTCTAGACGAAGCGTTTAAACCCTTAGGGATAAGCGACTGGAACTCCCTCTTCTGGATAGCTCACCCTGGTGGTCCAGCGATCCTTGACGAGGTTGAGAAAAAGCTAGGGCTCAAGGCTGAGAAGATGAGAGCCACGCGTCACGTGTTGAGCGAGTACGGTAACATGTCTAGCGCGTGTGTTCTCTTCATATTGGACGAGATGAGGAGGAAGTCAGCGGAAGATGGTGTGGCTACGACAGGAGAAGGGTTGGAGTGGGGTGTCTTGTTTGGTTTCGGACCAGGTCTTACTGTAGAGACAGTGGTCTTGCACAGCGTTCCTGTTTGAACAGAAACGCTTCCTTCCTATATGCCTACCTACCTACATATACCATATCATCTTGTCTCATGTTTCTTCAAATCAATATATTAATATATATGTAATGCAATAATTAAGGAAGAATTCATGAAGTGTGAAGTGTGTGGCCTCAGCTGTCGATTAGTCCTTCAAAATTTAATTATGTCCTTCTCTCCTTTATTACAATTATTAAATTTATGTTTTGATAGAAATCAAATACTTGTATATACAGCCACAAGGTCTAGAAATCGTCTAGCTGCTTAAACAGATTCTGTACGATAAGCAGCTAGCCACTGGAATCTACAAGGTCACATCCCTACAGATACCCCCACTACTAATCTACTCATGTATCTGTATACTACAATGATTCTCAAAAAGGTAGGCTCTTGGATAGTCAACTTTTTTATCAAGTTTGAGAAACTGGATCAGTGATATAGTTTGTAGCAAAGAAATTAAACAATCAATAACTTTAAGTGAAAAGACAAAATGTAAGATTCAAATGAAAAAGGTAGGTAGCTGGAGTATCCTCGTTTCATACCTAGCACATAACTGAAAACCTAAATATGTACAAAACAAAAAATTCCTCTGTTTATCTTTCTATGTACAGACACCATAATAATAAATGGACAAGAAAACTGAAAAAACCCATGTTGGGTTTTGTATAATCTTTAAAATGACCAGGTGCGTCTTCAGCAAATGCAAAAACTTCACAAACGATGGTTACGGATTCCATGACCTTGGATACAGCTTCCCTAGTGGGTCATGGAGACCAGAGTTCTCACGACTCTGGTTCATCCATACTACATCATCTGGCATCAAAGACGTTGCCGCCGGGTTGTTGCTACCGCTTAAGTAATCAAGCGGATTCGTAGGCTGAGCTAAACTGCTGCCTGCCTGAGTTGTGCCTCCCGCCATGAGCATCTCGTAGTTACCGGATGCAACCACTTGACCACTCGAACTTTCGGGCTCCAAAGCAGATCTAGAACGGCGCAACTGACTGCACTGAGAGAAAACAGAGAATAAGCTTTGATCTGAACTACTTCCCCTATGAATCATCTGCTCAGGGTTAGTAGCAACTCTGAGAAGGTTCAGATCTCTCTCGCTCCCGTTATGACTGCTTTGGCTTACACCGTTTGTGTTTGCCCACATGCTCTTAAATTGCCAGTTCTGATTTAACAAAGGGCCAGTGTTCAGCGGTGGCTGTGTGGTGACTCCAATCTGAGCAACACTGGCGTTCCAGTCCGGACGCGGCATCAAGAACCCACGTCCATCGCAGTAAATGTTGTCTGGCAAGCTTCCTTGGCCATAGATGTCACCCTGTCTCGGCTGGTCCTGAGACAGTGCTTGTGGTGCAGTCATCTGATGCTGGAACTGAGCAGAGAATGGACTTCCCTCCATCAGATTGTTGCTTCCTTCCTGCTGAAAACCAATGGGCATAATCTGTTTATGCTCCTCGTTAAGTGGGGCTTTAAGAAGAGAGTGAGATGCCACGCCGCCTTGACTTTTAAACAAAGACTGGAGCAGTTCATTTTGATCGTTGCTAGGGAAAGAACCAAAACTGTTGTTTGCTCTCGGCTGCAACATCTTCCTTCTATCAACTTCTTCAGGCATGACAGGTTCTATGAAATAGTTTTTCTCTTCTTCACCGCCTTCAGGGTGGTGTATTATTGACAACCCGCCACTGGAGGTGTAAGCTTGGCGGCCAACGTAGGACTGCCTAGTTCCTCCCACTGGCTGCCACACATCCCCACCACCAGAACAATACTGCAACTCATCTCCATGGCTTGAACTATTACTAGGAATCCTCTTGTCTGATGAAGCATTCTCTAGTTCTTCTGGCACATAGTTTTTGCTTACAGGGTTTGCATCTTCGAGATCTGAAGCGTGGGGCTCACTAGGAAATGGAGCCTGTGGGAGAGACTGGCCATTCATGGAGCTGGAATAATCATTTGCTTCAAAATTGATGCTCTTGTCACGATCTGGTGAAGAAACCTGTGAGGGGTGTTCACCAAGTTGCAAGCAGCAGCCTGAATCTGTGATTTGGTCACTGTCAGACGATGACTCCTTTGAAAGGGATTGATTCTTGGCAGAAACTTGACCCAAACTTCCCGAATCTTCAACGTCCGGTGCTAAATCATGCTTCAGCAGAGGTTTTTCTGAACAAACCTCCATCCATGGATTGAGTTTGTCCCTCAGTTCTCTTTCCAAAGAGTTGATTACATCTCGTTTCTGTAACTGTAGCTTTCTCCATATTGCATATGATGCAGGAAGATCTTTAACCAGTTGCAGCCTGCAAGAAACAACTGACGTTTTAAAAAAAAAAAATTAAAGGCTTGATGAAGGGGACCGCTTGTTTCACAAGGAACACTAACCAGTGAGCATTCAGTTTCTTCTGTTCTTCTTCCACAAACACTCCATAAGGTTGAACATCCAAATTGTTGATGTTACCCAAGATTTTATTAAGTGCTTTCGACTGAATGCTTTTACCAGACTGCTTCATGCTTGTGACAATCTGATACTGCTTCTTGCTTATCTGAATATATAAAAATGCAGTTAAATGCTTGATCAATAAGCATATCTGCTACACTTACAGGAACGGCTACTTCCAAATACCTTTCATGTATTAAATGCAGAAGAATAACTAACCTTAAGGTAGGACATGTATTTAGCACCATCAGTTTGCTGAATGCTATGTTTCGGTAGCTTATCCTTGTTTCTACCTTTCACCCCCACGTTTACAACATTCTCTTGAGCAATCAAGGGACTTTGAGATTTTTCTTTCTCTACAGCAGAGCTCTTGGGCCTAAAATGAACAGGACACTTTAGTATGCTGGTTTGAAAGAAGAAGAAATTATAACAGCAATTAAGAGTAAGTTCAGCACCTTCTCCGAACCTCTCCAGCCCTATCACTATTGCATGGCTTATCATCCTCATTCCAGGAACTAGACTCCGAGGCAGCAGTTAGGTCCTGGCAGCTACCGTTTACGCGTGCATTATTGCCTTCTCTTGATCTCCTGAAGAAATCAATGTAAGAAACAGAAAATAGGTGAATCATAATTAGTTACATTACACTAATTCAAAAGCACTGACCTCCACATCTTCTTAACAGCATCCTTCTCTGGATCTTTGCAGCTTTCCCATTTCTCCTTCATCATCTGCAAATAATCTATAATACTACCGGAAACAATGGAAACAGGAGTTACAACCATGTGGAAATACATAAAAAGTGCTCCCTTAATCTGAATAGAGAAAACTGCACATACTCATTATGGTATTTCTCTAGATCCGCGTAGTATCTCCTTTTACTAGCCCTCAGAGATTCCTCCTGAGAAACAATCTCATCTGGATGAGCTTTGCCGGAGCAGACAGATGTCCCCCTGAAACCACAACTTACATTAAAATGGATTCTAAATTTCTGAGCATAAATTAGACAATCATCACCAATAATCTAGCAATAATCACAGAGTTCATTCTAGGGATCCAAAGAGTCCGGTGTCACTAACCAATCAAGAAAAGGATTTCCAAAATGAAAATGCTCCCCATCAAGCAACTGCTGAACAACTTGCTCCACATCAACACCCTCAGGGAGGAACTGCTGCAGATAGTTTCTTTCTCCATCAGACAGACAACCTCGCCACACCTGGTGGTAGACAAGTGGTTAAAACTTAACATCTCATAGGTAGTAAAGTAGACGCTACAGAACTTGATCACTGTATTACCTCACTAGAAAGCACCTCGGACAAATTTTCCAGCTGGAAAGTTTCACGAGGGACGGGGCAGACTTGTGCCAAGAGACTCCGCCTAGGAGGAACATAATCAACAAACTGACGAAGATGCCTCAAGCTTAAGCCAACTTGTTCCTTCTTAGAGACTACTTTGCTGCGGTTGATGTCCCATTCAAGACTGATGTGATCTCCTCCTGAACGCAAAGCACCATCAAGCTTTTTCCTTTTGGCTCTGTAATGCTCCCTCGAACTGAAACCAATAACATTGGCACTGCTCATCCGCTTCCTCCCCTGATCAGCTGCCATTCTGAGAAAATCCACAGAGAGAGAAACCATGTGTGACTTAATTGTAACAAAGAATTGAAATTTACGAGCAGTCTAACAACAGAGTCCATGAAGTAAACATCATCTGATTAAGTAATTGAATTAAAACAATAAAGTTTTGACCTTTACGGCTGAATAAGAAGAGAGCGGCGAATGGTGTGATCGATTTGGTTGGGTAAATTCAATCGCTTGGTATATCTGACACAAAACCCACAAGGAGAAATCGAAGATCGAGGTAAGAAGATGTAATCAATCGAGGAGGGGAGTAAGTAGAATGAGATAAAACAAGAAACCAAGTCCAATTGATTGGAGAAGAGAGAGTGGGGGAGATTGAAGAAAACCCTAGAAGTAGATGAAGCAAAGGGAGGAGTATATACCTGGAGAGAGAGAGAGAGAGAGATTTGATTGGGAGGAAGATAAGGCAAAAGATGATCTTTGGGAACTCTGTTATGTAGCTGCTCTTCTTCCCCATGGACCACTGCTTCTCTTTCTACCCTTATTTGTTTCTGCCACGTTAACCGAACCGAACCGATCTTTCCTTTTTTTCTCACAAAAGGTTTTTTACTACTTTTGTTTTTTATTTTCTTCTTTTGGTAAAAAAAAAATGTAAAAGTTTACAATTAGGGGAAACTGAGAATAATAAGGCCTTGATTGAAAGACAGGTGACATGGAGAAGATTGTTTTACTCCAACCAAAACCTATTTGTTCTGAGTTTTCACCAGGATAGTTCTTTCTGCAGCTGACAACATTCTTCTGTCTCAATTGTAGGAGCTGACTTGGTCAATGGATATAGTTTGATAGGGTTCATGGGCTGGATGGGAAGGTTAAAAAGCTTTCTTGCTACTGTGGAGCAGTAAGTTGTAGAAAACGCCTGTACTAGCGAGGATCATTATGCATATTGTGGTAACATATTTTTGATCGTTCAATCTTGGTGAGTACATAACAAAACTATCTCCCAAGCGAAAGCCCTATTTGTCTAACTAGTTTGCGTTAATCTAAGCATTGACTTAATATTTTATCCACACAACTGAATATTTATTGAAAGTAGAAGCATCATTGAAGTCCCCAGTAAGTTTGAGCTCTATCATCCAGACTGCTAAATTCAAGTAATAAAAAGACAACACGCCAAACAGGCAAGGCGAGTTTGATGATACTCTTAACATTCATTCCTCTTCATCTTCCTTGGCTCTAGCCCTATACTGACGACCGGGTCTTCTTACCACAGTTACACCTGTTTCCGGTTCATCTTCTTCCATGGCAGAAACGGTGCTGTCTTCTACGGCATCTACAATAGCTATTGCACCTCTTCTTCCCTCACAACCCTTGTCTGTATTCCCTACTTTGCTCTCACCCGTTGGTTTCCTCTTTGGTACAAAAGCCACTGACGTTGGAAGCTCAACCAGAGGGTCTTCAAGAGGCTCATCTCGGCTCCTGATCATGTTGAGAAACTCCATGTACGCTTTCCTGTTGGACTCTTCATCGACCTCGCCTTCATCAAACGTGTATCGTGTGTACTTTGATGGGTTCTGAACATAATCTGGAACTCCAGATGGATTGACTCGCTGCACTACTCTCTCCTCAGGGGAACTTGTCTCCATCGCAGAATCTTCGTCATCTCCAGTCGAGTTGTCATCTCTGGTATCAGAACTAAACCGAACCCGCTTCTGCAACTTAGAGTCAGCTTGGCTTTCTTTCCTCTTCAGTATCGGTTTCAGCCCATTATCATCTGAAGTGCCAACATATGCCTCCTCAGAAACCACCAAAGCTTCCTCCTTTCCCGACACGTTATCCTGATGTCCCTGCAGAGAGTTCATTAAGTGAATCATTACGATGAACAAGATATCGAAATTGTTGAGTTTTACAAAAAAAAAGGAAGAGACTTGTTTCAAGAAAGACTCTCCAAGTACCTCAGAGACGTGCAAAGAGTTCAACTTGTTAACAGCATCAGCGTCTTCTTTAAGCCTAATCTCCGCCGCGATGTAATTAGCACGAGGATCCTTCTCTCTTTCGTTGAAAGAAGACGGAAGCTCCTCCCAGTCATCTGCTTCCGTCTCATAGTCGTTAACATCCTTCGTGTAAACGCACGACTCCTCCTCACCTACAGCGACTTTGTCATTCTCATCTTCCTCTTCCTAAAAACATAAAGAAACCCTTACCGTTAGCCTAACATCTACAATTAGATAACAAGAAAAGAGATCAATCAACATACCTCCATGTCAAGAGTAGTGTCCATCCCGATTGAGGATTTGATCTCCCACTCCTCGTCGTTGTAATCATCCGGCTTCTGCGATACAGTGGACCTTCCTTCGTCTTCATCGACGGTCAAATCTTCTGGATCATTCTCGGGAAAGCTGGGTTGGGGCTCAGAGTCAGAGGCCACTTTCTCTCCGCACCGGTCGCTTCTATCGATCTCCTCGTCCGTGAGACACCATAGAGAGTTGAGAGCTGATGAAGAAGAGGCGTCGGTTGAGGATGAGAGAGATCCAAATACCTTGTCGATCCTTACTCTGAAACTTTCCTCCATTATTGCGTTCGAATTTGGAGACGACGGTGGCCGTGTAGAGAAACTGAGGGGTTTTATGCGGTTTTGGGATATATATGCCCCTGTAGCCAAACAAAACCGACATATTCAGTATCGTTCAGTTAATGGGCCAGGTTAAAGCCCATTTAATATAATTCATAGGGTATTGAGCGTAGTCACTCACTTTAAGGGCCTGACCGGTTCAAACGCAGCGGTTACGGTTGCGGCTGCGGCTGCGGACGTTTGCGGATGCGGGTGATTGCGGTTTCTAGCAGTTTTAAGAGATTTGTACGACTGATTCTGCGGTTAGAAATTGGTGCGTTTGCGTTATACTTTTGACTGGTTAACTACCAAATACAGAAGCGGTTAAACAATCAATTAACAATATTTATATTTTATATAATTATAAAAATATCAAAAATCTTAATATTATAATAAATATGAAAATTATATTTAGAAAGTTGTAGTTTTAAATTTTTAAAATTATAGAAAATATTTTTATTTTAAAATTTTATAATATTAATTAAAATATAATAGATATATTTTAGTATTTTTAATTCCATTTAAAAAAATTTATTGAATATTTTTATTTTTGTATTTATATGTTTTTTAAAAAAAAAGAAAAAAAAATCATTCTCCCGCAACCGCCCGCAACCGCAAACGCTATCTGGAACCAGCTTTTGATTTTAAGAGGTTCGGAGCGGTTTGAAGCGATTTGTAATGGTTTATATGATTGTTTCGAAACGCTGTCAACCGCTAACAACCGCAAAAGCTGCGTTTGCGGGTGGCAGCGGGAAACCAGTCAAGCTCTTAGTCAACATCAAATCTCCCTTGCTCTAATCAAACTATTGTCTCAGTCACAGGGGACTGCTACTTGATGATTCCAGAGGTGTAGCGGAGGATCTAAACGAGACATTGTGTGTTCAAGACAAGTTTACTGGACTAACTGTAAGTACAGATAAGATAAACAGAGTTCAAGGGGGAGATGATTCACTTCAAGCGCACTCTGTTTCTCCTAGTCTAAGGTCGCATATTCCGAGAATTATCACAGGTCCAAGGCAAATATTACTAATCGATCCATGAGGAGAAGGTGCAAAATGGGCGGACAAGAGATCTACTCACCACTCGACAGGTAAAAACAAGAGTAAAATGGAAAATCAAGATGCTACTACGAAGTAGTTGTCACAAACCATTTATAATTTTGGATGTTAAAATGATTCAGGTGATGTAAAGACGATAAGTTTTGGTGCAGCATCATTCTCTGGGATTGATTCATCCTACATATGAGTTTTGGTTGGATGATGGGAACGTTCCCCTGCGTCTAGCTCATCTTTTTATGAGGTATTAATAATTAATATCCCAGTTCTGTCTGTGAGTTTGGTAGTAGAATAAGACATTTGAGATTGTGTAATCAGGTGGGAGAGGACAAGGAACTTTCAGGAGTGGCAAGTGTGGAAATGAAGAAGCTTTTCCCATGAAAGAAGGTAGAATGGAGAAGCATTTGAGATAGTGAATTTTGAGGTGGGAGGTAATGATAAAATATGTATTGCAGATAGCAAAAGTGACTGAGACTAACAGCAAATCAAGAAAGAAGTGCGATGGAGATGAAGAGGTTGGTGTGGAAAGTAGAAGGTGAAAGACTGATGGAGATATGAAAAGAGAGGGAGAGAAATGAATCGAAGAAAGCTGGAGATGGAGGGAGCTTTACCCCCATGGAGATTAGGACAGTGTTGATCCGCTTGGAGCATGAGCATCCACCTTCTCACTCCCACATACACAAATTTGATGCCTGAGGCCCAAGCAAAGCATAAATAGGGAGTAAGTTCTAAAAGTCTCTTATCTCCTTCCTCTGTGTTTTCATTATCAGACGCTTGCTAAGTTAATGAAATGTGAGTTTGAATACCATTAGGCTATTATCAATAAAGATCAATCAATTTTTTTATTCATGAATGATGGAACTGATTATGATTTAACATT
This sequence comes from Brassica oleracea var. oleracea, assembly GCF_000695525.1. Classification (NCBI taxonomy): domain Eukaryota; kingdom Viridiplantae; phylum Streptophyta; class Magnoliopsida; order Brassicales; family Brassicaceae; genus Brassica; species Brassica oleracea. Next base: position 49,223,453 of record NC_027756.1, on the reverse strand, counting down.
TACACATGGCACAGAGCCACGATCGTTTGTTTGAATTTGTAGAAACATACGGTCATCCAAGTTGTAGCATTCAGGCAAAACCAGCAGAAGAAGACATGAAAATGTAAGGAAATTAAGAAAAATGTGTTGCTGCAAAACAAAAAAAGAAAGAAAGAAAGGATCTATGTTCTTCGCTTGGCGGTAGCAGTTGAAGAGGATGAAGTGTTGCCCTCGAAGAGCTCGTCAATGAGATCCTCAATATCCTCAGGCTGGTACTTGACATACTTCTCAGTCTGGCGACCAGGATCCAAGTACTGTCCAAACCTAGCCATAAAAGCCCTGTAAGCAGGTATCATAACCGCGGTTATAGAAACCCTCAGCTCGCTCTGCAGCTGCTCATCATTAATCACCCACGTAGTCTGCGTCTTGTGTATCTCATCAAACGTCGCATTAAAGCTCTTGAACCTCTCCTTAAGATTAGGCTTCACTATCTTCCCGTTGTGCATCAGCCCCTCGTGCCCCAAGAACCCCAGCAGCTTCCCCCACGTCTCTCTCTGGTAGCTTTTGTGATAGTTCCTCAGCTCCGACGACCTCCTCCTGCACCACGTGTCTCCCATCACCTCGTGTATCTCCGCCGAGCCTTTGATCTTCTGCACTATGTATCTCCCGTTGTTCATCATGAAGATGCAGCTCAGCGGTATGTCTTTGTAGAGCTTCGACTTCGCCTCCATGTTCCCGTCTAGTAGGTCCATTATCCTCATCAGCTGACTCGCAAAGGCCGAGCAGGCCGAGTTATTCGCAGGCACCTCTTCCTCTTGCTCCATCTTCGAGTGGCTCTTGAACACTTGCTCCAACGTGTCTTTGTATTCGCATGAGTACTTGAGGTAGTTCATGGTGTACCTAGTTAACGGATGCACGGCTCCTCCCGGCACTGGAGTCTTGCTAGAATCCGATTTGATAGAGTTTTCCAAATCCGAGAATATGTTGATAGCGCTCTCTCCTAAGCGGGAGCGAGCGCTGGTCACCTCGTTCCTCAGCTCGCTGCGGAGCTCTTCCCAGAAGAGCTCCTCCATGGGTGGGAAACTGTCCCTAAGAGTCTCATAAATATCAAGAATCTTGAAGAGCTTCTCAGTTGAACGCTTGGTCATGGCCACGGCCTCGGCGAACCCCAAGAACTGGATGGTGAGACCGTGCGCCACGATGCAGAACAAGCTCCCTTCGTCCCCCGGGAAGATCTTCTCCGCGAGTTTGAGCTCGCCAGGGAAGAAGAGGGAAGAGCAGTTCTTGAAAGTCTTGGTCCAGATAGGGATCTCTCTCTCCAGCTCACCCCAGCTCATCTTCTGCACCTCGTCTATGCTCACTTTCTCAAACTCGCAGTCATGTTTCAACGTCCGCATCAAGATGTTCCTTCTCCCGACCAAGTAAACCTCTCTGCATTCCCAACCGTACCCTCCCGCTTTCATCTTCTCCGCTATCTTCCTCAGCAAGGCAACCACGTCCTCCGAGTAGCCAGGGTATTCAATCTCCTGATCGCCAGGTTCTGGAGCAGTCACCTGGTCCTGATCTTGAGAGACCACCGCGTCCTCCGTGCTCTTCCTCTGGCTGCTGGCGTCGTCCATGGCCAATGCGGTCTCTTTGATCACGGACTCTTCTAGAAGGATGCGGAACTCGTCTTCCAAGAAGGCCATCGCACGCTGCTGGATGGATCCGGCGTGGTTGATCAAGGGCTCGTGATGGTCCAAACATGATTTCGTGTTGAGCAAAAGTCTCATGAGATTTGAGACACGATCCACCGCTTCGAGAAGGGAAGAGACTTCTTCTTGATCTTGGTACCATACTGTCTTTGGCTCGCCAGAGTCGTATCTGGAGAGTTTGTCCTCGAGAAGATCCAAGAACTTGCCAACAAACTGTGGGATCTGAAAGTAATCATCATCTTCCTGATCTCCTTTCTCTTTCTCCTCGGTGTTGTCGTCTTTGTGCTCTTCCTTGTGAAGGGAGAGACTGGAGAGAAGCTGGTCGAGTTCTTCAGACAAGGACTCCAGTGTTTGTTGATGAGTCTCTTCTCCTTCTGACTCGACATTGTCTTCTGGATTGTGTTCTGTCTCTGCATTGCCAACGTCTACATTCTCTTTACTGATACCATCAGACTCATCTGGGGGATGAGCATCTGAAACGACGTCGGCTTTCTCTTCTATAATGGATTTGTCGTTATGATCAGGGTCCTTGTCGTCGTTCTTCTCCATGGAATCTTGTTATCTACGTAAAGCTTTGAAAAATGGTGATGGTGAGGAAGGAGAGATTCATGTGTTTTGTTTTTGTTTAGACTTTGTGGTTTGTGTGGTTAGAGAGGTGATGTGGAGATGGTCGCAACGAGCTATATCGAAGAAGTAGGGGAGCCTTGTTTTTTTTTTTGGTGGTCGACCGTGTTGACTTTTTCTTTCGTTTCCAACACCAATACCGTGTACTCTCTATTTTTAACCAAGGTTATAAAAACCTCGTAATTAATTTAATTTTTTAAACACGAAATATTAAAATTCAAAGGGAAGTGATGATATATGCATTTATGAACAATGATTTAATGAAAAAGCGGGTAACGTGGGAGTATGGTGCGCACGCACCTTCTTCACATAACGGTATACGTGCATGCATAAACCATGCTTTATTTCTTGAGGACCCATGTTTTTATTATTAAAACGAAGGTAAATGGAATACCGAGAAATTTAATTGGTTAACAGATATATTTGAAGAAAAATATATAGTTGGAGAAAAGAAAAGCCCACAGAAGCCCAAAGAACAATTAGGCCTGCTAAGCTTTAATTATTTTTGAAAGGTCTATATTCAAGTTGTTAAAAAAAAAAAAGAGTCTATATTCAAGTCTGCCCTGACTTACTTCAATCAACTAAACCAGCAGGGGGAACATGTAGGCAGGTGTTGTATCTCATATACTCACATAGTTTCGTATCTTCTTCACACATACAAATACATTGAACATCATTCAAAATATTAGTTAGATTGTAAAGGCAGAGGATGATCAAATGGTAGGAAGTGAAAGGGTCCAAAAAGAAAACCCTTTTCAAATGGAGAAACCCCAAACTTGCACGTTTCTCTCTTCCTTTCATCTCTTTTTTATAAAAATTAGGAATAGAAATGACATTTTCTTCTCAATTTTTATTTAGAAGTCAATGAACATCACTCATAAGCACCTTCCTTTTCCCCTACTCATTCTCATCAACTTCTTATTATGAAACTAAATAAATGTTCTCTGACAAATGAGCCACTTCTTCTACCATTTATATTACACATCTATAATATATTCATATATGTAAGTGTACTCGTGAGGATATACACATATATAAAGAACCTCTCCTACTCATGTCATTTAGCCTGCAAAGCCCACAAAACAAAACGTTACACAAGTCTTCCTTCTCTCCTTCTCTCTCTTTCGCTCCCCGTGCTTTCTCTTTAGAGAAACAGTATTGGAAGAAGAGAGAAGATATGGAGGTGGAGAAGAGGACAATGGTGAATAGAAGCATGAAACTACCAATTGGATACAGATTTCATCCAACGGACCAGGAGCTTATCCTTCATTACTTGCTCCCAAAGGCCTTTGCTTCTCCTTTGCCTTCCTCCATCATCCCTGTCTTTGACGTCTTCTTCTCTCATCCTCTTACTTTCCCAGGTCTCTTTCTTCTTCTACATCCTATATGTGCGTGTGCATGTCTATGGTCTATATATATCCGTGTGTTGCCTGAGGCTAAAACTGAAAGGGTTCTTTCTCAGGTGATCAAGAGGAGAAGAAGAGGTACTTCTTTTCCAAGAAGAGAAGAGAAGTCTCAAGTAGAATCAAGATTTCATCTGGTGATGGTTATTGGAAACCTATTGGGAAAGAGAGAGAAATCATTGCCTGTGGTAGAACAGTTGGGATTAGAAGAACACTTGCTTTCCATGAAACAAACAAAGCATCTTCTAAACTCAACAAAACTAGATGGAACATGACAGAGTATTGCCTTGCCGGATTTGCATCAACAAAGGTACACCATTAGTTCTCCACTATAATAAGAAAGAAAGACTTTGGACTAATGTGTTTATTCTTGGTACATAAAAAGCAGGTGTCTGGTGAGTGGGCGGTGTACAATGTGCATGAGAGGAAAGCATCCAAAGGAAAAAGGCAGAGGAAATCAAGAGGGAGAGATGACGCAGAAGAAGAAAACTTGAGTTGCATCGACTTTACGATTGGGTCAGATCATGAAACCGGTCCTCCACCTCCCTCTCCTCCTACCTCAGCTGATGAGTCAGGGAGCATTATTTAAAACGTGGCTCCTTAACCCTAACCTACTCCACTTATGTTTCTTTCAAGCTATTTTAAAAAGTTTCCACTTCTTAATTCATTTGTTAGAGAAACAAGTAAAAGGAGGCTAAGGGGTTGTTTTGATCCAAAAGTATTGTGTGAGTGGAGATTTGTTGAGCAAACCAAATATGTGTCAAACTTGTTAACTTTTACTTGAAGTTCTTTTAACATTATCATGGAGTTAAAAGCGATATAGCCGTGTAAGACCAACTAAAGTTGATTTAAATGAAAAAGATAAATTTTATTTTTCTTGGATGAGAACTTGATTCCCTTTCTTTTCAAACAAAACAAAAGATCCATAGCATCTAAATGTATGTGTTACATATGAGACTGAGAGGAATTTTGTATTAAGTTATAAAACAAGTTGATGCACATAAGATATTTTATATAGATGGATGGGTGACATATAAAAATGGTGTGTTTGATAGCACAAAGAGACAGAAGAAAGAGTTGAAACTGAAATTTAAATAAAAGAAGCCATCGCATGGGTTGTCGAGAAGCTAACGTTTCTTCGTGTCGCTGACACATTTTAAAAATTTTTTAGAAACCAAAATGGTGGACGTGATTGTTTTAAACTTAGTAATGTGTGTGTGAGTTGTATACCATGAAAACAATGTGATTAAAATATAAGAGCAATAAATTTCAAGATTTGTTAGAGAAAACATGTACCCAAAACTTTCTCAACTATATATGTAGAAAAAGACATGTACAAAAAGGTTCGATTCAAAAAAAAAAATAGAGAGAGAGCTTAGTCAAAAAAAAAAAAAAAGAGAGAGAGAGAGTTGAAAGATTGAACTTAGTTTATGTAAGAAGAACAGAGTGGGGACATAACATGTGTATGGATGTGACCATTATAATGATTGAAAATACAGAAGCTTGTGTCGATTTTGTTGTCTACATGACTAAATTTCTTAAAAAATGGGTGTAGAAGGTCAAAGACAAGTCACATGTGCAATGTGCACCATCTTCCAATGTACTATCCACAAAATGACAACATCGATTAAGGCAATCTAGGTTTCTCCTCTTTCCCACACATATTACCGTAAACAGGTCCTCTTTTGCTTTTAATCGAAGCAATCCTTGGTTTTCAAATGTAATCGAAGAAAAAATGTAACAAAGTTACCTGCATTAAATAAAAGAAGCAAGTAATGAAATGATGATGAGGAATTAATTGAAAAGTAAATGTGAACAAGTCTGTGTATTGTGTGTGAGAAGAGGTAACTTGGCGCCATTGATCTTTTGGAATATGCTTAGCAAAGCAGATTTGATTTTCAGCACACAAAAGGTGAATTTAATGTGGGTTGCTTCAATTTTAAGCAAACGTTTATTGATTCAACCAAGACTTAATCACCACCCAGATCATATAGAAGTATAAACAATCATTTAGGCATGTATATAACTATATTATCTAGGCATATAACTACATTGTGAGAATTAATAAAGTAAATGGAACGCCCGACCCACAGTTAATGGGCCATCCACGCGAATTCTCTCGGCCCGTGGATCCCATCCCGTTTGACGGACGGTGCGTTAATTTTTCAAGGTTCGAAGGTTTTGTTTACTGACTCTGCAATCACCGCATAACATTTTCCTGTGTTTTAGCCTCATTCACACGGTATCGCGAATCACGTCCTGATAGGTCACTCATCGTTCCACTACTCCAACTCAAGCACGATTAACTCTACACTTTCTAAATAGATGTGTGACAGAAAAAATAAGTCAACTTTGGTGACATAAGTAGTTAAATCAATTTTTAAAACTTTTTCTATATATCACAACTCGGGATGTTACAACAAATGAACAAACTTGTTTAAAAAAATACTTGGCTGGAATGCTATTTCCCTAAATAAAATGTTATATAGAATTATGGCCGGCTCATGTGGGAGGGTCAGCAGTGCACTAGCCCAGGGTCCATCTAAAATCAAGCAAATTTACTGATATAAAGGGGTCCAATATTTTTCTTTTTCTCAACAACAATGGTCTAATTTATTTTTTTTTGCAATTTCAATTTCATATTTACACAATATTTCAAAAAAAAAAAATCTGAATTTCATATATTTACAAAATACAAACAAATTAATAAATTTAGATAAGTTTTTATATTTTTATTTAATAATATTTAATAATAAAATTTAATTTAATTAATTATAAGGGCCTAAAATTTTTTTTATCCAGGGCCGTTTATAATGTTAAGCCGGCCCTGTATAAAATAAACATGATATTTTCTGTTCAAATGATTTTTTAAAGAAAATATCATTCGTTTCTGTGTTCTTCTTGCAAACAAAAAGTCATTTACATAATTCAATGGATGGTCGTGGTTGTCTAGCACATCAGTACATCACCCTAAAAACCACCGAGCTTTTTTTTTTGATAAAAAAACACCGAACTTAAGATGTAAATAGCGTAGATTCATAGAAGAAGGAAGCTGCTCTACTCAATTGTTTAGCATTTTTGAAAAATCTTTTGTAATAATACTAGCTGATTTTGAAGTGCTAGTGCAATAGGAGAAAGATTGAAGGGAAGTAGATTTGTTGTTGATTTTAAGGAGGCCCACTAACAGAGTGGTTTGGGTGAAGCTTTGTTACTGAGAGCTCCTTGAACTCAATAAACATAGCATTTATGGGCCTTAAAAATGAAAATATTGGGCTTATAACGAACATAAACAGGCATTTGTAAAGGTGTGTATAAATCCAATAAGAAAAAAAAGAGAGGCAATGATGAGAATTGAGAGTGATAGCTGATAGGTAAGTAGTGAGAGAATGGAAAGAATAAAGAGAGTTGGAGAAACATAGAAGCATTTCCTTGTTTGGCAATTTCATCTTAGAACTTGACCCTCTTTCTTCTTTGGCATCCATCACAACAACAAGGTACTATCATATCATACCAATCAAGCAAACACCTCACTAATAACAACATTAAATAAAAAAGTGTTGATAACGATTTCAAATTATTGAGCATGATTAACCCGGGATTCTTAGGATGAGGTTTTTAGCGGAAGTTAAGAACCGGTTCTTAAATAAAGACTTTAAGAACTTTAAGAACCGGTTCTTAAATAAAGACTTTAAGAACCGGTTCTTAACTTTTTTAGTTAAAAGTTAAGAAATTGTTTCTTAACTTCCGGTAAAAACCCTACTCTAGTAACCCCGGTTTAATAATGGTAATGAGCTAAAAAGTTGGAGGTGTGTTCACTCGTGTATGTGTACTGCACAGAAGTCAGAGCGTGTCGTTACCAAATGATCTCTCTTTGCAGGATGTAACAGTCCAAACACAAAAAGCAACCAATCTCCTATTTTCTAAATTTATCTTTTCTTTTTTGAAGCTACATATTTATATTTTTTTTTCTCATTTATTTTCACTGAACAATCAAACATCGTATAGAACATGATTAACCTGAGGTTATTAGGATGAGGTTCTTACCGAAAGTTAAGAAACAGTACCTCACTCTAAGAACCCCAGTTTAATCATGATCTAAAGATTAAAGAACGATTGGCAACACGCATTCACAGTTAACATTATATGTCATAATCCAATTAAATGATTTTTTGTAGTGTCTCCAGTCTCCTCATCTCAATACTACTCCTTTAACGACGCTACAAATTAATTTTCTTTAATTTTGTTAATACCTTTATATTAATTTAATTTCTCTGCTCATAATGTAACTTGAAAAAAAAATGTAACTTGGAGAGAAAGTACATGTATGTATTATATGCATGCATCCCATGCATATATGGATGGAGCAAAAAGGATTACTTGGGATCTGCAAAATTAGTTAGAGAGAAAAGAAACTGAGGGCAAAAGCGTAATCTTGAAAGCAGATATTCTCTGCAAACGATGCAAACAAACAAAGATGAGACAGCTTAAACCTTCCATAAAACCCCCATCAACCTCACACACACAGTTTATACAGTCATCATCATCTCTCTCTCTCTAGCTAATTGAAAATGGCAGAGCCACCGCCGTCGTCTCTCCACCATTTCGTCGGTCCTTCATCAAAACATCGATCATCCAACAAGAAACACTCCTTCTCCGGACCTCAGCATCCGACCATCCACCGTCTCTTCCCGTGCCAGTACTGTCCCCGCAAGTTCTACACCTCCCAAGCTCTCGGCGGTCACCAGAACGCACACAAACGCGAACGCGCCGCTGCTCGTCGCAACCTCGGCGTTGTTTCTGATCATGCTCCAAACATCCTCGACGACGCCACTTTCCTTCTTCCATACCCGTGTAATTTTACCCTAACCCACCTCAAGTATCGTCCTGGAGCATACCGGATCAACAGACGGTGACGATGGTGAGTGGGTACGACCCGTATCCGTATCCGTATCCTTATGGGTATATATACGTTTGAGGTTTCTGGCGTCATGGAAGAAGAAGAAGAAGAGGAGCCACAGCTGGATCTTTCGCTCCGTCTCTGAGTGCTTTTCTGTTTTTAGTTTGTTTTGTCTTTGTTCAGGTCGCTTTTAAGTACAACTTTGGAGCTATGTAGCCTTCTCTCTCTTTTTGTGTTCATCTCCTTACTTTTTAAGATAAACTATAGCTGGCTGCTACCTTTTTGATAAACGATCCGTTTCGGTTTTAGTTTATAATCTAGCAGTCTCTTTGCTGAGGGCCTGACTGGTTCAACCGCAGCGGTTGCGGTTGCGGTTGCGGCTGCGGAAGTTTGCGGATGCGGGTGGTTGCGGTTTCTAGCGGTTTTAAGAGATTTATACGACTGGTTCTGCGGTTAGAAATTGGTGCGTTTGCGGGATACTTATGACTGGTTAACTACCAAACGCAACAGCGGTTAAATAATAAATTAACAAAATTTACATTTTATATCATTATAAAATATCAAAAATAATAATTTTATAATAAATATAAAATTTATATTTAGAATGTTATAGTTTAAACTTTTTAAAAATTATAGAAAATATTTTCATTTTAAAGCTTTATAATATTAATTAAAATATAATAGATATATTTTAAAAACCAGCTTTTGAATTTATGAGGTTTAGAGCGATTTGGAGCGGTTTGGAGCGGTTTGAGCGATTGTTGCAAAACGCCAACAACCGCTACCAACCGCAAAAGCTGCGTTTGCGGGTGGTAGCAGGAAAACCAGTCATACCCTGAATCGAATACTTTTTTATCTTTATGGATGATCCATTAATTGCGATGATTAAGAATCTGAATTTTCTTGCATTTTCTCCATCGTCGCCTTTTTTTTTATTTCCTTTTTCGATCGGTGGCCGGTCATGTCTCTGTCGGAGATTATCACCGTCTTCCGGTTTGCTACAAATCCCTAACCGCCGCCTCCACAAAGTTGGTACGTGCGCAATCCAACATGTCATCACATCACTACACGCGATACACTCGCGTGACGCTACTCATGCGAAAGCTATTGCCAAATTAGGACGAATAAACTGCGTGCCGTTTTTAGGCGCCTCACATAACAACCACTTTTACTCCAACATTATCAACATCATTTTCTTCTAAATACTCCCATATGTTGCACAATATATGATGTTTTTGACAAATACACAACTACTAAAAAAATTCTTTTTTTTTTGTTTTTAAAATATAACTAAAATATGAATTGAAAATCATTTAACTAATTATAAAATAGATTATAAAATAAACTTTTTAATTAATAAAAGTAAAAGTTACCTAAGAATATATAAAAAGTATTTTATATCTTAAAACATCAAAAACTCTTAAAGCATCTTATATTTCTGAAGGAGGGAGTACTTCTTATTAGCAAAATTTATTAGTCACTCAGATAGATATTACATATTATACTCAACCGTACTGATCAGATTTTTTTGGTCTGATAAGAAACTAGTGTAAAAGAGGTAACTCTAGAATAACAATGTTACATAACAATTGTAAAAGGTGAAATATCCAATGACTACGTGTAGAGAGTGCTGCTCAACGGTGATCAAATTCCTCATCAGACATCCTCATAATGATTCTCAGACGAGTTTTCAGTAAGCAAATGGGTCTGGTTTTCTGGCAAAAGAGCCGGCTTCCATTTCAGGCAGTTCAAACTCCTCTGGTATCAGTGACAACTGAAAGTTTGGTAGCTCTGGCAAACTTTGCATTACCCTGTGGTTTATCATATCATCAGTTTTACTACATCTAGTATACTCTTGACACTAATTAGTTTAATTAACGCTTACTTTTCTTCTTCTTTAAGCAAGTATCCATACATTTGAGACTTTTTAAAAGCAATTTCTGGAATCTTCTGGCTCAAATGCTTCATAACTCCCCACATAGGAGGAGCCCTGATAAGAAAAGCATGGTGATTCAATTCACGGTTCACTTGTTGAGTGAATGTTGGATATCTATAATAAACATGTACACAAACCTGGTTACAGGAGGAGACAAACAGAAGCTAAGACAGGCCTTCTTGCTTTCTCCTAGGATCTCTGAAGCTGCAAGGAAACAACACACTGCACTCGCGTGGCAAGCTGGCTCACTTCCCTTCTCTGTTACCAGTCCATGGTAGTAGTATGCCGCAGCCTGTCAAGAAGAAAAAAAAACAGAACATAACAAAGAGATTGGTTTATAATAGAACTGTATGATCACTTTCCAACAAGAACTTTGGCCGGATCTGGCACAACCCAATGAAACAGGTCTTACCCCTAAAATTTTTTGGAGGTTATATATACACTAAGACATAAGTCCTCAAATTATGTATAAAACAAATTTTTATGAAAGTTTATAATAAATGTTTATGGTCTCCAATATCTTAGATCCGACCCTAGCTTTGATACATACCCTTGCTTCCAGAAACTTCCAGAAGATGAAGAGGAGAAGCTTTTTGGCGCACCCATGGCTAACGATGGCACAACCAGACAAGCATTGATATGCCTGAAATGATTATGGGGCTCATTTAGAAGAAGTAAACAGAGAGATTAGGGCAAAAAACCCATGACTATCCCAAAAGCATGCCCCAAGTTACCAAAGGAGATGAAGATGTATTAAAATATGAGAAAGACCTGAGAGAAATAGATGACTTGCTCACAGGCAAGTCTCCTCTTCACAGACAGTGTAGCCTTCTTGCTATTAACTGCCAACCCAAGTTGAATCTCAGTTCCCTGTAGTGAGATTCGATGAGAATAGCAAAGTAAAACACATGCAAGGTTATTATTTAGGAAACATTGTTTCAAAGAACGTAACATTGTTTCAAAGAATGTAACCTGGCCAAGTGCTTGGATAGAGAGAGTTTGCAAAACACTTTCCTGCATATCATCTGGCAATTTACTCCTGAAAATTTGCATTTATGTAAGTACTTATTTGATCCTATATTTTCTGTATTTTTTTGTGCTTCATACTTTATATCAGGAGCAATGCGAGGCAGAATCTCTCGGGTGCACAACTCCAAGTATCCAGATGCCTTGAGAAGCAAGTCAACCGCATCTCTCTTGCAACCTGTTTTTAAAAGTGAACAGAGTAATCAGCTTTGTGAACATACATCAGTGAAATATAACTGTGAAGATCCAAGAGGCCAAACCACTGGAGACCACACGGACGCCATGGCCAGAACCAGAACGATCCTTTGGAATCATGAGAGAGTTAGCTTCAGCCATTGCCAAAGCAGCCATCATGTGTATCACTGTCAGCATCTCCATCCAAAGGTTTGTGAAACATAACTCTGCCTGTTTTAAACATTTGATTTAATTCATACGTCAACATTGTTGAAGTAAAATAACAAACAAAATGAACTTACTCTTCCACCATCTCCAAGGGGTTTCCATTTGAACTCTACGCATCCCTCCATCCCATCATCCTCTACAAAGTCATATGAACATTAGATTTTACAGCACACTAATCTGTTAACTTAATCAAAATTTTAGAACACGTACTTTTCTTGATAAGCCCGGTGAGAAGAGACAAGTACTCCTCCAAAGCTGCACGTAGCTCAGAGATGGCAGAACCACCTGAAAATATTTAAACCTAACTTTGAATATGATTCTCAAAATCAAAACCTTTTTCTTGGGACGCAGGTAAAAAGAAACAAGATGGTCTCATTTCTTGGATACCTGAGTCCTCAGCTACCAACTGAATCTGATTCCTCAGACATGCCAATCGGTCGATGGTGGTCTTGGAGGCAACGCCTTTGAGTTGGCGCTGAAGATCAGTCTGAACAGGAACACGGAGCTGTAGAACAAACACTACTGATTCTTGAATGATACTCCTCTTGTTCTTACTTTCCCCAACAGCACAAGCAGACGTAGCACACCCCATGCTCCCTCCCTCTCTCTCCCGTTCTATGTTATGCTTTTTGGTAATAAGATATTACAACCCTACACATACATATACAACATTGAAAAACATCAGATAACATATGGAACTTATGAAAGATATAAAAATGAAAACATGTGGAAGAGAATCTCAGATAGCTAACAGAAGAACAGAGGAGGCATGTGATGGAGGAAGCTTGGTTTGAAGGTTCTAGAGGATGATGGGAGAGAAGAGAGTGGAAACAGAGCTACTTATAGGTTTGAGCGTTTGATGCAATCCACCCACATGCTCGCTATTTTATTGCAAATGATTTGATATATGTTTTTAGTTAACCCAAAAAACATAAAGAAAAAGAAACTGCACATGTCTTTTGGTTTAATCCAAGTTTTAATTGTGTTTCTTCTGGAAATATGTAAATTTTCATTACCAGTTGCCAAAGTTTAATTGGTTCTCCTGTGTGTTAATTACTACCTAGGTAATAATCCGCGCCGTGCGCGGAATGAAATCTTTAATTAGATTATTTATTTTACGTTGTAGTAAAATATTTGTCGCATAGCTTTTTCAAGGGATGAACATTCAGATAGTCGTTCGGATTCAGTTAGTCTAGAGTTTGAATTTAAATATGATTCAGATATTTCAAATTTCAGTTTGAATTTGGATTGGATTTGGTTCGAATCATTGCAGGTTTGGTTCGGGTTTGGATACATATTTAATTATGTAATTTCTTAACAAAAATCTAAATATACTTAATCCTCAAAATCCAAAAATAAAAATAATATAAAACATAAAAATTTGAATAATTATAAGACTAAATACTTAAATTTTACATTAAAATAGTTCAATTTAAATATTTAGATAGAAAAAATATACATTTTCAGTATTTTGAACATATTTTGTTATTTTAGATATTTTCATATTAATGAATATCTAATAGATATAAAATTTAAACTAATATATTTAAGTATATAATTGTGTTTTAGATGTTTTTGGTGTCCAAAATATTTCAGTTTGGATCGGATTCGGGTCTGGTTCTCTGGATATTAAACTTTTAGATCAATTTTAGTACTTAATCAGTTTTATTTTGTGTTTAGTATTACTTTCAAATCAAGTTCGGTTCGGTTTTCCGGATCCAAATATTTTACCTAGACTTATTTTCTTCTACAAGTATAAAGAAAAATAAATAAATGTAAAACTAATATGTTAGGCTTATTTTACATACATAATTATTGGACCATACTTTAAGAATACCAATAAAAATGGCTGGGCGTCATGTCAATATTGTTGGACATGTTAAAAAATTGATGTAGTCTATAACCAATAATGTGTAGTTTCTTATAAAAGTTCTTGGCAAATATGATAAAAACACGATACAATCGAGTGAAATGAGTTAGAATTGCATCAAAAATAATGTGATCTCTTCATTCGGTACATGAATTCTGTTTTTCAATTGATTTCGCGAATTTTCTTTTATTTTAAAGCTTTTGTGTTTTCTGATTTTTTATAACAATCTGATTATGTTTCTAATTTTTGGTGTGATATGAAAATTTTGTAAACAAAAACAATATTTTGGCTAAACTAAAGATCTAACTTTGTATGTGGCGTTTTTCGCCTCAGTTTCTTTAATTCATAAGTAATCACAATTATTTGTTGCTTTCGTATGCATAAACCTCAACCATGGCTAAGTTCGGAAAAATACGAAACTATCAATTTTAAAAACATTCTCATTCCAGCATTTTAGTTGATGTGAAACTTAATGATTTTGAAATTTATTTCTTTCAACAATGATATTATTTAATACTTTCCCGGAGAAAACTTCAATTCACTAATACAAAAATTAAAATACGTAAACTAAAAATGAACCGATTAAAAAAAATGTGTGAACACATTAATTGGTAAATGACTGTGAGGTTGACACATAAACATTATAAAGTTGAAATAATTATGAAACTGACACGTGTCAATGTATATGTAAACACATTTATTGCAAATGCTTCTCTTTTAATATATAAGATTTCCTCGATAATTTCTGTTGTTAACTTTCCCGCCATCTCAATTAACATAATCACATCTCTTTCATTTTTTTTTTTTTAATGATAATAGGTTTTGAATCAAAATCCTTACATCTTCTAAGGTTTGTCAATTAATTCTTCTTTGAGAGCACACTTCTCCTACCGTAAAAAGAAATTTTGACTCATTAGACGCTAGTAGATGATCCAAGACTCTTATCCACGAGACAAACTTATCGTTGATCAAATTTCTATTTATTCTTTTTATCCCAAGTTTTTACGTCTAAATTTTCTTCTTAGGTCAGTATGTCCTTGAGTGAATGAATCGTTGGCTTGTATAAAAACATTATCATGTTGTCAGATTTGCAATCGCGTAGATTGTATTGTTATTAAACGAGATAATTAACGGAAGATGATAACAATTTTAATACAATACACCAGGGAATATCTGACTCCAATAGAAATGTGGGTGTTCAAGAGCAAAAACATATTATATAGATCGTGGCAGGAGACTGTATTACAAATTTACAACTTGCACTGTATAGAGCTCAATAATCCCCAGATTTACTTCCAAACGAAAAACGCAATTTATTAATCATAATGGGCCTCTTTTAATGGCCCATTATCAGGTAAAGAAAATAATTGGGCCCATCGTTGACTTTTTTTGTTTCTGAGTGTGTGTGGTTAATATCGTCGTCGGAGGGTTCACGAGCGGAGGAAACCAATCGCAGATCTGCATACCAAAATTCCAACGAAGATCATCACACACCATGGCCATCCCCTTAGCTAAGCTTCTGATCTCCGCCGTGGCGGTTTTCATGCTCTTCTCCGCTTCGTTCGCGACCTCGGAAATGCCGTTCATGGTGGTTCACAAGAAAGCTACTCTCAACAGGCTCAAATCTGGCGCCGAGCGCGTCCTCGTCTCCTTCGACATCTACAACCAAGGATCTGCGTCAGTTCTCTCTCTCTCAATCCATTTGATCTGATATGCTTCCGTTTCCAATCCGTTTTATATCCGAATAGATTAGCTGCTGTAGAATTATCCTTAGATCTGTTGTATAGATTGGTGACGTGCGGATGTGAATCAGTAGCTAGATTGATCTGATCCGCTATATGTTTTGGTGTTTGATCTCAGGACGGCGTATGATGTGACTCTGGTTGATAACACCTGGATTAAGAAAACTTTTGAAGTTGTTAATGGAAACACTTCAAGATCATGGGAGAGACTTGATGCGTGAGTTCTTCTTCCTCTTCCTTTTGTCATTAATATGCTTTTGTAGCTGCTTTTATTCGTTTCGTCACTAATGTGATTTATTTATGCAGAGGAGGTATTCTGTCTCATTCCTTCGAACTTGAGGCTAAGGTTAAAGGACCCTTCTATGGAGCTCCTGCTGTTGTTACTTTCCGCATCCCCACTAAGACAGCTCTTCAGGTTTGCCATTCATAAGCTGCCTTTGTTTCTTCTTTCAGATGATGAACTTTAACATACTCTTTTTGTTCCCTAGCAAACTATCCATGACTTGTAGTGATCATTGTTTTACTACAAGTACGTTAATGTTATGTAATTATTATGTATTATGGTTTTCTTGTTTGTAGCAAGCCTACTCAACTCCAATACTACCTCTAGACATCCTCGCAGACAAACCTCCTACTGACCCGCTTGCCCTGGTAATTTTTTTTCAGTCCTCTCCTTCACGCCTTTTTCTTCTCAGTATTGACTTTCGTTTTTGCCTTGTCTTGTGCCTTTGGATGATGCTGCTATGATATAATCTCAGGCCAAGGTAACTCAATCTGTAATTCAGTCCTCCCTGTGAGAATTATCGAAAGTAAATTCTAATCTTACTGTGTTTCAATTGTTGCAGAGGATTCTGGCAAAATATGGATCTCTTGTTTCAGTGATATCGATGGTGGTTTTGTTCATATACTTGGTAGCTACACCTTCAAAGTCTAATTTAGCAAAAGCGGGCAGCAAGAAGAAGCGCTAAGTTAGTGAGATTAAGGCTAAGAATGGTTGGTACGATGTTTTTCTTTTTGTGTTTAGCAGTTAAAACACAGTTTGAAAACTTGTAAGAAACGTAGAACACACTTTCACTTTGTTGTTGAAGAGGACTATGTTAAAGAGTTACTTTGGTTTTGCGTCATAACATCTTTTTGAGAGCATAGTCATGGAGTTTTCTCTTTTATTTTGATCCTGCCTTCTGCTTTTTTTTTTTTATAATTACTTTTCTGCCTGCAAGCTCCACCTTGTCAAATGATGATTTGAGAGCCCTACCTTGAATGACTTCGTCCGATTTAAAACAAAATCAAATGGACTGGTAAGTTCTCTCTCGCATTATGAAACTGATAAATGCCAATCCTTGGAAAAAATTGTTTTTAAACTGAAACAAAGTTGAGTTTATTTATCAGCGAAACATTTGTATTTTATATTGATCAGCTTAGTTCGTTAATATTTTGTGCGGTAAATCAAAGACAAACAATAACAAAGATCACCAAAGCCCGTCTAGCTCAGTTGGTAGAGCGCAAGGCTCTTAACCTTGTGGTCGTGGGTTCGAGCCCCACGGTGGGCGAATAGTTTTTTCATTGTTTTTAACTCTTTCTCGTAAATAATGTTCACTGCAGTAACTTGTGACGGCAATAGTAAAGCTGTAAATTGGGGAAAGCTACCAAAAGAGATTTTTCCAAATGAAAAAGAACAAAAGTAGTGAGTGGGTGTGCCCACACTCTCAATCTTAGCGTGTGTACCGCTCATCTTTTAAGATTACATCACACAAACAAAAATAGGGAGATAGTATTGTGAAAAGAGAGAGCACTATCGTCAATTCAAGAACACAAATTTCCAAAAAAATGAATCAAGTTGGAATCCAGAGGATGAGCTTTACTCTTCCTCATTGCCATACGTTTCTCTTTATTCTTTCAAACAAAAATCCTAAGTTTTTTTTTTTAATCATCATCATTTAGTCTTAGGCTTCAGCAGCTGCGATGACAGGGGCTGGAGTAACACCACCGGTGGTTGGCCTGAATCAGATAAAACATAAATAAATGAGTTTCTGCACTCTTCACTTTTGAAGAAGGTATTGAGGGGGGGAAGAAAGGAAGTAAGGAGAGAGAAGATCTTACAGGCCAACAAACACTTTGAAAGCATCATATAAACCCCATTGTGCTCCAGTCAATGTCCCTATCATCACAATTCTTAGAGGAAGCCCTCTTGTAAACAGTCCCACCATTCCAATCTTCTTCACCGCCTGCAACAACATTTCATAACATCAAAAGAATCAATACTAATCCTATATAGTACAAACAAATAAGCAGTTGTCGACATGTTAACTTACATCTCCAACGGTTGCTCCCTTAGCATTGTTTAGGAACGAAACAAGATTATCTGCGGGGTGAGAGACAATTGCACAGAACACTCCAGCAACATAACCTCCGGCAAAACTCACCCCGAGTTGCAGACCTTTGCTGCACTCGTGTTTTGGGTTGGGGATTGCGTACTTGTAGATCATCTCAACAATGGTCTCAAAGGAAGCAAACTTCATCATTGTGTCTGTAACGAATCATGTATTATGTTTCATGACCAACTACAAAGAAAACAAAAACTGTGCAAAAGGTTTCAAAATAGAGGACAAAACTTACAAGGAATCTGACGTCCCCAGAGTGGAGCAAGACCCTTATACAAGCTGCGAAAATAATAAAAAAATGTATCAGACACAAACGGCTAAAGCAATAACAAGGGAGAGAACGTTATTTGTGTCCAGAAACTCACCCTCCGTATCCTTCGGACTTGACAAACTTGGGAAACCCATCAGACATCCCCCTAGCAAACCCAGGCTGTGTCTGAACACGGACCTTAACAGCTTCAAAAGGGCAAAGTGCAACATCGGCAATGACCTCAGCGGAAGCAGAACCAGCAAGGTAGATGAGGGTCTTGTATTTGGCAGCGAACTCAGGTCCAGCAAGATCGGAGTAGTACTTCTTAAAGAACTCGTAAAATCCAAACTTGCAAGCACCCTGAGCACTGTAACCCAACAAAGTAGGAACCCATCCACGGAAAAAGCCTTTGACTCCTTGCTCCTTCAGCAGAATCCCAAAACCAGACGAGATGCTCTTGTACTTGGCCGGATCAATCTGGTTAGCAATGTAATAACATCAAGACCAAAAGTGAATCAATCCACAAATACAAACGTCAAGTAAAATTCAGACAGAAGAGTCAACTAACCAGATCGAAATGTTTTGAATTATAGAAACAGCAAAAGGCTAAAACGCAGATCTCAACACGTGGATAAATGATCTATAAGGTTATTACAAACATACCTGCATATTGCACTTGACGAGATCGAGAGGGGTGACGGTCATATGAGTCAGACCACAGCTGAGAACTCCGCCGAAGGTACACGCGGCGTAGAAGGCAGGCGAGTACATCTCGATCCCCTTCCCTGGCTCCGTGGGAGACGCAATTAGGAAACTCTTCCGAGACACCATCGTCGCGGCCGGAGATGAACGAGACTTCTCGAGAATGGGGGATGAGAACGCGGCATTGGAATCGCGGAGAATAGATCTCGGAGATGAGGAGTAGAGGAAGCTGGGGATGAGAGAAGAAGTCTTCGGCGTTTCCATCGCGACGGAGGACGGGGATAAGATGAGAGCAATGTGTTTTGTTTCGATGTCCGATCTCACGCTGCCCAAAAAAGAAGACCAATGATGTTATTATTACCTCATGAATCTCGTCTCTTTATTGGCCAATTAGATTCCGTTGGAATATACTTTGGAACAATTACGACAATACCAGCTATAATAATATTTTATTCTCTAAACATGTCATGGCCCATGGGCTTTTCAAAGGACGTAGAGTTCACGCCGTTGACCCATAAAAAAGGCATGTAACGATATTTTCTAATTTTGTTTGATTTATTTAGCTGAAAAAATCAGATTCCTTTGGAACAAGGCAGCATATACTTTGCATTGCTAACTAAAATGCCATTCGTAATAGATTTTCTGTTATGTGGCCCATGGGCTTTTCAAGGGCTGCGTACACACCGTTGTTGACCCATTTAAAAGGCATGTAATGACATTTTCGTAAAAACCTCTTAAAACCCTAATCCTCCTACGAAGAGGAAGAGAACCTCTCGCCGTCGCCGATGTAAGTCCGTAGCTTAGGTTTAAAGTTGTTGCTTGTATAGTAATCCTTACAGAAACTAGGTTTAATTCAAGCTCTGTTTCTTCGAACTTGAACTAGTCTGCGAATCTTATACTTACTCTCTTGATTACAGAGAGTTTGTGGAATTGAGCGATGAGTACGTTATCTCAAAACGCTCCGACGAGCAAGGCTAGAAGAGAAGAGACCGAAGATGACGTAAGGGCCAAGAGAAGGAAGATGGAGGAAGAGAAGCAAAGAGAGTCTGAGCAGGTTGAAATGAAAAAGCTTGAGAATTTGTTGTTTGGATCACTCTACAATCCTGTTTCGTTTGGAGAGAAAGACGGCGTTGTAGAAGGGTCTGATCTGTTTCGTGTAGATCGTTCTGCTGTGAGGCAAACTCCAGATTCTGAAGATGATGATGATGATGATGATGATGAGCAAGTTTCTGACGATGAGAGAGTTATTAGGAAGGGAGAAGCTGCTTGGGAGGATGAAGAAGAGAAAGAGATTAATATTAACATAGCTAGTGTTAACCGTCTGAGGAAGCTAAGGAAAGAGGAGGATGAGGGATTGATCTCTGGCTCTGAGTACATTGCTAGGCTGAGAGCTCATCACGCTAAGCTTAACCCTGGAACTGATTGGGCTAGGACTGATTCTCATATCACTGATGGAGATTCCTCAGATGATGGAGGAGAAGGTGATGATGATGATGATATTCTCAAAACAAACGAAGATCTTGTGGTGAAGTCTGGTGGCTCCAAGCTCTGTTCCGGTCTTCTTGAGTATTCAGAACACGCGGATGCCAACATAGCAGATCCTTCAGACGCTCCGATCAACTCTGTCCAGTTCCATCAAAACGCTCAGCTGCTTCTCACCGCCGGAAACGATAGAAGGCTGAGGTTTTTCCAGATCGATGGGAAGAGGAACACCAAGATACAGAGCATCTTTCTCGAGGACTGTCCCATTCACAAAGCTGCCTTCTTGCCTAACGGATCTCAGGTTATTGTCTCGGGGAGGAGGAAGTACTTTTACAGCTTTGATTTGGAGAACGCGAAGTTCGACAAGATTGGCCCATTGGTTGGTAGAGAGGAGAAGAGCTTGGAGAGTTTCGAAGTGTCGCAAGACTCCAAGACCGTAGCCTTCATGGGAAACGGAGGCTACATCTTGCTTGTGTCCACAAAGACCAAAGAGCTGACGGGAACGTTGAAGATGAACGGTTCAGTGAGGTCCTTAGCGTTCAGTGACGACGGGAAGCAGCTGCTGAGCTCAGGAGGGGATGGACAAGTCTATGTCTGGGATCTTAGAACGATGAAGTGTTTATACAAAGGTGTGGATGAAGGGAGCACGTGCGGGACTTCGCTTTGCAGCTCACCTAACGGAGCTTTGTTCGCCTCTGGGACAGATAGAGGGATCGTGAACATTTACAAGAAGGCTGAGTTTTTGGGAGGCAAAAGGAAGCCGATAAAGACGGTGGACAATCTCACTTCGGAGATTGATTTCTTGAAGTTCAACCATGATGGTCAGATTCTAGCTATAATCTCGAGGATGAATAAAGACAGTGTGAAGCTTGTCCATGTTCCGTCTCTAACCGTCTTCTCAAACTGGCCGCCGCCAAATAAAAAGATGAATTACCCTCGCTGCTTGGACTTCAGCCCTGGAAGTGGCTTCATGGCTATGGGAAACGCTAGTGGAAAAGTTTTGCTTTACAAACTGAATCATTACATGAATGCTTGAAGTGTGTCCTTGGCGATGGGCAGTTTTTTGAGATTGTTGTTGTGTTTTCCTTTTGTCTCATTACTCTTCTGTTATCAGTTATCCTTCCAACTTTTTTCCATCAATGGAATATTTTCTTTCATGATATAATTGGAACTGAGTGGGGCAAGTCTTTTCTCACGTTATGTTAATGTCTACTATTTTGATATCTAAAGTAAGTGCTGGAGAAGAAGTAAGATGTTGTCATTGTTTCAGAAATCATCACTCATATTAGAGAAGGTGAGTGAGAGTTGGCTACAGTCTTATTGTGCATCTAATTTTGAAACTCTGTTGCTACATGTCTGTGTGAATACTGATGAATATAGTATTGTTATGGTTTGGTTTTATAATGAGTGGAAAATGTGTTTTGTCAGGTAAACATTTCATTGATAGTGAATGATGAAGAGGCAGAGCAATGTTTGAGAGGTCTTCACTCTGCGTACTTTAAGACATCTTCTTAATGCAACACAAAGCTAACAATGTGTGTTAAGATATAAATCGGCTTTAGTTTATTCACCAAAATCTAAAACTGATGAAGGGACATATAACTCTTCGGACTCACTTAAACTACTATACCATGTTCTAATGAGCATCCTTTCTTTTTTATTTAAATAAATAAACAAAAGAATTCAGAAATGTGATAAGATAGATGTAAAATATGAATAATGTTAGGAACTTTATTCGTATGGAATCGATGAGAGGTGGTGACTCATAGCAGATTGGTACCTACAAATTTCATTGTGCTGACAACGTTTATTCATATTATGTTTTGTGGGTAGAAGGGTTGGTCAAACATGAGAAACTAGAAGGCAAGATAAAAAAAAAGGCAGAAGCATGCATATGATGGAAGCCAAAAAGGCATGTGAATTAAACCTTCTTCCAGACTTTTAGTGAACTTATCTACAATTAAAGTCCACATTATATGAATTATGCAGTTTTATTTAAAAGAAATCACTACTTTTGATTTACCATATATAGAAATATAAAGATGTTAGCAAGAACACATGGCAACTTGTAGTTTCCATACATCAAGAACACTGATATTCCTGATGTTAGCTACTAGCTAGCAAGTAAATGCTGGTTGCAACTATATCAAAATTAGTAGTGCTTCTTTTTTCAAAGAAAAGGTCATTCCAAGCATATTGATGACTCCTTTATTTCTATTTTTGTATGAATTTTTGCGTAATTTATATATCCTCCACTGAACCTAGGATAAATGATTACACAAAATTCGATCCTGATTACATATTCCACTCATGCTCCCTTCTGTTTCATTATAAGTGTCGTTTTAGGTTTCGGCACACAGATTAAAGAAACAATTAATTTTATACATTTCCTATAAAAAACAATATTACCTATACACCTAACCATATTTCAACCAATAGAAAAATAAATTTTGCATAAAAAATCAAAAACGACACTTATTTTGTAACGAAAAAAATTCTCTAAAACGACATTTAATATGAAACAGAGGGAGTATAAATGTATTTGCATATATCGATGCCATACTTGGATTGCGTTCCAAACAAAATATTCCAATTTCTTTATGATCATATTGATAATGATATTTTATGTAGCTTGTTTAAAGAGATTGATCAGAGAGAATTGAAGCATAAAAATGGAATATAATGGAAAACCACCGGCCATATCTAAACATTCGACCTCATCTCATTGTTACGACTTGCTCACATAATGTTGGCAGCGTCAAAGTTTTTATTCGGCGCTGTTCTATAAATCATAGTGAATCATATTTTATTCACATCTATATAGATAGTGGACCTATCAAAAATACTCCACACTTTATATTGATTAAAAACGCTGATAAACATATTTAAACTTACTAAATATCAGTTATAACATCAGTTACTTGTTCTCATTTGGAATATAGAATAAATAAATAACAAAATGTACCAATCAAATGTAGAGCTCAACATCCCAACCAACTCACACATCTCACCTTCTATAAATATCTCTCTAACTGAGAAAGACAAAATGCAATACAAATCCGAAACTCGGGATTCGCTGTCCTATAGTAAGGTGAACAACATGGCAGTCTTTCCATCGGAGACTTTTGTTAGGATAGAGTCCATGGCTGCAGAAAATGCGGTGGTTATATTCAGCGTGAGCACTTGCTCCATGTGCCACGCCATGAAGCGTCTCTTCCGCGGAATGGGAGTCAGCCCTGCCGTCCATGAGCTCGACCTCCACCCTTATGGCGTCGATGTCCACAGAGCCCTCCTCCGTCGCGTCTCCTTGGCTGCTCCAGCGGCGGAAGCACCACTTCACCGGGGACACTTCCGGTTGTATTCATCGGTGGGAAGATGGTAGGATCAATGGAGAGAGTGATGGCTTCACATATCAATGGCTCACTCGTCCCTCTTCTCAAAGATGCTGGTGCTCTCTGGCTCTGACCCCATGTCTAAAGTTCATCTTCTCCGTTTTCTTTTCCTTTTTCTTGCTTGTTACTTTTTGGGTTTCGAAGAACAAAAAAGATGAGGTTAATCTTAGTGTTGAATTAGAGACTTGAGGGGAGAAGAGTGTGCGTTTGTTTTAAGCTTAGCTCTTTAATTTGTCTCTCTTAATCACACTAATGTATAATATGTAATATATTTTTGACCAAAAAAAAAAATATATAATATAGTAATCACCGTCTCTGGATAGCGTTTTATATATATAGCCATCTCTGGTTTTACAGCTTACAATGTTGAATTGCAAAAAATGGTCAGATTAAGACAAGAGTAAGGGTTTTTCACTACCCAAATCTCAACCGTGATAACTGTTAACTGCAGGTAAATAACTGCTTTTTTTTTTTTGTTTAAATCAGGTAAATAACTGCCTTAGTGGTCCACATTCCATAGTACGTTGCGTCAGAGATGAGATGCACATACCTGATCCAATAGCTTCACAGATGTGCTTCTCTTCGGTACTTCAACCTTTTACATCAAAAACACTTTTAATCATGAAAAAGACCCACCTAAACCACATGTACCGTAAGAAAATATTCATTTGAATAATTCTTACATAGACTTGTAATGTATACATTCATTCACCCAGACAACTCCATTACAGTCTAGGGTATAGGATCTGGTCTACACATAATAAATTTGCCTATCGGTGTAGCTATGAGAGCTCAAGTGCTCGAATAAACGGAAGAATGGAATCAGGATCAGATGATGAACAGAAAGACGCCCAAAGGTCCGAACAAATGGTGTGAACAAGAGATGGAGACACCTCTTTGATCCATTTCATATGTTTGATTCCAACCTCAACCTCTTTCGCATCAGCCACACATTTCAACAACACTACATGTGCACTTGTGTGTTCCAAATGTTCTCTCTCGCGCAGCAGCTGAGACGCCTCACCAAAATGGCCTACACGCATAATACACCAAACGAATCAATCACAAACTTGACTTGCAAGGCAACTAAACGTAACATAGATGACACATATACTTGTTCTCTCACCGTTGCTGCATAGATTTAAAACAAACGTGATCAATACCCTTCTCGCAACTATTTGATCCCTCTCCATACACTTTCTGAAGACTTCCAAAGCATCCTCAAGTTTTGTATCCCTGCATAGGCCTTCAGTGAGAGACGTATAAATTGTTTCATCTGGTTCTATCCCTTTCTCAAGCATCTTCCGAAACAGCCTCAAAGACTCATCTACCTGGCCTTCCTCCGACAATTTCTTGATAAGTACATTATACGTCGTCAGATTCATTCTGCATCCCTCTACGAACATCTCATCCCACAGCCTCTTTGCTGGCCGGATCATTTCCGCTTTGCAACAAGCTTCGATGAGAGCGTTATAGAGTGAAACGTCTGGATCAAGCCCTTTCTTTTTCATCTCGTGCAGAGCACTGTACCCTTCTCTGACTCTCCCGGCCTTGCACAAGAACGATATCATCAGACTGTAACTCTCAGGCTCTGAAAAATAAGCTCTGCTTGACAAAACCTCATAAGCCTTTACCAAAAGGTCCCCCTTCTCGTGCCTGCAAAGATTCTTACTCAATTTGCTAAGAGTCCGAATCGCAGGCAGTTTCCCTGTGTTCATCACCATGTAATTCAAGAATCCAACAGCAGAATCTGGATCAACCGCAGAGACTGATCCAATCAACGCGTCTAGGACATCATTATCAATAGGGAAGTTTCCACTCACAATCACCTCAGCCACTTCCTTAGCCTCAATCAAACGTTTAGCAGAGATCAAACCCAAGATAAAATCTCTGTAATCACTACTCCTCGGTGCTACTCCGAGTTTTCTCTTCTTCTTTAAGACAACCTGTCTCTCGTACAGATTCCCAGTTACCACAAACGCTTCAGCTATGACTCTATACGCCATAAAATCCGGTTTGCAATCAATGTTTCTTAGCTCTTCCAAAATGTAAAAAGCATCCATCTCTCTAGAAGCTTTACAAAGACCATGGAGAATCAAGAGCGCAATAATGGACCCATTGATGTTAAAGTTACTATTTTTAACCTCACCCACAAGTCTCAATAGCTGACTCGTATCGGAACTCTTACAGAAGCTTCCTATATACACACCAAAGCCAAGTGTATTGAGAGAAACACCTCTCTGACGCATTTTAACGAACAGTTTCTGTGCATAATCAGAATACCCATCAGACGTTAACGCAGCCAAGAGACGGTTGCACACATCGTGATGAACCTCCCGACCCGTCGAAAGAGCTTCTTCCAAAACCCAAAACGCGCTCTGAGCTTTCTTACCCAACAGAAGCGCGTCGATGAGGGAGCGATACACGGAGGGATCGAGGAGGATTCTCTGAGTTTTGACCTGTTTGAAGAGGGCGTCCATGGCGGAGAACTGTCGAGAGAGCGAGAGGGTTTTGAAGATGGAGTGGTAAGAGATGGAGTCGTGGGAGTAACCGGGCTGCTGGGCGGCCCAGTTGAAGAACCCGAGTGCTAAGGAGTGGTGGTTGAGGAGGAACGGGTCGATGACTCGAGAGACGAGCGAAGGGCTTATTGAGTGACGAAAGCCGAGACTGTGAAGAGTTTGTTCCATCGATGGACTCCATGTCCGAGGTGAGCGAGAGGTTGCGGAGACCTTGAGGAGCTCACGGCCGATCCTGACCGCGAGCTCCGCCGCAGGTCTCATGACAGATGACGTCACCATTTCCGGTCGCTGTCAAATTGGAGAGGAGAAGGAGGAGATATTAGTCATATTACTTAGTGAGCCAGCCCATTAGTTAGAACTCTAACTCATAGTGGCCCATGTTTGGCCCATATAAGATTAAAATCGGTAAGTGTAAATTACAAGGTAGGGCCGTTCAATATGGTAAAACCGAACCATACCGAACCGAACCGAACCGAAATAGACAATATGGTTTGGTTTTGGTAGATACCATATAAACCGAATGGATATAATTTTATAAAAATTGTAGGATTTGGATATGGTTTGGTATATAACCGATTAAACCGAATAAACCGAATAAAACCGATTAAAAGTATAAACATGTAAATATGTATCTATTTTATAACAATACATGAAAATCTATTTGTTACATAAGTTAAATTTGTGTTAATAACTATTACC
>NC_027756.1:49177548-49196350 GCF_000695525.1 Brassica oleracea var. oleracea | reverse complement strand
TTTTTTTTTTATCTTTTTGTTTTATTTTAGTATTCACTAAATTAATATGAAGATGATAAATTTGATGGAAAATAATTAATGNNNNAAAAGCATGACTTTAATGAACACTAAATATGGAAGAGTGGAAAAACTTTTCTTTCATGTTTCTGTTTTGTTTCATATTTTTATTTTCAAAATTTCAGGCTCTGATTTTAATTATAGATTTGATGATTTTATTTGATGGTAGAAACATTTTTACGTTTTTGTTCATTTATTTGAACATGTAATATATTTTTAATAAATGACTGTGTTGATAATATGACTCTAAAATTTATTTTATATGATCTCAAACTAAATAATTATATTTTTTGGTATAAAACCGAATAAACCGAAAACCGACGGTATATAAACCGAACCGAACCGAAGTAAATATTGATTTAGAATGATAGTTATATTTTACTAACCGAAATACCGAAAACAAAAAAAAACCGAACCTAAACCGAACCGATATCCGGATTGAACACCCCTAGGGAGAAGTTTTACTTATTTACTCGGTAGGAATGGCAAACTCTCCCTAGCAGTCACTATCAGAATCAAATCTTTTTTGATAACTTCACAGATTGGAGTAGGAGGGGGGCTCATGAGTCATGACCCACTACAGATGAAGACAGTAGAGAAAAATAATAGAAAAGGCGATTATTTTTTTTATTGTTGATCTTTCTATTATGTATATCATCAACAACATGGGAACAAAGGAAAGTGAAACTGTTGGATATTATACCAAAAGAAGATATGATTGGGGAAACTGACAAAGAAGAGAATCGGCTTATCAAGTGTCCACGTGAATTTTGACACAAGTCCATCACATTCTCAAAGAGATATATATATAATGGAGTGGGAGCAGTGGAAGTGACTCGAGATTGCAAAACTTAGCATTTGTAAGTTTGTTTAATTCTGGAACATTGGTCCCATACCTCATAACTAACTACTTCTGTTTGTTCCTATCTTTCAACCCCCAGATGCTTCTTTCCTCTTTTAATCCTACTTAACCACCCTTTTGCTTTCTCCTTTTTATTTTGTTCCCTCATCCTTGTCTTTGTTCCCCCTAATCTAATCAAATCAATTCTAATCTAATCTGCATTGACTGTCTATGGTGTTTCACACAGACGCCTAAGTGTTTACGGTTCAGTTTCTACCAAGTTCCTACTTGCATCTACCAAAACAATGTGCTTCTACGGCTAAGGAACCAGGTATAGGATATATTTAATAAAGGCGACAAATCCCATTACATTACCAATAGTAATATTACAACGCAAACTAAACATTGCTGCAGAAATACAGTACCTGATGTCGTGGACGGCTTCACTTGTCTAAATCAACTAGTACGAAAAGCAGTCGTTGTTGTTCTGTCACAGAGCTTCCATAGGCTTCCTGGAAAAAGCACTCTTTCTTTACTTTTCTGCACAACAGTAGTCATATATATATGCCTTTTCTTCTTGTCTGAGACGGCCAAGTCTACAAAAGCAGAACGAAACAGTACTTTTTTCCATTGGAAACTATTTGAACATAATGCAGTTTCAATCACTCTTAAAAGGAGCCAGCATTGATTCTTCTTTCAAATAAAAAACTAAATTAATCTCTCTGGAAAGCAGCAGTGTACAACAAAGTTTACTGTTCTTCTATGACTAACACAGAAGAGTTTGTACCATCCAGTCACGTTGGCTATGTATCTAAATTGCAAACATAATGCTGATAGACTTTAGTTATCAAAAGGAAGAACAATGTGATCTGAGAATGAAAATAGAGTTGTATTGATCGCAAATGTGTACAGATTGAGTTTTTCTCACGAGTTTCTCACTCTCCCCATGCACAAAGATGATCAAACAATTGATAAAAGATAATGACAGACTTATTCCTTATTTATAAACTTGACCTGCACTCAACAACTTGCAACGCCAACGCCAACATCCCATGTGCGTCCGTAACAGCAAGGACAGGTCATCACTTCCTCATGCTTCTAGATCCCCCCAGCTCACCACTTCATCACTGGGCCTCTCCCTCTCCTCTATCAGACTCGATGGGCCTTGCCTTTGCGCCTGTAGTGAAACAGGACTGGAGGCCTAGTAACCTCAACCGTATCAAATGCATATTTCCTTCTAGCGTATACATGAGATGGTTTGATAATTTTTATCGGAATCTGCAGCAAAGAATTTCTACAAAACACAAAGCAATAGAAATATTCATTTTGCATCCAATATTTATGTATATCTTATTAACAAAACGACTCGTTAATATAATATCGAGGGCTCATGAACACCACAAAAATCCACAACGTTTATGTATAGAGACTCAATTCAAGATCAAATTGTAATACCTGAGATGATAGATGATTGATTGTAATTACGGATAGCCACTCCAATTCCGTTTCATTTAACCACAACAGTAGCCTCATGTCTGTAAGGGGCCTCCAACTTGTTCTTGATGTGATCTTGAAAGAGAACGGCCAACCAAAATTTTGTAGCTTTCTTGGTGTTGGTCTCCACTGTCATCAACCTAAAAGTCTTGAGTTACTGTTAGCAATAGCAACTAACTCACTGCTTTATCATGGGCTTTCAAGCAATCATGGTTCTCTATAAAAGTCACTTTCTCCTCTAGTATCGTGTGTCAGAACGAAAATGAAGGTACGTTCCATATCTACAAAAAATATCAACTAACTTGTGGCCAACACTTACCCATGCTTATTTTTTCCAACAGTTTTGGGGCTGGATACATCATAAGTCACGGGAGAACAGCAAAGAGCTATTGAAAGATGCTACAACTGGTAATTTTACCATACTTCTCTAAATGATTATTTTCCTGTCAAAATGTGTGGGAACAAGAATAGGAAGCGTGTTGAATTCTAGGAGAATAGCAATAGGACTTAGCAAGCATTTTTAGGGCCTAGTCATTAATTGTCTCACTACTTTAACATCCATTAGTACAAAATTAAACAACTGACCTGATAGAAGAGTAGGGTCATGTGCTCGTGTGTAAAATCATTGTGATGGGCGTCAATTTGCCTGACACCAACTTTTTCTTGGCCGTTGATTTTGTGAGTGAGAGCAGCTAAACCAGATCTCTCGTCTACTGCAACAAGTCGACATCTTTCACTATTATTTGCGCAAATGCATTATCTTTTTCCTCTCAGTAGCAGTCATTACTTTTTTGGAAGAAAATTAACAACTCTTCTCTTCAAATGTGAATCCCTTTCAGGTAACAGTCTTTTCCCCCTCTCAGCTCATCCGTCCCTTGAAAGCCAAGATGTTTACGCTGGAGCAAGTGCTGGCCCCAGATACAGTACTGGAATCAGCAAACAATTTAATCTGTTCCAGGAAAGCTCCTTCGCAGGACTTAGTGAAGCCAGAAACAGTGATTTTTTTCATGGCTTTCTTGCCATTGGAACCCTCGGTGGAGAAACATTTCTGGATGAACCAGCAACACCGACATTTGGCATGTCATCTGGGGAACCAGCAACAGATAATGCAGAAGTGACAGAGAATGATCTGAAGCTCATTAGCAATGAATTGGAGAAGTTCCTTGAGGCTGAAGCTAAAGAAGCACACAACCAACCATCAGGAAGGAACAGCGACACTAATACTATTGCATCCACCATTGAGGCCGCTGAGGGAGTAGATGCCGAAGAAGATGATCAGCCAATGAAGTTCCCGCTCCAAGAGTATCTTTTTGGCTCTCAAATCGAATCATCAGAAACAAAGGTTGCAGGGAAGAAGGAACGGGCATCACTTGGAGAGCTGTTTCAGGCAACAGAGGTGCAAGATAAGCATTCAGAAAACAAGTATGAGGAGAAAAAGAAGAAAGCCAGTTCAACTCACAAGTCTGCAAAGCATCTTGTGAAGAAGGTACTGAAAAAGCTTCACCTATCCTCCAGGAGCCCTGACAGTGGTAAAACTGAAGTAGCTTCCACCAAGAAGAAGTTCCAAAAGGTATGATTTTTTTTTTCTCTGCTCTCTAAAACGCCTGCCTATACATGCAACATCTTGAAATATACAACATGTTGAAAGCATTTTCTAGAGCACTTCTATAATACTGTTGCAGAATTAGCTCTAGTGAAAAGCTTGCTTCTAACAAACTTGAATTTATTGTAAGTGCAGATAGCACAAGTTTTCCATAGGAAAGTATATCCAGAAGACTCCATAATGGAAAGCAAAATATACAGCAGCATGACAGAACCAAAAAACAGCAAAGCAAATTCTACTGGACTAATGTCCGAGAAGGTGAGACCATGTCACAAGACAAGTAAAAGATGGATCCAATATGAGCTAAGAAATTCACATTCATCTGGAAAAGGAGAACACTGGATCAAAACAGACGAA
The DNA here is from genome assembly GCF_000695525.1 of Brassica oleracea var. oleracea. Taxonomy (NCBI): domain Eukaryota; kingdom Viridiplantae; phylum Streptophyta; class Magnoliopsida; order Brassicales; family Brassicaceae; genus Brassica; species Brassica oleracea. Next base: position 49,191,998 of record NC_027756.1, on the reverse strand, counting down.
GACTGTAAGTGCACCTTCATACTACTGATATATTCATAAGCCCATTTATTTCAAAGCAAGAATGTGATTCTGGATCTTTACTTAAAAAGACAAAAAAAATTTATACAATGCCATTTAGGCATGCACTAGTTTTCTGCTTGTGGTCGAACCAGATAATAATCCAACATTGCTTTGCAGACTTCGTGTTGGAGCTGTAAGGGATGAGAAGAAACGCAAATTAAAAAGTGCGAGTGTGTTATGTCAGTTCATGCCTGTGTGAATCGTGTGGTGTGATTATGTAAAATGTGTTCAAAACATAGTGGGAATGTTCGTTATGCCCTTCTATGTAATAATAAATATTCACCGGGTTTTATAATTGCAGCAAGATATCTCATATCCATGGTTTGGCAAACTAAAATGAAGAGAAAACATTCTTGTCCGCATTGACTCAAATCCAGTTATACGTTTTGATCTCATAAGAGAAACACTGTATCTCTCTCAACTGATAAACCGTAACATGTCATTATCTCCTATACAAAAGAACGAGCGGCTCTCTAAACTCCATACAATAATAAATGTATGCGTGGGTAAAATCCTACATCACTTTTTTGCAAGAATACCAGAATAACCAAAAGTATCCGAGCCGAACCTGGTATGGACCTTCGGCAATAATGAATATCGAACTAAACTGGCGGACGCTCTGCAACAAGAATATGAAGTCCGTGAAACCCATAAGACCCTCAAAACTAAAAGGAAAGACTTGAAGAACAAGTTACTCTCAAGATATTCTAGCATATTTACATTAAGTGTTTAGGAAAGTTCATTATCTAGTGTTAACATTATGTTAATGTTACCCCTATATATATGCATATTGTATTCTCTTATTAAATACAACACAATAATATATCTATTCTATTATACTTTACATGGTATCAGAGCACACGATTCTTTGGGATCGAAATTAAAACTTCTGCATTACAAATTTTTTCAAGCTTTTGATAATGCTTATCATCGGTGGTGTTGACGATGAAGGAGACGATGGTGCCGAAGACGATCCAGATGATGATGACGTGAAGCAACCTGCGCTTGAAGTAATGATTCACGTGATCTCTAACTAAATTTAGGGTTTGGTTTAATTAATGTTAGTGGGCCTTGTTTTGGGTACGTGCAATACGTGCTTTGATTTCTTCTTTTCCTTTTCTAGTTTGGTTTTGGTGAGTGCTAGAATTACAGAGAGAGTTAATGGTGGTTAAGGGTTTATGGCATGTGGGTTAATTTTTTTTGAGATTTATTCTATAGTTTAGTATATCTCAAAATGTTGTTTTCCATAGTTTGGAATATTTTTGTTAGAGATTATTTATAGTTTAGAATTTCTCAAATATGTTTTGTGTTATATTCCATAGTTTGGTTACAGTTTAACCATTACGGGGGAGTTTTAGTTATGCTCATGTTTTTAGGTCAATTTGTTTAGTCCAAGTTACGGACTGTCCGAGATAGGATGATTGTTTGTGGAGTTGCAGCTGCGCCCACGGGATGTATTCTCATTGTCAAGACCAAAGAAGAGCTGAAGTTTTCATCCCTCCTTGTCTGAGTTGAAGTTTATTCCCGGAGGAACCTACTGATTTGTTTTCCTCGATATAGTGTCCACGGCATACGTGGTCTGCTTTGTGATTGCAGATTTGCGTGTTGCATCCCACGTTTGTCGTGCGGAGGAGTATTAGAGATGTGTGGGCCGTAAGATGTGTATCTTACGGACCAAGACTGTGAAGTCCGTGAAACCCATAAGACCCTCAAGACTAAAAGGAAAGACTTGAAGAACAAGTTACTCTCAAGATATTCTAGCATATTTACATTAAGTGTTTAGGAAAGTTAGCATTATCTAGTGTTAACATTATGTTAATGTTACCACTATATATATGCATATTGTATTCTCTTATTAAACACAACACAATAATATATCTATTCTATTATACTTTACAAAGAACACCACCTGATTCCATTCTCCATGACTGGTCGACCAAGGTTGCTAACTCTCTGCAGAAATATTTTATACAAAAAGCACGAGAGGTGAAAAGCAGTAGCAGCTATTGTTTAAGGGAGAAAAATTGGATTCATCACATTAACAAGAGTCAAGAGCTCAAACTGTTTTACTTAAAAAGGTCCATAACTAATACTTGAAAGAAAAGAAAATATGGTAGACGACTGTATAACAGTAGCTCAAACAAGGTACATGTGTAGAGAAGGCGCTATGTTCATGAGAAAAATATAAAAGAAAGTGTGCAAAATCATTAACACCGAAGCGAAGAGAAAGAAAAAACTGAGCATACCTTAGTTCATGACTTACAACAAGTAAAGTCAGTTCCTTCTTCAGGTGCTTCAAGAGCTTTGCAACATCTGGGCGTACTTTTGGTTATTCTGGTATTCTTGCAAAAAAGTGATAAAGGCTTTTACCCAGGCATACATTTATTATTGCATGGAGTTTCGAGATAGCCGCGGTTTATCAGTTGAGAGAGAGATAAAATGTTTCTCTTATGTAATCAAAACATATAACTGGATTTGAGTCAATGTTGACAAGAATTCAAGTTTCTTAGAAGCATGCTTTGTATTAATCATTTGAAGTTTGGTGTATATTACAAGATGTTGCATGTATCACGCAGACATTTTAGATAATAGGCTCTGGAAAAACTGAGCAGAGAAAAATCATACCTTTTGGAATTTCTTCTCTGTGGAAGCTACTTCGGTAAAATTTTGTTTAGTATTGTTTGGGCTTTTCAACAATTGGAATGGATTAGGCCTATTCAGACAATTTTGTTTTGTATTGTTTGGGCCTTCCAACAAAAAACCCAATAACTTGGGAGGAATTGAGGCTTGTGATTGTCAGGTAAACTCTTACTACCACGGAAGAAAACTTTAGCGAGCGAGCTGAAAAAAACTATTGTAAGCCAAGTAATATATGGAAGGATGTTACTCTGTTTCATTCACTTCTATGTTCTAAAACTGCTCAAACGTTAAGGAGGTAAGAGACATGGAAGACAGAAAACCAACACAAAAATTCACATACAAAGTAGACAACAATGGTGTTGAAAAACCAAAGTCGTAAATCCACAACTTTTTTTAACAAAATCCCTTCATGTATACAGAAAACGCCCACAAAATACACTAATTCTTGTCTTTTGGAATGTCCTTCGGTTTCAATTTCCTTTGGGTTTTGTCGATTGCTCTGCCCCTGAAAAAAACCCACAATCAAACAACTCATCAGTCACCCACATACATTTTGCTTTTGTGTTGCTATCACTAATAACCAGAGCATTGATCAATCAATCACACTCCTCTTATCATCAAGTCATTACACTAATCAATATATTCTCAAGTAACCGAATCTCTTAGGAAATGATCACCAAAGAAACTACAGTTTCGTTTGAATTATCTTTTACAGTACTTGGTTACAAATTCAATCAAAGAGTACTCTGAAACCTAGCAGGTGCTGATGATTACCAACTCATGACCATATCACCAAACAGACAGCCTTACAAAGTTTCCAATAACTAAAAATTTACAAGAAAATGAATCATGACCGAGAGGAAGAGGGCTAAATTGAAGATAGGACTAGGTCAGCGAAAGTCTGTCTTTGAAGCACGTAACACCAAGTGCTCCATGCCAACTTTTAATCCATGTCGGTAAAGTCACAATAAAATAATGAGACTGTTTGTGAATTCACAATAAAATAATGAGATATAAAGTGAAAGATCATATATCACTCATTTTTACACTTCAATAAAAAATCCACACCTGAAACCACGTGTAGAAGTGAAGATCGGTGACTTTCATTCTGCTCGGTTCATCCAAATGAATATCAAAACTCTGACTCTGATCAACGTAAGCTCCACGAACAACAGCCATCTTCACCAACGTTCATTTTTTTACCTCCCAAGCAGTTCTGAATTGATCAGCGAAGTGAAATATTAGACCTTAGAAATATACCACAAAATAATTAAACATTGTTATACTTGTATATCGCTTTCAGGTCATCGGGTATGTCCTGGATATTTCCAACAGAACCCTTCTCACTAATAAGAATCTTTTTTATTCTCGGAGACCAAAGCCCTTATTAATTAGATCGTGAAGAAGGTGCTTATTGGCAATCTCACCACTGAGCAGCCAAAGACAGACAACAGACAATGAGTAAACAGTGGTGTAACTTATAGAGATATGTATATAAGTGTGATTCAATATATAAACCTCAAGCCTCCGTTGCTGATATTTGATGCATAAGGCTCCAAGCCTTTGTTGTTCCCAGCCAGCGATACCAAAAGAGTGTTCCTCACTCCATTCTTTGAGATCATGTCCCTAAGAACAGGCCAGTCACAGCGGTATGATGGAGTCACCTTCCACATGTCAGGTTGAAGAATACCCTAAAGAATCACACACGATCCACAATCAGACATTAAGAAGTTAAGTCGTAGGATATCAATTAGAGTTACGGGATGACATGCATACCTTGCTCATGGGACTTCCTTTATATGTCTCATAGGCACCATCTTTTGCAGATAGCTTTGAGAGCGTGGTAGTATATAGTTTCAAATATATTCGTATTCAGTTGGAGGGCCCGAGATATATTCGTATTCAGTTGGAGGGCCCGAGTAACAAATTAAACTGCTTAGGCCATAACAGAGAAAACAAAATATTTTCTAACGTTGATAATTGCGCAGACAAGTTTACCTCTGGAGAGTCAAACGACATTCCAAGGAGGATGAAGACGCCTGCGAGACCATGTACACCAATACCAATAGGCCTATGACGCAGGTTTGATGTTCTTGCACTCTCTAGAGGATAGTAATTTTCGTCTATTATCCTATCGAGATCATTGGTAACAGCACCAGTTACCTGATTAAACAAACAACGAGAACTTCACATCTGAAAGATTCGTTGAGATTCTGATTTCTGGTCAAATGAAGCAAAAGTGTCTGACCTTGGCTAAGTTGTGAAAATCAAAGTAACGATTCTTTGAGCCTAGGCTGCCGGTAAGCTCAGCTGGATGAGAGTTCAATGGAACATCCTGTGAAGAATGTTAGTGAGAGATATACTTGAGCAACTTGGAAAAAGAAGCAAAATTAGGGAATCCGCTAAACCAATTTCAAACTCACTTTCTCCCTAACAAATCTGGGCAAAGCTATCGATGCAAGATTGCACACAGCTGTTTCCGTTGGGCTGTTGTATTCAATAACTCCAGCATTGGAACAAAACCACCATCAGACATTCCGTTTGTGCCACGATTCAAAGACTCCAGTTCAACAACGCAATCATAGACTAGAGTTATTGAATACAACAGCCCAACGGAAACAGCTGTGTGCAATCTTGCATCGATAGCTTTGCCCAGATTTGTTAGGGAGAAAGTGAGTTTGAAATTGGTTTAACGGATTCCCTAATTTTGCTTCTTTTTCCAAGTTGCTCAAGTATATCTCTCACTAACATTCTTCACAGGATGTGAATTTTTGTGTTGGTTTTCTGTCTTCCATGTTTCTCATCTCCTTAACGTTTGAGCAATTTTAGAACATAGAAGTGAATGAAATAGAGTAACATCCTTCTTTATATTACTTGGCTTACAATAGTTTTTTTTTAGCTCGCTCGCCAGAGTTTTTTTCCGTGGTAGTAAGAGTTTACCTGACAATCACAAGCCTCAATTCCTTCCAAGTTATTGCGCTTTTTGTTGGAAGGCCTAAACAATACAAAACAAAATTGTCTGAATAGGCTCAACCCATTCCAATTGTTGAAAAGCCCAAACAATACTAAACAAAATTTTGTGAAGAAAGTACTGAAAAATCTACACCCGTTCCCCAGGAGCCCTGACGATTGTAAAACTGAAGTAGCTTCCACAAAGAAGAAGTTCTAAAAGGTGTGATTTTTCTCTGCTCAGTTTTTCCAGAGCCTATTATCTAAAATGTCTGCGTGATACATGCAACATCTTGAAATATACACCAAACTTCAAATGATTAATACAAAGCATGCTTCTAAGAAACTTGAATTCTTGTCAACATTGACTCAAATCCAGTTATATGTTTTGATTACATAAGAGAAACACTGTATCTCTCTCTCAACTGATAAACCGCGGCTATCTCGAAACTCCATGCAATAATAAATGTATGCATGGGTAAAAGCCTTTATCACTCTTTTGCAAGAATACCAGAATAACCAAAAGTATCCGAGCCGAACCTGGTATGGACCTTCGGCAATAATGAATATCGAACTAAACTGGTGGACGCTCTGCAACAAGAACACCACCTGATTCCATTCTCCATGACTGGTCGACCAAGGTTGCTAACTCTCTGCAGAAATATTTTATACAAAAAGCACGAGAGGTGAAAAGCAGTAGCAGCTATTGTTTAAGGGAGAAAAATTGGATTCATCGCATTAACAAGAGTCAAGAGCTCAAACTGTTTTACTTAAAAAGGTCCATAACTAATACTTGAAAGAAAAGAAAATATGGTAGACGACTGTATAACAATAGCTCAAACAAGGTACATGTGTAGAGAAGGCGCTATGTTCATGAGAAAAATATAAAAGAAAGTGTGCAAAATCATTAACACCGAAGCGAAGAGAAAGAAAAAACTGAGCATACCTTAGGTCATGACTTACAACAAGTAAAGTCAGTTCCTTCTTCAGGTGCTTCAAGAGCTTTGCAACATCTGCGCGTGCTTTCCAATCTGATTGCAGAGAAAAATCAAAAATGACATAGTATGAGAAACCGTTCATGGTTTTCATGCAAATGAAAAGAAAAATGAAGATCATATGCAGCGAGAACACCAAAGAGAAAAGAAGAAACATATTCTGTAAAGAACGACAAGCAAAAACACACAAGAGAGAGAAGAAGCAGGATCAGTCATACCAAGACCAGCAAGGGGCTCATCCAGAATCAATAAATCAGGAGTTTGCACCTACAAAAAGCATGCATACTTACAACAGAACAATTTTTGCATAAGTAAAAAAAAAAAACCTTTGGTCTCACCAATTGAATAGCCAGTGCAAGCCGACGCTTGTAGCCTCCACTTAGTAACTGGGGGTCTTTATCAAGTGGGATGCTGTCTAACCCAACCTACCGATTCAAGAAGAAAGCAACTATAAGAGAGTATCACTGAACACAATATGATCATTGACCGAACCAGGAGGAGAAGGATACCCAATTAAATGCTCTCTGGAGGTTTGAAGTCAAATGCTCCTTTAACTGCAAACTACCCTTTTGCCTTGGCCAACCAAAAGTAATCTCGTCAAGCACATTATCTGCAACAAAGAATCTGCCGCACACAAAAAAAAAAAAATACACATCAATATCTTCTTGTCACTGATAAGATCAAACAAAAGGAGATAATGACTACTAGTACCTCTCTGGAAACTGGAAAACGATGCCAACTTTTTCAGTGGGCAACAACTCAGAATCCGCATTTGGTTGGCCATCATCCCCATATCTTTGGATACAAATCGAACCTGATGTTGGTTTGTTCAGCCCCGCCAGAAGCTGCACAAGAAAAGAAGGTAAAGACCCGAAAGTTTGTAAGACTAAAGCTCGACGAACAAAGTCGCAAAGCTGTGTATGATCGTGAAACAATGAACCTGCAGAAGGGTAGTTTTCCCACTCCCACTCTTGCCAAAAATCAAGCCGAAGCTGCAGAAAGAACAGAAACGCAAAACTCTTAAATAGGCATGCTTATACTATTTAAATGGCTCCAAGAGAGACAAGCAATAACGAGATAAAAGTAAAGAGCACCTCTTCTCGCGGAGAGAAAGATTAACACCATTCAAAATATTCAACTCTGTGCCAGGTGGACGGTAGCAGATATCCCTAACCTTCAAAAACGCAATTCATAACAAACCAAAACGATTTAGAGAGGAAAATAACAAATATCAAGAAGAATCATAGTGGAAAAAGACATTCACCCACCTCGAGGCATGAATAATCGCAAGAGATTACACTACGTTTCGTCGTCCTCCGAAATCTCAACCTAACAAAAACCCAACCAACAGTGAGAGAAATCAAAGTATGCGATGAAGAAGATTTATGGAGTTCAGGAGTAATTGGCGTACGCTTGCTTCCAGCCAACTGCGGACGCTGGTGGTTCACCGATACGGAAGACCGGCGCGAAGCTCGAAACCGTCGAAAGTAACATGGTCCACTATATAATAGCTCCGGTATGATCGGAAAATATTTGGCGGAAATTCTCAGTCCCGGTGAGTGTTCGTTACTCTTTTACCCTCCTACGCGATGGAGGAAATAGAGCCTTGGGCTTTTCAGGCAAATTTATTTTCTTTTAAGAGTCTGCATTGTTGGGCCTTCACAACAAAAAGCCCACTATCATGCCAGGCTTTTGTAAGCTTTATTTTATAAGAGAACTAGATTCTGACCCGCCTTATAAAGGGCGGGTATATTTTTTGTTTTACATTTAAAAAAAAAAATTTAATTTTCATATTTATATTTTTCTTTATAATCATATTTATATTTTTCTTTGTAATTGTGTTTCTCTTTGTAATCCTATTTAACAAAATAAAATGGGTTTTATAAATTGTGATCCAATGTAACCACGTTACCTTTAAAACGCAAAACTAATTCTAAAATATAGAATTAGTGGGTTCGTTTACAAAAAAAAATATGGGGTTAGTGGGTTACAGTTATATTATTTACTTAATAGATAATAACTCTTTAAATAAAAAAAATAGTTGGATCCTACTTTTATTGATTGGTCATATTGTTGTTTTAATAGAATAGATAACATTTAATAAATATTTTTGATCGAATAACCTATTTCGGTCCCGTTAAACTAAATGAGTTTATATGAATGTTTATTTCTATTAAAACCGTTAAACCCTATTTTAACATCTTGTTCTTTGTTAATTGATAAACTTAATGTCTATGTAAAATATTTAAAATTTGAATAAATTAATGTCTAGTTGAATAAATCCTAATTTTTTAGGTGAGATGTAAGTTATAATTAGTTAAAATAATTAAATATACCAAATTTTATTATTACTAAATATTATATTTTAATAGTCGGTGAAAATAGTATATATCTTCTTTCATAATATTAAAGGTGAAAAAATGAAACTACAATAAGTGTTTTTATTTTGTATTTCTTAACAAATATAAAGTGTCTGTGATATAAAAATTAAATTTTGTACTTTTTAACCGAGATTATAAGAAATAATTAGCATAAAATTATAGAAAGATATGTCAATAATGTAACTGTATACATAATTATATAAAATAATGTGTTCTATTAATAAAAAATTCTAAAAAGAAAAAGGTTCAGATTATCCAATAACACACAAAAGAAAATTTTGATAGAATACTGTTGAAAGGAAGTAAGCAAACTTAGTTTTGATATAAAACCAAAAGAAAAGAATAATTATTATCATTTATATAACAATTGCAATATAAATATTAGAAAGAAGTGGTGTGACCATCGATAATTATGGAAATGAGGTTACAAAATACATGTTTTGACCAATAGATGGTAGTTATGGAAATACAGTTTTAATTTCAATTCAGTTTAAAAGTATTATGTTTTATTTTTTTTTTAGATTTGATAACATAGAAAAACAATTATTAGACTCAACATATATCAATTGGTCATACTTGTGTTTTAATAGAATAGATTTTTTAATTAAACAATAACTTTATTCTAAATGGTGGCTCCCAAATTTTAGGCGATATGATGTGGTGGTTACAATCCTTATTGTGTAGTGGTTAAGTTTAAATTTCGTTTAAAAAATAAAGGCCCAACTGATTATTAAGCAAAAGGAAGGCGCATCCAATTATTAAGGAAGAATACGTGATATAAATGAAGGGCAGTTACTGGTTACATAGCTTTATTATAAATTGATGCAGTTATACAAAAACGTAAAAAATTTAAGTTGGACCCAATTAATATTAATTGGTCATACAGGAGTTTTAATAGAATAGATATGCAATTGCCGCTGCAGGATAAGTACATGCTCAATCAAATTTCAGATACATATAAAGAACAAAATCCCTTGGAAAAATGTCAGTTACAAGAGGTATAATTGTATATTATTGTGTTTCATTCACTTCCAACATTGCTCAAACGCTAAGAGGTGAGAGATGGAGACAGACAACCAAAACAAAAATTCACAGCTAAGTAGTGTTGAAACCGGAGTCATACATCCACAACTCTTAACAAAACAGAAAAAACCTTCGTGTATGTATACAGAAAAGCACAACACACACACTAATTCTTGTCTTTTGGAACATCCTTCTCCGGAACCTTGGTTTCAATTTCCTTTGGTTTTGCTGACTGAGCTGCCCTGAAAAAAAAAAACCACAATCAAACTCATCAGCCACTCACACACACACTTTGCTTTTGTGTTGCCATCTAATAACCAGCACTGAACCACACTCCTCTTTTGCACACTTAAACCACTGTCACCATCAAGTCATTACTACACTAATCAATCTTTCCTAATTTATCAAGTTACCAAATCTTAGAAATTGGTCACCAAAGAAACTACGGTTTCGTTCGAATTATCTTTTTACAATACTTGGATACGAATTCAATCAAAGATTGCTCTGAAATCTATCAGCGCACTAAGCTCGCTGAGAAAAAATTACAAAATCATAATCCCTAAACAAACAACTTCGTGAAAGGAAAATTAAAAAAAAAAAAAGGAATCGTGATCGAGAGAAAGAGGGCTAACTTGGAGGCGGCGGAAGATTCCTCTTCGAGCCAGTTGCGGATGTGCTTGACGTTGCGCCTCAAGACGGTGGCAGATTGCTTGACGTCGCCCTTCAGTAGCATCACAACGGCGCCTACTCCGGCCACCGTCAGTATGAAATTCGTCAAACCCATTATAGTATTTCGATTCCCAAGAATCAGATTCGAAGATCGCAGACCAGTGGGGACGCTAGGGATTTTAAGAGGAGGGTTTATGGTGAAATCGTTCCTTGGTCGTGAATTCGTGATTCGCCTCTTTCTATGGGCCGTCATTTTGCAAATATATGGACCCTTTAATATTATTAAAAGCCCAAATCACCAGCCGATTTTCTCTTTTTTTTTTCGGTTAAAAGCTTTAGTGGGTTATTGATTATTTTATTTTAACGGATTTGAAAATCCGAATTAAATCTAGTGTAATAAATTCTATGATTTTCAAATCTATATTAAAATCATGTGTTATTGGTTTAATGATTCATAAATTCTATATCAAATCAAGTGTTATTCGATCGTAAGGATTTACTGATAAATTTAATTTTATAATGGATTTGAATAGATTTTTTTGTTAAAAATACAAAGACTCAAATCCGAGGAAAACCTCAGGATTTATATATTTTACTTGGATTTATAAATACTATATAAATTTCTAAATCAATCAAAATATATAAACTAATAACACTTCCTAAGTGATGAAATGGTGATGTGATGTTGAGTTCAAAAATAACAAAACAAATTGATAATGATCTACTATGTTTGACGTGACTATAACTTGTTCCGATTGAGTGCAAGTTTGTGGCGAGAGGTACTTATCAATTCACTTATATATTGCTTCTCCATGAAGATATATATCATATATTCATATGTTGTTTTCAACATTTCATAATAACAATTTTCATCAAGTAGTTTGTCAATACTATATATCTTAATATTATAATACTTTGTTAATTAGCCTTGAAGAATGGAATATCCGTAGTCATAGATATATTTAGATTCTAATTTATGAAAAGAATTGTCAGTTCTCGTCCATGCATGATGATTCATATATAAGAAAATGAAATCATATGATTGTAGAAGGTACTAATACTAATAGTAGTTCAAAAAAAGGTACTAATAAAACAACAAGGAAGAGAACATTCAAAGGGAATTAGAAATCAAAGCTGATGAAAAACAATAACACAAAGATTCGGATATAAAATTAAGGATGCAGCTAGCATTGAGGGACACGGCAATGTTAAATTGATTAGGAAGCGTATATGTGGATATGAAGAGCGATAAGGGAGACTGTGATGCATGCAAAGAAGATAAGAGTGTGGATGACTATAGCTGCGCCGCTTGTCTGAAATCCGCCAAACTCAACCGCTTTGGTCTTCCCAGGAAGCTGAACAGTACTCCGGGCGTCAATATGATGAACAGAATCACCGACATTAACACTGGTCCCCAGTTCAACGCCATCGTCTCGGTATCTTAAAACAATCCGGTTAATATGTATGGTAAATTCAAGAGTTCATTGTAAAAGCTACGGGCTATAGCTAGTGTATGTACGTTGTTTTATAGGATGCTTGTGTGAAGAATGAGAGATTGTAATGAAACATAAGCTTGATCAACCGAAAGAATTTAGAAGTTTGCAAGGTGAAGAAAAGAACCATTCTCTGCAGTATCAAAACTATAAAATTATACTATTGTCACACCATATATTGATTGTTGGGTATGCTAAGAATCTGATTCGATCTCGTGGGTATGTAGTATCTCTTGTTTTTTTCTGTTTGTTAGAAGAGACACTTTGTCTCTTTTTCTTTTATTGCAAGAGACATTTGGCCTTTGAGCACTGAGTTTCTGTCTTTATCAATGAATTCATCGTAGTTATATTTCTATAAATGTCTAGAAAATTAGTTTTTACTATAGAAATAGCGGTTACTCCTGGTTCATTTGGACACAACATCAAATGGATAAGTTGTTCGAATTTCTAGGAGACGACATTATATGCCAGAAAAAAATATAGATGATACAATCAATTCTTGTCCATAAAAATTGATAACTTATCCATATCAGGGTCAAGCCGCTCATATATGTATTTTTTTTGTATTTTTTTTTGCTAACCGAATATCCTGATCCCACCGAATTGGTCCAGACTAGAGACCGAAGTGAGCATGGACGCTGCCAGGGCGTCACCATGTGGCTCACTGTGTAACGGTCTTCGGTCTCGGATGCTGCAGTCCACATGTAAATTTCGCAGTGGCCAAGGCTCGAACCCAGGAGCGGACACTCCAACTGGAGCTCATATACCACTAGACCAAAGCAACTTGGTTTCATATATGTATTTTATTACGCAAGTTAAACGAACGTGTTTATTTTATTTGCTGCGACGAATATTCAATAACATATTGGACTAATCTAAATATATACATATTTCTTTCATATAAATACACGTGAAAACGACTCTTCACCGAATAATTGATTTACAAATGCGATTCTTGACAAGAAAACGTACAAGTGTATGACCAAATAAGCCAATAATATCCATTACTTGAACACACTCGTGTTCTGTTGCAAATAAGACATTAGACATGCATGCAAGTTGCGTTCATGTACATAAAAGCTACTGGCAAAGAAAAAAGGTCATGCATGCAAGTTGTGTTTTGTATAGACATTATATACAAATTAAGTTTTTTTGAACCAAACAAATTAAGTTTTTTTACAGCATTTTTACGACGGCTACCACCAAACTAACAGCTCCCGTCGGTTACAAGTAACTTTACTCGTCTATAACCTTAGACAATACTCTCTCCGTTTTTTAATATAAATCGTTTTAGAATTGTGCACACAAATTAAAAAAATTATTATTTTTTTATATTTTCTAAACAAAAACATCATTAATTATTTACATAACCACAAATCAACCAATAATAAAATAAAAATTATATTATCATTGGTCATATAACATTAACTGTTAATAAATTTTACATAAAAAACCGAAAACATCATATAATTTGGAACATAAAAATTTATTTAAAACGACTTATATTAAAAAACGGAGGCAGTAGTATAGAACGGGTAACATATGATTTTTAATTTGATAATGACAGGTCACACCATGTCATACATTTTATATATTCTTCTGATTGATTTTTAAAATAATGAGACGATGTATTTGTTGGGGAAAGTCACACGGCGCAGCGGAAATACTAATGGTCGTGTTCCCCTGACCTTGTGCGAACCTGTGAGGAAAATACTTCGACGATGGCAAGATATCAAAGTTGCGATAACTAAATGAGACACACAATTTTTACGTGGAAAACCTCCTCGATGTGAGAAGGAAAAACCACGGGACCGTAGTCCACTCAAAAATCCACTATATAAATGGTATGAGTACAACCACGTCCTCCCTGTTCAACAGCCTGAACAGAACAGAGAGTCTAGCTACAAATAGCTATCTCCAACACAAACAACAACAACAAGAGAGCAACACAAAGCTTCAAAACCGGCAGCAACCAAACGACCTCAGCTCACAAAGATTCCGGCTTCCAGAAACTAATCCAACCGTACAAATCCAAGATAAACAAGTCAACAACACTTCTGCCAAATTTCAGATCAATCAGAGAAGCTTTTACCGTTGGATTTACCAAACACCCAAGACTGCTCTGCTGAAGAACTATGGCGACCAGCTTCAAGAAAACCCAGACAACAGAAGATCCAACCGTTGAAATCCAAATCCCTTCGGTGAACCTCTAACCCACTGACTGAAGAAGCTTCCCACAA
>NC_027756.1:49176048-49176259 GCF_000695525.1 Brassica oleracea var. oleracea | reverse complement strand
CACCTCAGCTTCTTCCCCGTTTGTCTCTCAAACAATGCCACAAAATGCTTGAAATATTCTAGCACCTGATCCTTCGACCTCATAGGAAATACCCACGACTTTCTTGAATGATCATCAATAAAAGTCACATAATATGATGCGCCACCAAGAGATCTTGTCTTCATTGGACCACACACATCTGAGTGTACCAAATCCAGTACCTCGGGTTTCC
>NC_027756.1:49111902-49174287 GCF_000695525.1 Brassica oleracea var. oleracea | reverse complement strand
GGATTTACCAAACACCCAAGACTGTCCCGCTGAAGAACTGTGACGACCAGCTTCACTAAAACCCAGACAACAGAAGATCCAACCGTTGAAATCCAAATCCCTTCGGTGAATCTCTAACCCACTGACTGAAGAAGTTTCCCACAAAATATCAGCCCGATCAAGTTCCGTTTGATCCTCCAAAACCAGTCTTGAAATTGCCTGACGAGTTTTCTCCTCCTTCTCTCTTTTTTCTCTCTTTTGTCTCTCTCTCTAAACTCTATTATTGTGAGTCTACAGTACAAAGGGTCATGAGAATTATTATTATGTCTCATGCCCACTTGGTTCTCGCCATCTAGGAGGGACCCAACAGTATTCCTCCATAGCTCATTCATAGGAGGAGCACCGTACTTTCATATTTTCTCACTTTTATTACGACCTCTGATCCCAGCCAGAAAAAAATAATTGCGATAAAGATTCAATTCAACTTATTGGTACTGACAATGACGTTAAAGCAATTACTTTTCAAGCATTCACTAATGCTAGCTTTCATCATTTCAAATTATTCAAATTACTGTATTCAATAATCGTTAATTATAGTATTTTTTTTATAAAAATATCCACCAAAGACACATGAGAACTAAACAATAGTATAATCACTCTTAATTTAAAAAAGACTGCAAGTGCAAGATGGCAGATACGCACTGGGCATTGAAGAGTTAACGTGACCAAATCACCCAACAAATCTTACATGGACCGTTCATAAAAATCATCGAGCCTTTTGTTATACAATGTGTACACGTCTTCTTCCTTAATTAGTAGATATATGTACTTATAAGTTTTAATCATATTATTTACTACTAATCAACAAACTTAATCACTCAGCTTTGTTGGCGTGATCTATCTACAGTCTTTACGATCCCCTTCTTACAGTATGTCTCAATGTCTGGTTGTCTTTTTATAATTTAAATCTTATAAAGCGATAAAAAAGACATACAAATAGACAATCAGACACCCCGAAAAAAACAAAACCTTTTTTTTTCACCGATCTGTTGTCCTTTTGATCTCAGATTCTTCTTCAATGGCGTCAACAACGCGAGAAAAGTTCGTATCTTTCATAAACAACCGATGGCTTGTCTTCGTTGCCGCCATGTGGATACAGTCTTGCGCCGGTATCGGTTACTTGTTCGGAAGTATTTCTCCGGTAATCAAAAGCTCTCTTAACTACAACCAGAAGGAGCTCGCCAGGCTCGGAGTGGCGAAGGATCTTGGCGACAGTGTCGGCTTCATCGCGGGGTATCTCTCGGAGATGCTGCCTCTCTGGGCTGCTCTTCTCGTCGGCGCTGTTCAGAACCTCGTTGGTTACGGATGGGTTTGGCTTATCGTCACTGGCCGTGCTCCGATTCTTCCTCTATGGGCTGTGAGTTTCAATCTTATTAATTCATCTGTTTATGTTTTTAATTGGGTGAAAACGTTGGAGACTTTCTATTAATTCAACTATTGTGTGAGAGAATCTCGGAAAGTATATGCTTTTAAGGTTGTTTGGTTACTCATAAGTCACTGTCAAATCCATGATAGTTTCACTCTTTTTTACTTTCTCATCTCTTGTTCTGTTTTCTTTGGAATTGCTCTGTTTCTGGGAAAAAGCTATTGACTTCTCCTATGATGAATGTAGTTAGATTGGCTGGTTTACTGGGAAAAGTCTTAAGAGGATTAGTATATGCTTTTAAGGTTGTTTGGGTTACTCATAAGTCACTGTCTGATCCATGAAAGTTTCACTCTTTTTACTTTCTTTTTTCTCATCTGTTGTTCTGTTTTCATTAGAATTGCTCTGTTTCTGGTAAAGCTATTGACTTTTCCTATTATGTTGTGCTGACACAACTTCTTCACGTATGTTTTTCAGATGTGCATTCTCATCTTCGTTGGGAACAACGGAGAAACCTACTTCAACACAGCGTCACTAGTCTCTGGCGTTCATAACTTCCCCAAGAGCCGAGGTCCAGTGGTGGGCATCCTCAAAGGATTCGCTGGCCTAGGCGGCGCCATGCTCTCTCAGATATACACAGTCATCAACTCTCCCGACCCGGCTTCTCTCATTTTCATGGTCGCCGTTGCCCCTGCGGTTGTCGTTATTACACTAATGTTCTTCATCAGACCCGTTGGCGGTCACAGGCAGATCCGTCCAACAGATGGATTTAGCTTTACTTTCATCTACGGCGTCTGCATTCTCCTCGCTGTTTATCTCATGGCCGTTATGCTTATCGAAGATCTCGCCGTTGTTAGCCTCAACGTCGTCACCGCGTTCACCGTTGTGTTGTTTTTCATTCTTCTTGCACCGGTCTTGGTCCCAATCATGACGAGTTTCTTCAGTGATTCAAACGGTCCTGCTGATACGGTAGAGGAACCACTTGTACCTAAACGGGAAGAAGACCAAGATCCTGGACTAAGGACACCTGACTTGATCCTGAGTGAAGTGGAAGATGAGAAACCAAGAGATGTGGATTTGCTTCCTGCGTCAGAGAGGCATAAGAGAATTGCTCATTTGCAAGCACAGCTAATGCAGGTACGGATGGCCAATTTATCCATTAAATTTGAGTCGATTTGTTATTTGTTTCTATTCAGTTCAAAAGTTTTCGGATATCAGTAAAGTTGCAGAGCAGAAAAAAATACTAAGAATCAATATCTATTAAAAAAAAGGCAAATCATAAATACTAAAGTTCGTAAGAAGCTGATATCCAGTTTTGTAATCACAAATACCAAAAAAATTGATAGTATTTGATCTGTATCCACCCCTAAATGCAATGCAGGCAGCTGCGGAGGGAGCAGTCCGGGTGAAGGGAAGGAGAGGGCCGCACAGAGGCGAAGATTTTACTCTAATGCAGGCACTAGTGAAGGCAGACTTCTGGCTGATTTTCTTCTCACTTCTGCTCGGTGGTGGTTCCGGTTTGACTGTAATAGACAATCTCGGTCAGATGAGTCAGTCTCTTGGTTATGACAACACTCACGTCTTTGTGTCTATGATTAGCATTTGGAACTTCCTTGGACGTATCTCCGGTGGTTATTTCTCTGAGCTCGTTGTCAGGTTTGTTGTCAATCTAAGCAATGTTTAAGTGGAACGGTCTGAAAATAAAATAAAAAGGGGTCAATTTAGAAACAATAAATATATAAATTATGGTCTAAAACTTTAAAATTTTAGATATTCGACTAAATTTAATGCTTAATTTTTTATTTTTTTTAAATAATCAAATATATATAAATAGAGTTATTGACTTTTACAACTATTTCAGTTAAATATACTGTTAATATTATTTATTTTGAACATAGCTATAATTTTTTTAAACTATTATTACTGTTTATGGTGCAGGTAACTCCTAGTTTCAGTTAAAAATACTGTTAATATTATTTATTTCGAACATGGGCTAAATATACTGTTAATATTATCTACTTTATTTTATTTACATCTCTGTTTATTGTGCTCTGTTTCTGAATTTTGATTTTTAAATAATGTGAAGGGACTATGCGTACCCAAGGCCTGTAGCAATGGCCGTGGCTCAGATAGTAATGGCCGTGGGACATGTTTGTTTTGCCTTCGGATGGCCTGGAGCCATGTACATTGGCACACTCTTGATTGGACTCGGGTACGGTGCTCACTGGGCTATTGTCCCAGCCACTGCCTCTGAGCTCTTTGGTCTTAAAAAGTTTGGAGCTTTATACAACTTCTTGACCCTGGCCCTCCCGGTCGGGTCCTTCGTCTTCTCGGGTATGATTGCGAGCAGCATATACGACATGGAGGCAGAGAGACAAGCGCACGGGTCTGTTTTTAATCCAGATGACGTCCTTAAATGCGAAGGTTCAATATGTTACTTCTTGACGTCGCTTATAATGTCTGGCTTCTGCATCGTCGCTTGCATCTCGAGTATGATTCTCGTGCGTCGTACAAAGTCTGTCTACACTCATCTCTATGGCAAGACCCGCGCTTAATCTGTTCCTTTTGGCTTCTTATTCATTGGTTTTGTCTTGCCGATACAGAAGTTTTTGTTCTGTATCTATTTTTTTTTTGTTGTTGTTGTTGTTTTTATTGTCGGTTTTGTTTGTTACGTTTCTTGGATTTATATCCACGGCACACATCTATGATTGGTAGATTTTACATAAAAGATTTTTAGAATAAATGTTCCATTTTGGATTATGACATTTTAATATATAAAGTTAATTAAAAGCAGAGCAATCTTTTCTAATCTCTCCTTGTTTCCCAACTTTAACTCCAACGCGGCCGAGTTTCCTCATAGCTGAGGTGAAAGCGTTGTTGAACTCTTCAGCGTTGTTTGCAAACCTGACCACCGTTGCCTGAGACCTGAAGTCGTTAAACAGAACTTGGTCGGATGTGAAGAGTCCTTTCCTTGCCACGAGGTTCTGGAAGTAGGCATTGTCGAAGACATCTGGGGTGGTGGCGTCAAGGTTTGAGACAACGTTAGGTTCCGACCCGACTCGAGGGCAGGTTTGCATCAGCTGTTGTGCATAGGCCGGATCTAACGTGGGGTCTACGGGAATGAGAGTTGAGAAGTTGTAGAGACGGTGAGCAAAACGGTCGCAGTGAGAGAATCCTATTGTGTGGGCGCCTGAGAGAGCAATCATGTCGGTCATTGAAAGTCCGTTACTAGCGAATAGAGTGATCAGACCGGTTACGTCTAGCTCTGGTCCAGGTAACTTCCCGTCTACTCGAGAGGCTTGTGACACGAGTCCGTCTCGTCTCCCTAGCTCCACTTTAAACCCTGGACCTCCAGCCTAACAATATAACATAGTTAGTGGTTTTTTTTTAATGAATGTTAAATTTATTCGATCAAAATTTTTTTCAGGCGAGCATGATTCCCGATTTTAATATAGTTTGTTTTTGAGAAAGTTAGAAAAAAAAAAAAAAAAAGCCTATGATCTAAAGTAAAACCATGTTTTCATGGTTAGTGATCTTTTGAATGAATGTTAAATTTATTCAACCAAAATTTTTTTTTTTCATTCAGTGTGCTTTTAACAGAGTTTGTTTTTGAAAAAGTTTGAGGAAAAAGAAAGTGAAAACGCCCATCATCTAAAATAAAACCATGTTTTCATGGTTAGTAATCATTTTTTTGAATGAATTTTAAATTTATCCAACAAAACTTTTTTTTAAGAGAGTGCGATTTTAAAAGAGTTTGTTTTTTGAAAAAGCTAGAAGAAAAAGAAAGTGAAAATGCCCATCATTTAAAAGAAAACCATGTTTTCATGGCTAGTGACCATTCATTTTTGGTGAATCAGAAGAAGAGTCAATGAGGGTTGACTTACAAGGACAACCACGTCCCTGGCGGCCAGAGCCAGAATATCAGAACATGAGACAAGGCCAGGGCAGTGAGCTTCCACAGCGAGTTTAGCCTTAGCCACGGTGTCGAATCCGTCTCCGGCGAGAGATATATTGTCATGAGCATCCTTCTCCGCGTCTCCGTTGTCAGATGCTATTAACACAGAAGCATCACATCCCTATACAGTCACCAACCACATGAAAACAAGAATAACAATACTAAAAAAGCTTCAAGATCACAACAAAGCGTACATACACCAACGAAACAGTCGTGAAAGAACATCCGTAATGTTCCTGGAGCCGTGATGGGTGTTTGTTGGTACTTCGTTGTAACCGCCTGTCTAACGATGAGTTCCACGTTAGGACATGTTGAGGCGTAGAAGTTCTCTGACAATTGAGCATTTGACTCGGTCACCATGCAAAAGAACAACATCCCCACTAAGAACCACAACATCATGTGTTTTCCTGAATCACTACCAGTATACATCCTCTCTATACGGTCCCTCTTGGATATAAAGGACCACAACACTCTGATATGCCACCAGATATATGTATAGCCGCTTTTGTAGAATAAAGTGTTTTTGTGTGTGTGTGTTAATGACAAAGGTCACATTCACAGATGAATGACAGCATTTTACAACTGCCATCTTCTAAGCTTTTACTTAAGCGAGGACATTTCTCGAGTTATGGGGTTTTATTGAGAGTGACATTTAAACAAACCTCATTAGGTCAGTCATCTGCATGGAATAATTTTATTTTGATTAAATGTTAATGATTGTAACTAATATCATTGTCGTTAAACACAAAAGGATAGACTAATCCAAAAGATGAGTTTGAAAAAAGTGATCTTGTTCCATTCTAATATGATAATGACTTTTGACTGATCCTTTCAGCGTATACACCCTGTTCTAATTTAGTTCGTTCAACTTTAACTCAACGGTTCTTAGATTGAAGCAGATATTTTTCAAATAAACATTTAATATAAGTATATAACCAGTTTTGATTATTTTCAGCACTGCTTTCTTTTTGGTGTATGACGATTTAACTTTTATCATATCATAACTGACAGCACTAGTTCTCCTTTTTTTATGATACTAGAGACTCTTGAAAAAATGAATATTCAAATTGCAGATAGTTCAAGTGTTATTTTTCCACACACAAAAATGATCAACTAACGTTAGCGTGCTGTAAGTGAAGACGTTTCTATGTTTGATCATCTCAAGTTTCAACCACAAATAAGAAAACTATTTATAAGCATGACTGGGCTTATATTGTTCAGACCAGCCATATTTAGTTTCCTTAACGACCAGCGATTAAGCACAAACACACTTGTAGTTACATGAGTTATGTTTGTTTTATCATGCAAACACAACGGTATGATAAGATTATATATATTAGTTCGGCTTATTATCAAAAGTATAATTAAGAATCAACCAAAGTAGCTACAAATCAAAGCTAAATTATGAAGTACTAAGGTTTCATCATACAAGAAATTACAAATAAACCAGATTGCTCCTAAAACAATTTTTTGTTCTTTAGACTTGATGGTAAGGTACCTGCAGATACTCACCAGGTCCCTGGTCCTTCGTTCCCAGCTGCTGGCTTCCGGTTCAAGTAACGTATAACTGCATCTTCAACCCTGCAACATTTCATGATTCATAAACATATCATCAATCAATCAGTGAAGTTCCTACACTTTCACAACTCTAGTAGCGAGTGAAGTTATCAGACAAAAACAGAGAAAACATAGATAATGAGCTTACCAAGGTTGGTTGAAGAAGTCTGCTCGACGTTCTTTCTCAGCATTTCGACTAGCTTCTCCCGCTACCACCTTCAGATCCTTGCTCTGAGATTCGATCAGTGCGTTTATGAACTCAACTGGCGACTGGCTGAATCCCAAGAAAAACGCACGTCTCCTCCTATGCTCATGGATTTTCCTTATGGCAGCACATATAGCTTCATCACAAGCCTCAATCTCTTTATTCTTCTCCGCGTTGGCCAACAGGTTGTTCAGATCCCTCTGAATCGGAAACGGTACATCCACCAGGACATCGTAACATGCCGATATAGCCGGGTTGTTTCCCGACAGCTTGATCTTGTGTTCCAAGTGAATCGGCGGTGGAGGCGACAAGTGATGAGATATCTTCTGAGAAACCATTGTGAACTTCACCTTCTCTTCCCCAAACACTTTGTGAAGTGCAGCGTCGCAGTTGAAGAAAGAAGGATCATTTGGGTTCTGTAGCTTCCTCGCCTTAACGTAATGCCATATCGCAGAGATGATTCTTGGTCTTGTCTCAACCTCAATCCCGAGAACATCCATCAATGCAGTAGAGAGCTTGAACTTCTCAGGGACGTAGTTCATCTCCAACCGAATAGTAGCTGCAAACTCCTGATTCCCTTTCCTCTTTATCTCAAACCCTTCCTGGGGAGCAGGTGATCTAGCACTCTCCCATGTGATCGCCGAGTTCTCAGGATACAGCCTCTGGTCCAGGTTAACTATTACCTTCTTGAAGAAAGATGAGAATTTTGGATGCGATGGGTTCGCTTGCTGAACAAAACCTGGCTGGTCCGGATCCACCCCATCTTCCAGGATCCTACCAACAATCTTAAGAGTCCATGTCGGCGGGTCGGCATTTGGATTCCCAGGGATGGTGTTGTTTTGGTTCGCAAACGAGTTGAACACATAGATCCTAAGCGTCTTCTGAGTGCAAGGAGGGTTCTTAAGAGCCTCCTGGATGTCAACTTTCTTTCTACTCAAAGCAGCATCAACCCTTGACTCAAACTCAAGAAGCTGCGTGTACAACGCAGACTCAGGCAAGATTGCTGCCACCCTCTCCTGCAACGACTTCTCAGGAAGCTTCATTTTCTTCTTCCTCGCCGCGGGAGTTAACTCCATCGTTCTCATGGGGGAGACAGTGTTGTTACTCGCGGGGAAACCAGAAGGAGGCCGCATCGGCGGCCTCTGCTGGAACCTCTTCATGTTCAAGCTACCAGGAGTCATGGAAGGAGAAGATGAACCCAACACACCACCAATCCCCTGGGAGCCTTGCCCTTGGTTCATCGTCATCCCTGCTTGCATCTGAGCTTGGAACTGTGCTTGGGCTTTAGACTGGGCTTGGGCTTGAGCATGGGCCATGGCCTGGGCTTGTGAGAATTGAAACTGAGCTGGAAAGTTAGGTGCCATGTGAGACTGAGTAAAGCCTTGGTTTCCGGGGACAGATGCAGAGGCCATCCCAGGGTTTACGCCGAATGGTGAAGGCGCAGAGCCTTGTTGAGGCTTCTGTGGATTGTTGTTGTTAGCAGACATCGATGCCTGTAAAATTCAGAACAAAGTACACTCTTTACACTTCAATTCAAATACAAATCTGGTTTAAAACCACATAAAGAGAACACCTTTTCTAATGATTCCACAACATCTTCGGTTTGATTAATCTAACAAACATCAGGGAACGATAGATCGGATACCTAGAGAAATCGGAGCCTAAAAACCCTAATTTTTTTTCTTTCTAAGGTTGATGCACAATTTAACGAGTATGGATAATCTCCGGAGACTATTTGAAAAATCTATCGAGAAAGAGTAGCGTACCTTACTAATGCGAAGATTCGCAGCTTCGTTTCTTCTTCTTCTGATTCTCCTTCGTCGCCGTTGTTCCGCTGCGTCTCAGTCGATAGAGTAAACAAATTCCTCACTGGAGCTATTCAATTTATGACTTGACCGTATTGAAACCCGACCCGTAACTTCAGAGCCCATTGCGACTATTGAAAGTTTAAAACTACGTCTTGGGCCACGGGCCCAACTTCAATTGATATATATAATTTATTTTTCGTTTTACGAATTTCTTTTGTATTTTAGTGTGTTTATTGTTTTACGAGTTTTTTGGATAATTTGTTTTACGAATTTTGTATTTTATTTATGTGCAGTTATAAATTAAATTTATGCGCATAAACATTCTTAAAATTAAAATGTTTTCTTTTAATTTTCTAATGGTTTTCTTAAAAATGATTTGAAGTAGAATATATTCTTAGGTTATATCTTTTTCTCTTTTGGCATTAGTTTTTCTTAAATTTATAATAAGTTAGATAATGGTGGTCCTTTAACAAAATAATAGAATATAGTAATTGTAACTTTATTATTTTTCCCCTTTTTTGGGGAAAACAATTGAAGAATATGTATAGAAATCAAAGAATCGAATTCACTTCAAACAACTTCGTATTGTTTTAGAAAAATAACTCAAAAACTAAAGCTCAATCACTCACACAATCCGTAAGTGATTCAACAACATGTTCTTCAATATATATAATACTAGATAATCTTAATCTTATTAGTAATCATACTTTCAATCTTTCCTAATCCTTTTTAGATAAGCATATCTAATAGATTTAGGATAGCTTGTGTTTCAAGCTGGCTTTCAAGCTTAAACCAACATTCTCTCCCTTAAGCTTGACTTCATCTTCACACACCACTTGCATTCCAATAAGACTCCTCATCTCAGCAAACCGAACTCGGCTAAGAGACTTAGTAAGTATATCAGCTCGTTGTTCATTTCCCTGAACGTGTTCTACCTCGACTTGATCGTTTTCAACGCACTCTCGTATAAAATGAAACCTCATGTGAATGTGTTTGCTTCGACCATGAAATACAGGGTTTCTAATAAGTGCAATCGCAGACTTGTTATCAACTCGTATCACCACTCTCTTGCAGCTATCACCCACGACTTCACTCAACAGTTCCTGGAGCCATAAGGCTTGCTTCGCTGCTTCCGTGGCTGCCATAAATTCTGCCTCACAAGACGATAAAGCCACAATCTCTTGTTTTTGAGAACACCAAGTTATGGGACTATCACCAAGATAAAAGATATGCCATGTTGTACTCTTGCCATCATCGTCATCTACGTTGTGAGAAGCATCACTGAATCCCACCAAATCTTGCTTAGTAGTGCCACGCAAGTATCTTAATACTTGTTTCAAGGCCGTACCATGAGACTCTTTAGGTTGTTGCATATATCTACTAAGCAGACCGACACTGAAGCTTAGGTCAGGTCGTGTATGTAGTAAATAGCGAAGGCACCCAATGCTTCTTCTATACTCCCTCTCGTCGATGTCTCTTTCTCGAACTGATTTAGACAGTTTGACGTTCATGTCCATAGGTATGTGAGTGAAGCTGCAATTGTTCATACCAACTTCTTCAAGGATCTTCTTAGCATAACGATCTTGTGATAACACTATGCCTTCATCAGTCTGTCGAACCTCAATGCCCAGATAGTTAGTTAGTCTACCAAGGTCACTCATCTCAAATCTTCGAGCCATCTCCTCTTTAAAGGTGATGATAGACATCAGGGACGAACCTGTTACTAGCAAGTCATCGACATATACACAAACGACAAGCAACTCCTCGTTCTTCTCCTTTCTATAAAGTGACGGTTCCTTGGAACATCGGGTGAAGTTTAGTTCCTTTAAGATCGTATTGAGTTTGATGTACCACGCCCTAGGCGCCTGTCTCAAGCCGTAAAGAGCCTTATGTAGCTTATAAACCTTCTCTTCTTTACCATTAACCACGAATCCTTCATGCTGGCTAACATAAACTTCTTCCTTTAGTTCTCCATGTAGGAATGCGGTTTTAACATCTAGGTGATGTATTTCCCATCCTTTAGGTGCTGCAAGTGCAATGACCAATCTGATTGTCTCAACACGGGCGACTGGAGCAAAGACTTCATCGTAATCGATTCCATGTCTTTGAACGTAGCCTTTTGCTACTAGGCGTGCTTTGTACTTGCTGATGCTTCCGTCTGCATCCCTTTTGATTTTAAACACCCACTTCAACCCGATAGGTTTGAAACCTTTTGGTAGATCAACAAGTATCCAAGTCTTTTTTTTTTTATCGAGAACAACTCATCCTTACATGCGTCGATCCAAACTTGCATCTCTTTCGCTTCATTGTAGTCCCACGGTTCATTGTTTATCACCATTAGAAGCCTTTCACATTCTACTTCAGCTAGAAGAAAATAGTCATCTAGATACAAAGGTTTTGACCTGATCCTTGTCGACCTTCTTACATTCACCGTGGACTGTTCCTCTGTTTCCTCATCATCATCTTCGCTTTCGACATCTTCACCTTCAATTTCTGTCTCACTCGTTATATGAGATACGGTTTGAGGTTCATCACTTCGTAGAGGCATTAGCTCAACTTCGAATGAACCAGACTCATCATCGCCACTAGCTTCAGGCGTGGCCCAACTCCATTGTTTATCTTCCTCGAAGACAACATCGCGACTAACTATGATCCTATTGCTAGAAGGATCATACAATCTGTAGGCCTTTGTGCCAGGCTCTACTCCTAAGTGCACCAAGATCTTCGATCGGTCATAAAGTTTCTTCCTTCCTACGGCCTCTGTTCTGGCATAACAGACACAACCGAACACCTTGAGATGTTCAATGTTTGGACGTTTCGATCGCAGCGCTTCATACGGTGTTTGTTCAACTAGAGATCTCGTTGCAATCATGTTGATCAAGTAGGTAGCATGCCTCACTGCTTCCCCCCAAAACGTATTTGGTACATTCATATGTTTCAGCAAGCTTTTGGTCATCTCGAGTAAGGTACGGTTTTGACGCTCGACGACTCCGTTCTGCTGAGATGAGTACGGAGCTGTCAAGTGCCTATTGATACCGTTCTTATCGCAATAGTCCTTGAATTCTTTAGAAAGAAACTCGCCACCTCTGTCAGACCTGAAGGTTTTCAATGTCACCTTTGTTTCTTGTTCTACAAGGTTCTGGAATGATTTGAATTTGTCAAACGCTTCGCTCTTTCTCTCAAGAAATGCTGTCCACATGTACCTCGAGAAGTCATCGATCAAGACGAACACATAACGCTTTCTTCCTGGTGTGTGTGGAGTAATGGGCCACACATATCTCCATGAACAAGTTCAAGTGCTTGCGTTGCTCTGTATGATGTCGACTGTGGGAATGGTCTCCTTGTTTGCTTCCCGAGTAGGCAGGAGACACAAGTTTTCTTCTCGATCGTCATACTAGGTAAGCCAACGACTAGGTTTCTGTTTATTATCGTCTTCATTGCTTCATTGTTGAGATGACCTAGACGTGCGTGCCACTTCGAGGACTCAGAGAGTGCTGTGATTTGTAAACAATGGATGGTATCAGCTTGTAGAACGACTTTGTATAGTCTGTTCTTTGATATTGTACACTTGAACATTACTTGACCTGTCCGATCAAGTAGCCTCAGTACATCGTTTTTCATAATTACTTCGCACCCTGCTTCGGTGGCCTGTCCTAAGCTCACTATGTTACTTCTAAGGCCAGGTATATAATATACATTATTCAGAACTTTCTTGTTGCCTCCTTTTAAGATGAACTTGATAGAACCTTTCCCTTTGATTTCGATGCGTGAATCGTCTCCAAAATGAACCATTCCGGTAACATCTTCATCGAATTCATAAAAGAACAAGTGGTTTCCACTCATATGATTGCTTGCTCCGTTGTCGAGATACCATAGATTCTCCATGCCTTGCTCATCCTCGAAGGTGCTTGGCTTTACCTTTTGCTCATTCAAGTAAACAACTTCATGCATCATCAGTTCATCAGCTTCTTGCATATCATCCTCCTTCCTTTCTACGGTTTCTTGGAGTTTAAGCTTCGCATCAGGGCACTCGGAGGCGTAGTGGCCAAGCTTATCACAGGAGAAGCAGGTAATATGACTCTTGTCCTTAGTCCCGTATTGGCCTTGCTTGTAGGCTTCCTTTTGTGCGTAGAAACCTCAATACCTTCCTCGGCCTCTACCTCCTCTCCAGTTGCCTCGACCACCGCGTCCTCTTCCTCTGCCTATCCCATAACCGTCGGTCTGAGATTCATTGTTCGCATACATTAGCTTCCCACGATCCTCAACTTCTTCTTCTTCTTCTTCTTCATTTATTCTTTCTTCATAAGCTTTCAATCTCCCAACTATATCCTCGAAACTAGTCGTATTAAGATCCAAAACTTGCTCAAGAGATGCGACCATGTGGATGTACTTCTTCCTTGGCAAGGTTTTCAAGAATTTCTTCACAAGTTTTGGTTCTTCTATGATCAAACCAAGTGAGGCTGATTTTGATGAGATTTCTGTTAGCTTGCTGACGAAGATATCGATGCTATCTTCTTCCTTCATCTTAAGCTTGTCGAAATCAGTCATGAGTGTTTGCAGTCGAGCTTCTCGAACTCTCTCGGCTCCGACATGTCGAACTTGTATCGCATCCCAAACGGCTTTGGCCGTGTCGAGATGCCCTACCTGCAACGTCAGTGCTTCGGGTATGCTTTGAAATATCAAAGCAATGGCCATGTTGTTCTTCTCTTCATGTTTGCTTCCAGGATCAATCGTTTCCCATACTTTGTTGACCTTAAGAGCGATCTTCATCCTCATGGCCCAGACGGTGTAGTTAGAGGCATTCAACATTGGAAACTTAATGGACGAAGGTCCGATTTCCTTCTTGCTCATCTCGGTTTCATCTTTCACGTCAGCCATGGTTGTTATATTGTTCTCTTGCGGATATTGATTTCAATAGAGGGCTCTGATACCAAATATAGAAATCAAATAATCGAATTCACTTCAAACAACTTCGTATTGCTTTAGAAAAATAACTCAAAAACTAAAGCTCAATCACTCACACAATCCGTAAGTAATCCAACAACATGTTCTTCAATATATATAAGAGTACTAGATAATCCTAATCCTATTAGTAATCATACTTTCAATCTTTCCTAATCTTTTTTAGATAAGCATATCTAATAGATTTAGGATAGCTTGTGTTTCAAGCTAGCTTTCAAGCTCAAACCAACAATATGGGCACATGAAAGTACATATAGCCTAATGATTTATACTAAAATCAAACTTGTCGTTTGAAAAAGGTAGCAACTTGGTTATAAACAACGTCTTTGGCAGTAACACCCATGATGAAATCAGCGTGAGCATACTCTTTCACAAACTGCACATCGATCTTATCGACGTCGTGAAACTTAAACTGGTCGATCAAAAACCTGACGTCGCTCACATCGGCAAGACAGTCTAAACCACCGTAGCTGAAGAAAAGAGGAAGGTCATGTGGGATCGCCGATATGTTGTAAGCAGGCGGTAACGCTTGACCGTAATGTTTCATGTTGTAATTGCTACTTCCATAGTTGTATTTTCTTAACACCTTGTCTCTTACCGCTACAAGAAAATAAATATAATCTTGATTTTAACGAAAAGTGCATGGAATGGTTCAAGAAATAGATTTTTGAAATTTTGTTCGACTTACTTTGAGAAAGGTGGATCATGTTCTTGGTGGAAGTAGATTGTGGTTCATTCGCCAGGAATAGATCAATGGTCGATGCGTTAAGGCAACAATTCTTGCCTGTATATTTTTTTTTGTCAAAAATATTTTACTAATATTTAATTAATTTATCAATGGTAATTTTTGGTTTTTGCATTACCGGTAATAACAGAGATTAGATCATAGCAATCGATCCCTGCTTGACGGCATATAATCTTTATGAAATTCCCTACTAGTCCACTGCCAAATTTGTTTTATTGTTTCACGTTAGCAAACAAAGTTTTTGATCAAAAAAAAAGCAAACAAAGTTAAATACAAACATATTATAAGAAAAACATGGTGAAGATCTACCTTTTGGGGTTAAACTCTGCCACTCCTATAATGGCGGTGGCCTGTGTTTAAAGACACGAACTAGTTATTTTTCATTAATATTATAGCTAGGCACAAATTTTAATTAATAAAAAAAAAAATAGAAGAGTGAGGAGGTAGAGACCTCAGCGAGGAAGCTTTTAGCGGCGATGTCGCCGAGGACTGTGGTCATGTGGCTGAGATAAGCAATAGGACTCAGCATTGCCGCCGATCTTAATTTGTCCACCAACCCCTTTTCCGAGAACGACGCAAATCCTATCAAAGTCCCCTGATGTATATTTCAAATATCATTTCAAATATTTTTCTATTTTGTAACGCAAGTTATAAACATGAAAAAAGTATAAACATAGAAACTATATGTTGATTACGTTGGACCCACCAAAGAGTGTCCGAGGTAGTGAATCTTTTGGCCTGTTAGGCCGTGGATATGGTCAAACATAGCAGGCAGATCGTAACTCACAAGCTCGTCCCACGTCCAGTTCCAGAAAGCCTACGTACAACGTGACAAACGGTTAATCTCGGGTCTCTTTACAAAAAGATGAAACGTACATAATCAACTGATTAAGGAGGAACATAATCAACTGATTAAGGAGTGGTTGACTGAACCGGACCGGTTGATTAGGGCTAAGGTACTTGTGTCTCCTGCTGAATCTAGTCCCTCTTGTGTTCCCCATCCACACATCGAATCCTTGATCAGCCAAAATTAACGGTAGATTTTGATCCGCCGGATTGAACAGCCACGACATCCCATCCTGCACATATAATTTCATGATTTAATTTCTTTCCAGATCCCGATTCATTATTTGAACTTTACTAATCCTCAATGACTACTAGAGTCAACATGGTTACTCATGTAACTTAGCTTAAACAACGATTCTCCCATACTAGAAAAGTATGTTTTCATTTGACTTTATTTTAATGACCTTTTTAGTAACGCTCAACTTATCACTTTATTTGTTGGACACACATGACAAATGATAAACACTCATGATGTCTCTTATTTTATTATGTTATATTTTACCCACCACTAAGATATGTAAATATTTATTTTAGTTTTACTCCTCATTAGTTGAAACTGACACATAGAAGTGAGTGGAAACATTCCTTTCACACTCAAATTAACTATACAAACAAATACACGATGTTGTTGTATATAAATTTACTCAGTGTACGTGTACCTGCTCACTAGGCAAG
The DNA here is from genome assembly GCF_000695525.1 of Brassica oleracea var. oleracea. Taxonomy (NCBI): domain Eukaryota; kingdom Viridiplantae; phylum Streptophyta; class Magnoliopsida; order Brassicales; family Brassicaceae; genus Brassica; species Brassica oleracea. The sequence goes on along the minus strand of NC_027756.1, from coordinate 49,158,132 downwards.
CACTAGAACTTCGAGTGCTACACGTTGGTATTGCCCCCACACAGTTTCGTATTAATATGTTTATCCTCCTAAAATAAACCTATGCACATGGAAAATCGTTTCTACATTTGTATTATTGTGAAAATTGGGTATAGAGTTTTTACCTAATACATTTTCCTCACTTATTCTTTCTTACTTTAAAAGATAATTTCTTCTGTTTGGTGTAATACTTTAAAAAAAATTCTCTTCAAATTCACTTGTAATTTGAATATAAAACAAAACTTGAAACGTATCACGATTAAATATTGCACATAAATAGCTAACGAAATGCGAAAGGGTAGAGAAGAGTTAAACTTACGACAAGAATCCCATGCTGTATTAGGACAGGCTGTCTCTTGGACATATCTCCGGCGCCGGCTCGTCCTTCCGGTATCCTTTGCATATTCAATATGTATCCATCTTGAGTCACCACCTTCGAGATTAAACAGTTAAAATCACTCAGTTCATATATATATATATATATATATATATGCTGATATTAGTCATCACTAACAACGAAATATTATAGAAAAATATATCGTACATCATGTTCTTCGCACTTGTAACCAAATATGCGGACAGAGGAAGCGCATATGCCTTCAGCAGCAGTCCTCTGCGGCGGCCTCCGGGCTAGCCGGTCGAAGGCTCCACGAGCCTCAAGGGGATTAATGGAAAGAGCGAAGAAGAGTAAGGCTAAAACGAATGACCCGGATAGAGCCATAACCGAACTGGCTATTGAGATAAGGGGTGTCGTCTCGTTGTAGAAATTAGAGAGATGTTTTTTTTATATATACAGAAGGGATGGCGGATAGGATAATGGGAAATGAGTTATTTTAAAAGAAAACAAATCTCACGTTAATTATGGATATCACAAAATGGTATGTTGGGCTCGTCTGGCTTTTATAATATTACCAAACCCCCCTAGAAATTTTTGTTTAAAAGAAAATCAAATAATAAAGTTTAAAAAATTCAAAGAATTAACACATTGATACGTACGTTTTATAAAAGATAGTACTTAGTCACACGAAAAAAATAGTCGACAACCCATTATATTTACTGTATGATCTTTATTTTTTGTCAACTATGTATAAATGATATTAACGAAATGAAAGCAAAAAAAAAAATTAGACAACATCTTCCTGATAAGAAAGGTAATCCCAAAATCTACAGATAGAAAAATCTAACAAGGAAATACATCTTCCTGCTGACTAGCTAGTACTATCAAACGTGCATGATAATAAGAAAAGCTATCTGAATATATATATTTTTTGTAAAATACCATATAAGTGATTTGTAATATTCGTGTTGTGTTTTCGTGAGATGTGAAAAAGAATTTTAGCAAAAAAAAAAAAAAGAGATGTGAAAAACGAAAGAGAGATAGGAGACGAAAGAAGAAGCTGTTAAAGGCGATAGGAGATGGGGTAGGGACGGATAAGTGGAGTGGTGACTTCAGCTTCCGTTAGTTGTTTTCTTCTTCTTAAACTCAAGAAAACAAATTCTATTTCTTCATCTGGTTGCTTCCATTTCACACCGTGCGCACAGTGTAAGGTGTCAGGAGGACTCAGAGATACATTAAAAATAGAAAAACCTCGAGACATGTTTCGTTTTAGATAATATAAAAAATGTGAGGTTCCAAATAATTTATAGACCAAGACTTGGTCTTGGTTTCATATTTGGTGTCCACATTTCAACACTTATCATCCCTACTCCCTAGGCACTCCACTATTAATCGCATCATACTCAGTTATAACCATAAGAATCGGCCACATTTCTCGCCCGGTGGTGTGTACGTAAGTGTATACTTTCGGATCCGGTTTGACTGTATAAACTGGCTATCCATTTTTGATTTTACGGCATGTAACGTTATATACATTTTGCATGTACAATTTGGTCTTATATTTTGACCTGAACATATTATTATTTGTAATGGATTTCTGAAAATATATTTTACCTAGAAGTTAGCTCATTCATAGATTAATTTTGAGATTTTTTTTTGTCAACATTAATCTTGAGAATTGAGAAAACTCAAATATCTGATGTTCATCTAAATTTTTTTTTTTTATAAGTATATCTAAAAAGACTTTTTTTTTTTTTGAAACACTTCATAGTATCATCACTCTTTCTCTTCTCTCTGCTTTAATCGAACCCAAGAGGTGGAGCTGAGCCCACAAACCAAATGAACTAGACAATCTGGTATCTAAAAAAAGGCTTTCTATCCTTTGTTTTTATTAGTAGTAAACAGATGTTTTATATTTTTTTTTTTGTAACACAAATTCATTAAATCAAATCTAAAATGTTTCAGCGATTACAACCTGAGGTATGCTCGACGGTAAAGTAAAAAAAAAGACAACAAAGCCGTAAAACAAGGGATAGAAGTGTTGCAAAGAGAGGCTAGCTCGAAGTAGAGAGATCCGCGGATAATCTTCACTTGAATCCTTGAAACCACAGCTCGGAAGAGCTTCAAATAGTCTGAAAAGACGTTGAAATACCCTAGTGAAAGGGGTTGGAAGAGGGGTGGGAAGCCAATAGAGACTAAGTTACCCGTCAAACGAAAGAGGCCAGCTCTAATACCGTCTACGATGTCCCGGGAGACTAGGTGAATCTCAAATGTTCCGAGAAGCAAACAGATCGGTAAGCGAAATGATAAGTCGGTTGAAACTCTTTTCATCTCCGATTCCATTGATGAATTCAACACTGAGTCGAGCATAATTGCTTGCAAAGTCGGAGGGAGTTGTCGGATGGAGCCGTGAAATTGAGGCTTTAGATGCCTACAATTGGAGCCACCGAGAAAGCTTTCCGAAGAGACTATGTGAATCTCTAAGAGAACCAAAAGCAAATAAGACCCCAGATGTTTGAATTTAGAGATGAAGATCACGTAAAATCTTAGGGCCCCAGAACCTCTCAAAATATATATGTGGCCCAACTGATGTAACCAAGCCCAAGCCCATGAATTACCTAAGAGAATGCAGATTAGGGTTTTGTGTTTGAGAGATTCGCCGATGCCGTTCTCTGAAAACGTCTCAGCCTCTCTACGTCTGGTGGGGCTCAAAAATCCGGTTGACAGATGTCTCTTGTAAACTTCTGGGTAAGGACGTTGGGGGAGTCGTGATGGGAAGAGCATTTGCTTTGCCGGAGATTTCATTAGATTTTCTCTGGAAATGTTGTCTCCGTTGAGTCTTTGGTGAGCCGACGCTGTTACGAAGACGGGATACACGACGGGACCAAGACCAGCAAGGCAATAGACGAGGGTTGGTGAGAGACAGCGGTTGGAGATGGGGATGGTGGACGAATTTGGACTCCAAAATGAAAGAGTTTCAATGCAGTATGGTGGAGTCTCGTTAAAGGTGAAGGTGGCGAGGAATGGTGAAAGCGCTTTAGATCTACACAAACCTCCAGATCCGGCGAGCCCAAGCCCTGGATGAGTAGATCTGGTGGTTGTGTTTCCACATGGAGGAGCGGCGCCGAGGATTGACGAAGGAAGGACGATGGCGGTGGTGAGCAGAGGAGGATTCGTCTGAGACCCAAGCGTTGACTCTACTCGTACAAGGAGGCGAACAGATCTGGTGTGAGGAGCTTCGAGAAACATAGGACGCGAGCCGTAGGAAACGGCGAGAAGACGGAATCCGTAACCAAAAGCAACGAAAAGATAAGACCAGAGCAGGGAGAAACAAGAGACGGGGAGAAGGACCCGACGCCGGCGGCCAGGGGCCTTACCGGCGTCGAAAAAAACAGCTTTCTGTTCTGTCTCGGGAATCGGATCTAGGAGCGTTTTCTTTCTTCTATTTTTAATTAAAATTTATTTTTAAATTTTAACCCACTACTCCACTCACAGATGTTTTATATAACACACAAGACTGGTGGGATGCAAGGAGATGGAAGAGGTGGTGCTCAAACCAGTGTAATCCAAAGCTACTACTGTTTAAGTTTACCATCGATTTAAAGCACATGAAAATGTCTGTAGCCCTTTAATTTTACAATTACTTATATCACCTAGGTACTCAGTCATAATCATGATGTTGGAGAGATGGCCGAGTGGTTGAAAGCCTCACATTGGAACAGTTATGTAGACTTTTGTTGTATTAGAAACCTTAATATGCTAGCTTGTATTAAGACCAAACTAATAAAACTTTACATATTCAAAAACCGAAAAGAAAAAATTATCAAACACTAGCGCTCCGGATTCATGGCGACGTGTCAGACTTGCGTTCAGCGTCTGCGGCAGACTGCATCTGAGCCGCATATTGTAAGTTCCAGAGAACATCTTCAAAGGAAGGCCTTGCGGAAGGTTCAAGCAAAACGCATTTATTAGCGATTGAGATCGCAATCGCTAAAGACTCCTGAGAGCTCGTTGTTAGCACCGTTGGACTCACTATTTTCTGACGACCGTCTTGGCTCTCAAATGACGTCTGCAACAAACGTAGCATCGCAGCAACAACTATTAACTAACTTCGTTTCAATCAAACAAAAAAAAAAGATGAAGAGTTCTTTTTTTGGTTACCATTTCGTTTAGAAGAAAGGCCTCTCCTTTTGTAGTGGGCAATGGTCCTATGAGAGATTCCAGAAGTATGAATCCAAAGTTGTACACATCATCCTCTCTTTTAGCTATTTTCCTGCATAATATTCCTCAAGTTAATAAAATAACTCATGTTCTTTAGTTGCCATGGAGTTTTAACAAAAGGGATACAACAAATACATACTTTGACTTGTTGTGAGGTTCTGACTTTGTCTGCAAAATGTAGAAGCAGAATCAAAACAGAGTCCTCAAGAGAAAACAGAATGAAGATAAACAGAGAAAGAGGAAATGGAGCAAACCTCAAGCTTTTCATTCTCTTCAATGATGGCAGAGACTCCATAGTCACTGAGCTTTGCAATCTTATGTTCGTCAAGCAAAATGTTGTTAGTCTTCAGATGATTGTTGAAGGAGCCAGGCATTACACCGGTGTTAAGAAAATGAACCGCCTTTGCTATCTCAATCAGAATTGCTAACCGGTCTGGCCACGTTAGGATCTTCTCCGAGCAAGACTCTACAATATTCTAACCACATTCGAATTCCCAAGTACATAGTTCCAATGTAACTTTGAGTTTACTACATGTGTCAGTTAATCTAACCTGAGAGATGCGCACGATATGTCCCGTTGGGAATATACTCGTAAACAAGGTAGAGTATGGTCGCTGCAGGATCATGTTCTCCGCTGGTTTGAGTGCAATGTCCCAAGAAGCTAAGGAGATGAGGATGGTTGAGCTTAGACATCCAATCTAAGTGACCTCTGATACTTTGGCTAGAGAATTTTCTTGATAAAACCAAACATCTCACAGTTATATAACTTCCATTTTCCAATGTTCCTCTGTATAGCTGCAAAGAATCAAAACAAGCAGAGTAAGGAGGCTACAAGAATCAAAATCTTCTGTTAGTTAGATGAAACATACCTTTCCAAGGGAGCCTTCACCTAAGAAACGTGATGCATGAAAACCCTCTGTGGCTTCCTTTAACTCTTCAAAAGAAAATGAGCGGCATGAAGGCACACCTTGTGCAACTAGCTTCGCCGTTTGAGAGATTAGCCCTGCAAGATCATTACAAGTATATATTAAACTCCTGCTAGCATTTTGAGTCAGTGTTATGTTACTTACTTGCATTAGCAAGAACTTCAGAGGAGAGACTGGTGTGTGAATTATCAGTCAGAACCTTAAACCGAGTTTTCGGTACTGACTTTCCTCTTGAACAACAACAACATGAACGCTTTACACATAACAGGACTAGTCCGAGTGCAACCAACGCAAGAACTAGAACAGCTCCACTAATGACAGCAATTAAAGTCCCAATTTTTCTTCCTTGCAACTGTTTTCCTTCAGCTTCTTCACATAAGAACTCTTGATGCTGATCATGACTGCTGTTTATAGACAAGCAGTTTCCACCGAGCTTAACAACTCTCTCGCCGGAAGAGCCTGCCAGGCAACGAGGAGGAGTCCCAATCAATCTGTTATTAGACAAATCCACAAAACCGAGCTTGCCTCCACAGGAGAGATTGAGTGGTAGCTTCCCACCGAGCTTGTTAGACGCCAAGTCCAAGTAACTAATGCTTGGCAAGGAGAACAAGAACCGAGGTGGAGTTCCGGTAAGATGATTGAACGACAAGTCAAGATGCTGAAGCTGAGACAAACCGCCAAAATGCCTTGGAATCTCGCCGGAGAATGAGTTCTTGCTCAGAAGAACAGTAACCAATCTCTTCGGCAACATAGGTAGTTCAGAATCAAAGTGGTTCTCTCTTAGATCCAGCATATGGAGATGCTCTAACTTGATGAGATCAGGCAATTCACCAGAGATCTCATTGTGAGAGAGAGCAAGATTCGTTAGTCTTCCAATTCTGCAGACTGAAGAAGGAAACGGCCCGTTGAACCGGTTGTTCTTCAAACTAAGAACAGTGAGGTTAGTCAGGGAAGCCAACGTGTCAGGAACACTGCCGTTGAAGTAGTTTCCATCAAGCATCAGGCTTTGAAGCTTAACCAATCTGGAAACATCAGGAGGGACAGAACCAAAGAGATAATTCGAACTCAAATCCAAGGACTCTAGTGAATACAACCGATGGATCTTCCCTGGGAGCTCACCAAAGATGCCTAGTGACACTAAGCTAAGAACCCTCAAGCTTGTAAGCCTTGTCAATGTAGTAGCAAAAGAATCGATCAAGAAAGCTTCAGAGAGAGTACGGTTTGGTAGTGAAAACCCATCAAACGTGCCAAAAGGTTTTAGAAGCTTGTCTCCCATGACTTTAAGCTCCGTGATGGAATTGCCTTCACAGGAAATGCTCATATGAGGAGTTGCAGAGATTAGACATAAGTCTCCGTAGTAACTTCCCCAAGATTCGAGAGCTTTGGGGAATTCTAGATGTTTCCTGAGCTGATAGAGGACCTGGGTCTGAGAGTTTTGAAGTTGATGGGTGCTTTGTAAGAACAAGAGCCATGAAAGAAAGAGTAAAGGTGAGACCTTTGACTGAACCATGATAAAATTAGCAGAAGAGAAAACTGAAAGAGACCAATAGAGGTGTCTTTGTAAATTCACACACAATGTTTCCAGAAACTGTGGAGACAATGAACTTAACTCAGAGAGGAACGGCTAGTCAGCTCAAGTCAAGGAAACTAAACACAGCTCGTGATCCTAGACGCTCCTCTCCAGAAAAAAAACTCCAAGGAAACGAAAAGCAGGAGAAGAAGAAAGAGAGTTGAGGAGGAAGTGAGGACAAATGCAGAAAGAAACCGTGGATGAGAATGTTCGGTGTTCTTGTGTGTGTGTTTGTGGTATTAACACATAGACGAGAAAGAAACTGGGGAAGCTAGAGGTAAGAAGGTGATAAGAACATTAAAGACAGAGAGGTGACCAGCATTAATGGTGGCTTTCTGTATTTTTTTTAGCCGAGAAGACTTGACAAAAGAAGAGGTTTCAAAGAATCTTCTTCTTCTCTTTATGAAGGGAACAGTGAATTAAGAATGTGGGTCACCAGAAACAATCATAAAGCTAAAAAATTTGCACTCAATTTGATGAAATAACAGTAATAAACAATAACTTTAAACAGAGAAGAAGAAGAAGAAAAATGAAGATTTTTGAATTTAAATTTGGTATAATGGGATAAAGTATATGTACAAAGGCAATTTGGGACTATGGTTGACTCATAGAAGATGCCGTTAACACATGTCTCCTACTTATATCTTCGTTTATTAATTCTAAGCATTGGTTTATGTGTGTGATTAGATTACATGTCTTGTTAATTCACCAAACTGCCCTTCTACAATACCAAATAGATAATGTATATGACGAAAACGAAGCTTTTGCTCTACGGAACATTGTTCGGTAGAGGTAGCTTTCGATGCAGGGCAAATATGGCAATAAATATTATCATTCCAACCATAGAATATTATATCCACTACGATCATTTTCGCCAACCATCTCGGCTACAAATAGACAGTGTTATTAGATTGTAACATATTTATTTTTGAGACAAATGTTCTATAGACTTGTAGCTTTAAGGGTTAAGTATATTCAACGTGATTATGCTTTGTTAAAGGTCAAAGGAGATAAAAACAAGAGACAATGGTTAAAGCCCACTTTAGTGGGCCTAATATGCAGGTCCCACAGGTCTGTTCTACTCTCAGGACCCTATCATATTAATAACTTTCTTTTGTCTACAAAAATTAAATAAAGTTTTTCCTTAAGCTGTGTTCTTCGCTAGTAACAATTTGGTATTTCAAAGTGACAATTATGAATCAAAGGATGTATAATTGTAAATGATTCGTTTATCTCTGGTTAATATTTATACTAAATTTTTTAGCATTTTCATGATATGAAAAGGAACAAAAAAGACTAGAACAATACCGGCTCTAATCTTAATGCTGCTTTAGTATCAAAATGACACTTAACAATGTAAACATGGGTTTGAGACAGAGGACGCTTTATAGGAGAATGATAAGACAAGACAGAAGACTCAGGGAATGGGAATGGCAGAGCATGTGAGACGAAGAGACCTAGACATTAAGATACTAACAAGTAGCATTAAGACAACCTTTTCGGGGACCATTTCATGGTTTTGATTATGCACAAGGAACAAACATCAACATCTCCTTCTCACCAGAAACCAAAATAGTTTATCTCCAACTTATCTTAGTTATCTAAAGAATAGAATGATATCTTCAAGATAAGGCAAGATCAGCAATTTGTTCTTTAAAAAAAAGGATTCTTCAATCCTAAAACATCCTCATTATATCATGATCAATATAAAGCACAAGGAAACGGACCAAGCAATGTGTTGATCGTGTAATGTTGGGACTAGTGAATCTATGAGAATCTGGGTTTTGCTGAGTTTGTTGGTTAATCCCACGGCTTATTGCATTTTACAAGTTTACAAACTTAAAGGGATTAAAACTGACGAACCTCGGCAATGTTTATAAGCTGTCCTCTGATTTCTTATCATTCGAGCAAGACTCCAAGTATGAGATCACGAGATCAGCTGCTTTGCAACCTGATGCTATTGATTTCCCAACAGAGAGCCCGCCTCGATGATTACCTGTTCATTTCGATCCGTTAACGATAGAAAAAAATAACTGCAGTTAATCGTCTCAAGTCAAGGCCATAGGTGGGGATACTACACCTCATCATCATGGTTCATGAGTTTAATGGTCTCTTTTTACGAGACTGAAACTTTGATGGAAGTTACCTGCGTAGAAGAACCCGGGCAGATCTTTTTCCATCTTGTCTATTGCTTCCATGACTGAGTCATAGCTTCTATCATACAACGGGAATGCTTTGTTCCAATAAACATGGCTGCAGTTAACATATATTGTTGATCTATAAGGATAATCTACCCTTTCGTACACTAAATGATTAAATGAAGAAAAATTCGAAACTCCACATACTTGACGAACACGGGTTCACCTTCAACCCCCAACAGTCGCTGAAGGTCAGAAGTCGCAACTTGTTTTAATTCATCCCTGCAAAGATAGAACGTAGAAGGATACTTAATCAGAATCAGGAGATGTAAGAAACTAGAAAATGGTGTAAGTGCCTAGATACTTCGCAGCTTTCATAAGTATCATGTATCACATTTCTCAGTGACTATACGTAGCTTGAATTAACAGAGTTAGAGTTTTTGTGTTTAAAGCATCAGATTTATCTTACGTGGAAGCTTTGGCTAGTTCCTGGTTCCTACTCCCACCAATAAAAGTTGTATATAGATGAAGGTCACTAGGGCAACGATCTGGAAACATCATTGAGGAAAAGAGTGTACCTGTGTATAGAGAAGTGTGAAGTGCTGATAATTATAGAAAGAGAAATATACGGCTATTTGTTTTGAGTTATGTCCTAGGACACCAACATGTTACCTAGAGTTTTGAAACCATGCTTTTGCTCCTTAGTTGGAATAAGTACCCCAAAACCTTCGAGGGGTCTCTTTACTTTCTCCTTTGTGAATGTGGTGATTATAACCGAGAGGGGCATATACTTAATCTGAGCAATGAACAGGATCAACATCGTGATTAATTCGAGTTGGAATAAATGGTGCATATACATGCAGTGAAGACTTTTGATGTCACATCAATGTCCTCATTATCAGTATTTGGAGTCGAGAATTCTAAGGGGAACATGAAAGGATGGAAAAAAAATTTAGATTTAGACCTAAGACTCGAGAACATTTTTGAAAGTTGGATAAGACATGATTACCTCAGGGAGAAAGTTTAGCTTGAAGGGTTCTCCTCCTTTCATAACCTTCATCTCCTTCACATTGCACAGAGGAGCCTACGGTACATAAATATCTTGTCATCATTAGATGGATTCGGTTATTTTCATCTCACATCCGACAGAAACGCCACTAACCGTCATAATTACAGCATCATAATGCAAGTTTTGTCCCTGCGCCTCATTATGAGAAACACAAGATAGTGACCAGTTTTCTTGTCTTGGACCAGCGTTGTAAGATAAAGAGAGAACCTTGGAGTCTAAATTGAGCTCATCCCTTGAGAGATCTTTACACAACATCTCAGGAAGAATCTGCAATCTCACAAAGTGGAAAGATACCAACCACAGGTGGTACAGAACAAGAAGAACATTAGTACTACAGCGGGAAATATTTGTTTATGTGATCTAATCTAAAATCTAGCTTTCGCTGAGAAATCATCACCTGCATTCCCCCCTTAAAAGAAAATGACCCGCGCGAGCCCTTCTTTGTGCCAGTGGATCTCTTTGTTTCTCCATTTTTACTACCTTTAGCAGCAAACTTTGTTCTGATTGCACCGATTATTATAGAGCCAAAACTGAAAAAGGTATAAACTGTTTAGCAACTAAACCGAAGAACAGTGAAAGACCTAATCGCCATAAAATCAGCATAGAGAAATACAGAAATAGGAATTTCTCAAGCCATTCTCAAACATCAGGAAACTACAGTTCTTTACAATGATGTCTTTCCTGATAAAACTTTTCTGTCTGTCATATTACATATCGAGGTTTGATATTTCTAAGAATAAAATATACAAGTGAAGAAATGACCATAACCCTAGCAGCAGAAAAGAAAATCAGGCTTGGAAGTATTCTTCTAGTGACTAAACACAGTATAGCTACATGAAAAAGGTACCTTTTCTCTATATTCCAAAGATCTGGAAAAGAATGCTTCATCTGATCACAAATGTGAGGAATATAAATGATAGTTTTTCAAAACAAAGACATCAAGTAAAGTGGCAAAGTCGCTCACTGAAAGGGATTCAGGGTCCGCAGCACTTGTTCCACCAACAAAAGGGTCAATGAGATAGTCCACAACCTTACAAATCAGATACATAAAAAGGAGACATCAAAAGAACATCACAGTGATCTGAAATTGATAAAGATAACCCACAACTGGTGTTCAGCATGAGATAAGAATGTTTCAGTCCAAACTTAAGGCTAGGTGTAGTAACAAACCTCTTCTCCAAAATGGCGTTGAAAGAACCCGCTTACACTACATAAGAGAAATTGGGAGGTTAAACTCAATATATAAGCTTATATGATTGAGATTGCTGATGGTCTTGGCGGGGAAAATATACTCACCTCTCGACTACGAAGGAGTCTGTTACTTTTGAGGACGAATCATTTTTCTTCCACAAAAAAGGTTCCAACAAGATTTGAAACTGCAAGCAAGGCCTAGTTCGTTTAGGTATTTTTGAAATACTGAAAGCACTTTGGTAGAAGAGAGGTAAAATGTACCTTCGATTGAGTAGAGAGCACACTACTTGTGACCAGCGCTATGGGATTAGTGGGTATCTAACATGAAATAGAGAACATTTCAGTAACATAAACACCTTATTATTTAAAGAAGCCACAAGCCATAAGAGTCAGAAAACAAGTAGCGCTTACCATCACAGGTAACCCATTCCGCACAATGTACCGTTTCTTCTGTGAAAGTGGCTGAAACATTATAGAGAGTGCTGTAAGAAGGGTCGAGACACACATATAAGACCAACGTAGAATCACATTTTATGTCTCTCAGTGAGCTATCAACAACCATGGAAAGTACTCACAAACTGCTGTTTCTCGCGAAGCCCAAGATCATCTAGCAAACTCCCAACTTCTGGCTCAGCCTCAGTCTACACATGCAACAGATGATCATCATCTAACCCTTGAGGAACAAATATGTGTAATTAATTAACTAATAAACAAGAAACTACCATTGTGTTAGCTCCTTCGTCCCAAATCAAGCCATTATGCATAACACTTCTCAGCTTCCCACCTACTCTTCCATCAGCTTCAAACAGAGTCACATTCACACCCTTCGATTTCAACTTGTAAGCCGCCGCAAGTCCACTTGAAAAACCATCAAAGACATTCACGAAAACAACACATATGTGAAATAAAACAACGAATTGACAACAGATCCCGATCCCAAAATTAGGATAATTCAGCAGAATCACACAGCACAATGCAGATGATGATGATAAGCTCTGATAACATTACCTTACACCTGCGCCTACGACTGCAACTCTTTTTCCTGAAACTGCTTCAAAGCAAAAACAAATTATTGGAAGATACGAACAGTTCAAAATTATTAAAAAAAAAAACTGAAAAATCTACACAATCAGCTGAAATAGAAGTTCTCTAACGTTTATCATGATCTGCTGCTGCGTTAGACGCCATTGCTATCTGCAAAAGCAACACACTTCAGCGTCAAAATGTCTGACCAGATGAAGAGAAAGCAGGTAGGAGATGAATAAATTAACAAATTCTTGCTTCCGAAACGACAACAAAGGGTGTCGTTTCATTTCTCAGGCCCATTAAGTCCACTACCATCTTAAGATATGTTTTTAACGGGCCTTGATTTTATGTTTCTTCGCGCCCAAAACAGATTCTCTCTTATCATACAACAACCGTTTTTGATTTTTTTTTTTTTACATTCAAACATATATAATCCATAATTTAAATATTAAAAATTATACACAACCACGATCTTATCTTAATTTCTGTTCCCGACCAAGAAAGCTTTTCGTTATTTATAATGCAGATTTATATTTTAATTTAATGGGGACTTGGGCATCTAAAAGAATGCTGTAACTTGATGGTAGTTATAGTGGCAGTTAATTTAATGGATGAAATGAAAAGCACTTTCTTGATTAGATCATTACTGGTTTTATTATAAGAAAAAGTATGTAACAGTACTACCAATAATAGCTTTTTAGAGCATACCAACATTGAATATTAACTCAACACATAAGCTCAAAAGTAAAAGATATCTTAAACAATAGTTTTTGCTGTGATTACGAGAACATTATGTGGCCCATTTGTACAATGGAAAACTCGAAACTCAAACTTAATAGATTGAGGATTGTCGCATGACTGAAGGAAAATGATAACTCATATGAATTTTTTAAGGTTAAATAGATTATTAACTAGGTATTATAGTTGCTTGCGCCATGCCGCCATGGAACTTTAAGACTGAAGCAAACTAGTCAAATATTTAATCTCTGTCGCCAAATACGAATTTTAAATATTTTGATAACACGTACAATCGTGTGCGACTGTCTTCTATTATCCTTTTCAAATTTTCAAAGTTGAAAAAAGTTAAAAAGTCATAAGATGTTTAGTGCAAGTTGTTTTACTTTTGCCACTTTGTCATTTTCCATTGACATTGTTTGCTTACTCTTTCTTAGCGACATATATCAAGTAGAAACATGTGAGGATTTGAATTTTGTATATGCTTGATGTCTTACTATTATACGTTTTCTTTGACCTAATTGTTAGGATTTCTTGACGTCAAAGAAAGAAAAAAGTGATGATTATGTTGTTCGTAATTTTGTTATAAAAGTCGAGCTGCAATCATATGAATCTGATCAACAGAATATTTTTTCTCCAAGTGGGATTGTTAGTATTTAGGCAGGGAAATTAGGAGAGGTGCTTCATGCTTTGTCCTAATTAGAGTTTTGGGAAATGATTCGAAACGCGTAATTTCCGAACTATTGTTGGGCCCATACCTTTTTTGTGGGCCGAGTCGGTGGGTATTCAGTTCATTTTTTTTTTTTTTTTTTGATATAACTATATAATAAAATCATACAATTCATTTCGTTTTTATTAATCACTTAATATTTTGTATCACGTATAATTAGTTTAATCTCTTACTATTTTTATCACATTTGAGTGTTTATGATCGTGACAAAATCATAGATAAAATTTGCCACGAAATATTGCAGATTGAATACAAGAACGATATTGCTATAAGAACCACCGTTTTTTGGTCTGATTTCTTGTTAACCACTTGACTTTGTTTATACTTACATAATAACATGTTTTTGTAAAAAAAGAAGTCCAACATTTTACATGATTTCTATAATACTGTACTTGCTAAGTCGAATCAAACACGTAATTTTCATGTTGCAATCTGGAGGATCACGAGATCTTTGCGCGACATGAATGCCCACACTAGGATCCGAGGAATCACGCTCCTATGGTCAACTCATTTTCGTTTAAGGGTCCTTCATTTAAACCATATCTTAAAATAATAAATTATATGGTTGAGCTCATACTCATGGCACACTAGAAATAAATAGAGCAAAAGTGCACCGTACACGTTATTGATTGTTGGTGTAAGATGTTTTCTCTTCCTCACGTTTGATCTAAGAATAACAAAGTATAAGTTCTATATTTTCCTCGTTACTACACGAGCAATACACTGTGTAAAACCATGCTGCAACTTTTCTTTAGGGAACTGTATATGATTTTTTGGAATATTTTCCTTACGATATTGATTTACGTCAATTCAGCTACAGCAGTATGGGGCCTGCATTGATTTAACCAAAATAGTCATATCTACAATTCTACATAGACGTATTCCACGAGTGAGTTGTTCATGGTTGATGGGGAGTCAATCTCATGACGAGTCACATCTTTGCCGTACGTACGATTAACGAAGGTATGGTCCTATTACAGATACCACATCCCATGTATTAATCTCCACCGACTTCTCCAATACTCTCTCTACCACACTTTGATATTTCTTGTATCATCCAAAGATCTCACTTACATCACTTCACTATGTCCCCCTCAATTTAATTCTGATCGCCCACTGTTATTAATATGATCTGTATTCTACTCTATTCACGTCGTCCACGACAAAAGAGATAGAGAGTTATAATTGTGAAGATATGTGTCTGTTTATAAACCCTCACTATTGGTGATATTGGCATTGACCCATCATCAATTCACTGCGATGCATCTAACATAGGCCAAAAACACATGGCCAACATACCTCTATTTACTATATCTCAAGAATATAAAATACAGAAAACATACTCTGATAGATAGAGCTAGACTAATCGAACAGGGAAAGTTGTAGAAATGTAGCTATAGGAGTGAGCAAAAGAGCATGGACGCACCGAACAAAATAAATGAATATTCGTATTGATAAGTTTCTCTATCAACAAAATGAACAATTTCATAGCAGTCTTATCTAATTTTCCCTTATTACCAGTTACCACCGTCCAATATATCATTCTACTTCTCTTCTTTCCCAGCTAATATCTACCTATATTTGACATGAGTTAGTCTAGTAGAACTCTCCACATTTAAGGAAAAGTAGCTAGTATTGTTTCTATATTTACATTAATATGATTTGCACTGCTCTATATAGAACTATTATCATTATGATGATTTCCTGCCAACTTCAACCCAAAAAGATTGGACATTTTTCTATATTTTAATGAGATTTTTTTGGACAAATGTTTATGAGATTATTCCTATTCAGTTTTATAAGGAAAAAAGAAGAAGCTTGTTTCCTTTTATTGTGACTATTCTGCTCAACAAATATTTCTGTAAATGTAAATAGTTTTGAATTGATATATTCCAAAATAGGACCCACGTGGGTCAAATAAATTAAGAGAATTGCATTAACAGTTTTGATTATTTTCCGGTTAAGCAAGTGATCACAAACTATTATGTACACACGGTTAAAAATAGGGTCTAATAAATTACCATTCATAAGTTAACCGTGGTTCTAGTGCAGTAAAATTCCGTGTCAATAAATTCTCCACACTCCTCTTCCACATCCCTGGCGCTCACTTCTTTTCAAGTCTCTCCCCTCTCTCTCTCTCTCTCTCCATAGAGACATTCCACTAAAGCGGCGACGTTTTGGTAACATTCGGTCAACGACATAAGGCGGCGGTAAGGATCACAGCTCCGACAATGACGGTTTTCTCCGGCAAACAAGTCGTTCCGGTGGACTACGAGGCAGAGGTATCACAGCGGCTTCTGGACGCCATCCTCGACGGAGACATCAAAACGGCATCGGATTGCGTCTCCGATCCGCTCCTTGACGTGAACTTCGTCGGCGCCGTCAGTTTGAAGACGAGGAGGAGCGAGGTCGTGCTCCGTGATGAGACGGCGAGCGAAATACGAGTGGAGTACGAGGAGTTCAAAACTGACGTAACGGCGTTGTTCCTCGCCGTTAGTTTCGGAAACGTAGCTCTCGTGAAGATGTTACTGGTAAGTTTTTTTTTTCCTCCGAATTTGAAACCGTCGAATAACACAACCTTTACTAATCAATCAGTTTTGCATTTACGTATTTTTTTTTCTTACATTTCTCTCACTATTAAGCTTACTTTACTTTTTCCTATTTTTCGAAATTCAAAATTTGGACACTTCTTTTTCTTTATTATCAATAAATAACATCCGTATTTCATTCTCTCTGCTTTTTATATAGAAGAGAGTAAAGTATTCCTGTAAAATTTTGAAAAATATCTGCGCCAATTAAATTACTTGTTTTTGTTTGTACTTAGCTAAGCTAAGTGAGCTCTGGCCATTTTATTAATTCAAAAAAATCTGAATTGGATTCCGTGCGAGTTTTTAAAATTCATAATCTGTTGACTAAGCTTCAGTTCTCACTTAGTGTTTAGGAATCTTCCAAGATGCGCGAAAGATGTTACATAAATAAAACACAAGAAGTGCATCTTTAACCGAGTCTGATTTGCATATTTTGCGGGCATCATTATCCAAGCTCCAAGTCACACAACCTTTTTCTTTTGCAGCATCAGTCACAGATTTGCTTTTTTTTCCCACTAAATTCTAATAATAAAATCATGATTGCTGGATTTGGGATTAAGATGCTTAATCCCCAGAGTTAATTAGGCTAAAAAGTAAAAAAAAACTCGGATATGGGTTGCGCTTCTTTGATGGTTCTTTTTTGAGACACAACCAAAGCTCACTGTTTGTCTGCAGTGATAATTGATTGATTACTGTCTTGTTTCCTGAAAGGAACTAATGATATTTAGTACGACAACAAGTGTTGACAACTGCACCATGTAGCTTGTTCACTAAACAGAACCTGAGGCCCCCCTCATATGGTCCTGTCACTAGTCATTGGCTCTGCATCTGGATTATATGAATTTTAATTCTCATACTTCCTCTCTTTCCACTTAAATCATCATGATATGTCTGTGATCTAGCCAAGCCACACTCTTTTTGTGTCAGGGTTGTTCCCTCATGGTCTTGTAGATCCTTTTCAATTATTCACTTGCATTATTGAAACAACTTACTTAGTTTTTTTCTGTTGTTCTTGTCTTCTTCTGGCTCTTGTTTTCACCCTACGTTGGATACGTTAGCAGTGTATAGCTTTAAAAATTACTGTTTAAACCTTTACAGCGATCTGACTTTTCGTGCAATATCATGTCACAGAACATTGGAGCTGATGTGAACCAGAAGCTCGTCAGGGGATTCGCAACGACTGTAGCTGTAAGGGAAGGTCATTTCGAGGTACTTGAGATTCTACTCAAAGCCGGTGCTTCTCAGCCCGCCTGTGAGGAAGCTCTACTGGGGGCCAGCTGTCACGGACGCGCTGAGTTCGCTGAACTGATTATGGGAACTGATCTTATTAGGCCTCATGTCGCTGTCCACGCGCTAGCCACTGCTTGCTGCAGAGGTTTTGTGGACGTTGTAGGGACCTTGCTCAAAGTAAGTTACTCATCTTGCAAGTTTTACTAATTGACCACTTAAAAGTTGTTATCTAACAGAAGATATTTGCATGTTCTTGCTTCATTCCAGTGCGGAGTAAATGCTAATTCAACGGACAGGCTTCTGCTTCAATCTTCAAAACCTTCTCTATACACTAATGTGGACTGCACAGCTCTTGTTGCTGCTATTGTCAATAGGCAGGTCTCGGTCGTCCGCTTGCTACTTCAGGTATTTTTTCTCATTACACTAAAAAACTTGGTCCTTGCAAGGAGAGTAGGTATCGTATCTAAGACATACAAGCTTTTCTTTGAATGATTTTTTACAGGCTGGTGTCAAGACAGATATCATGGTGAGGCTAGGAGCATGGTCATGGGACACTAACACTGGAGAAGAGTTCCGCGTAGGAGCTGGAGTGGCTGAGCCCTATCCTTTAACCTGGTGTGCTGTAGAATTCTTTGAAACCAGCGGTGAGATATTGCGTTTGCTGCTCACACTCCAATCTCCAAACGCTCCTCACAACGGCCGGACTCTGCTCCACCACGCTGTTCTTTGCGGTAACCACGCAGCCGTCAGAGTCCTCCTCAGCTGTGGTGCTGATCCAGAAACTCCTATCAAAGGCATTGAACTCCGACCGATTCATATGGCTGCACGTTACGGATCAGTGGAGATCATACAAGAACTGGTTGGCTTTGGCTGCGATGTGAACTCAAAGAATGATGCTGGAGACACGGCTCTGCTGATCTCAACAAGACACAAACACTCTGAGTGCGTAAAGATTCTAGCAGTATCTGGTGCTGACTTCGCCTTAGTGAACAAGCATGGCCGCTCTGTTATTTCTGTCGCTGAATCAAGCAAGTGGTGTCTCGGATTAGAACGAGTAGTTCTTGAACTGGTCCGTTCTGGCGTGGCTCCACATTCAAGCGACGCTTCAGTTTTCTCGCCGTTGCTGTACGTAGCTAAAGCAGGAGACGCCGAGGCGCTTAAGTCTCTTGTAAAAGCTCAAGAAGTCTTTCTAGACTATCAAGACGAGGAAGGCTTCTCGGCTGCAATGCTAGCGGCCATGAACGGACACGTTGAAGCGTTCAGAGTTTTAGTCTATGCAGGCGCAGACGTGAAGCTACTCAACAAATCAGGCGACACTGTTGTTTCTCTGTCCGAGAAGAACGGTAATTTAGACATGATCGAGAAGGTGATGCTCGAGTATGCTCTCGAGAAGGACAACAGGAACATGGCTGGTTTGTTCTACGCTCTACACTGTGCTGCAAGGCGTGGAGATGTTAAAGCGGTTAAGCTTTTGAGTGGAAAAGGATACGGTCTTGATGTCCCGGATGGAGACGGCTACACTCCTTTGATGCTTGCGGCTATAGAGGGCCATGGAAAGATGTGTGAGTTCCTGATTAAACATGGAGCGAACTGCTATGCTAAGAACGGAAGAGGGAAAACGCTGCTTGACGTGGCTGTTGGTGATGCGGAGGAGGTGATCCGTGACGAGTTGTCTAGGAGGTTTGTGTTAAAAGGAAGCAGTGTGATGAAACACACTAAGGGAGGGAAAGGGAAGAAGCATGGGAAGGGGTTGAAAATGTTGGAGTCAAGTGGAGTGCTGAGTTGGGGAAAGTCGAGGAAGAGAAACGTGGTTTGCAAGGAAGTAGAGGTTGGGATGAGCCAGCGGTTCAGGAGGAACCGTAAGGGGAAAGGCGATGCAGCGTTTGAGGAGGAAGGGGTTTTCAGGGTTGTGACTAAGGAGGACAAAGAAGTTCATTTTGTGTGTGAAGGTGGGTTGGTTGGTGCAGAGATGTGGGTGAGGGGGATAAGAGTTGTTACAAGAGATGCTACTTGTGGGAGAACTCAAAATTAGAGTGTTGTTTTTGTACATAAGAGAAGTTTTGAGAAGGAAGCTTCATTCTGAAGGTAGTGTGTGCTTCTGTTGTGTTGTGGGTGTGTTTATAGTTGTTTGGTTTGCTTAAGAAGATTGGTTCATATTCTAGTTTTGATATCTGCAATATAATTGTGAAATAGCTTGTTAAGTTTGAGATTTCAATGAATGAATTTGAAATTTGAGAATGAAAATCTAAATAGATTGATTCACAGTCAAGATCCAGCGCATGTGATCAGGGAGGGTATTGATAATAAAAACAAGAAGTTGTGGAAAAGCATTACAACACAAATGGAGAAAGCATTTTAGTTTTACCAGTCAGAAAGGCAACAAACAAACATAACCAACAGAGGCTTTGAGAGTGTTCTAATCGCTATTGTAACCATCATCATCGTTATCCTTATCTTCATGGTCTTTCACCACTCGTTCAATGAACTGTCTTCGAACTCCAGCCATCACAGCTTCCCTTGAGGAGTCATCGTCTCCACTTTTGCCATCGTTAAGAACTGGCTCTGACTGACACAAAACTAAGGCTACACCTGCAAAAGCATCAAACATGTGTTCAGACATCATCCCCTCCGGGTCTATGACACTGACACCACTATGCTAAAAGCATGATAAGATGCAACTGAATCAGACATCAAACTTACTCTCTGGGGTGCACCTACGGCCAACGCTCTTCAAGCCTACATGAGTTCCTTTAACAGCACCATGATGGTACACCAGCAAGGTAGGGAGATTGCAATCAGGGTAGTTGGGAATACAATCAGTTGATATAATCTTAACAAACTTCGTTCCCGGGTATCTACTAGCCAGTTCTTCTAGACAACCCAATAACAAGCCACACTCTGCAATACTATCAGATTAAACAAAACAAAAAGAACAAGAGTTCAGTTTTTTTTTTCAAGCATGTCAGGCTTCAAGACCAATCATAGTTACAAAAGCATACCCATCTTTGTAGAGACATACAACAACCCAAACTTCAGCAGAAGCTTGCGTAACCTCCCTCACGAAATCAGAGCTCGAGATTGGAGTCACTGATCCATACCTCCTGACTTTAGCAGCTTCTCTCAGCTCCGTCAACCTCTTCTTCCTATCAAAACATCAGAGAACAAGAACCCATGAGCCACATCGAAGTAAAGTCGTACTCTTTTCATAAACGAATCGATAAAAATCAGAACTTGACAGTTGCTAGCGAGCTACATAACAGATCCTAGAGATTTCGATATGTGCAAACCTGTAATCTTCGAGGAATCGATCGTCGTCGAGATCTTTGTCGTCCTCAAGATCCTCGAGCTCCTCCTCCGTCTTCCCATCGAACCAAGCTTTGTCCTTTGGAGCTGAAGCCTCGTCTTGCGCCGGAGTATACGCCGGCGGTTTGAACGCCGGAGCCTTCTCAGGGAGATTCCCTAGCTTCCGTTGGATATCGTCCCATTGCGTCGACGTTCCTTCCACATCCTTGTAGACGAAGTGATAATCTGCCATCGATCGAAAGCTTCAGATATTCTCCGTTCGAGCCTTTGAATCTGTGATCGCAATCTCGTCGATGGTGGAAAAGGCTTTGTCAGAGTCTCACTTGAATGGTTTACATAAACCGAAACTATTGCTTATCTGATTCATACCGGTCCGAAAATATCTGGTTTAGAAAGACGGTTAGCAATCGCTATAGAGACCCTCTGGCTGAATCAGAATATCCGCGCTTATCTTGAGGATATATATTTTTTGGAGAGGGTCTTGAGATAATTAGACAAACAATTGTGAATTTTTTTGAGAGGGAGAGAAGAAGGGCGATCGATTAGGGTTTTTGATCGGAAGTATGAACTCGGCGGAGTCTCTGATTAAGTCAATCCAAGGTTTATCAGCGAGTCCCGGCGACTTATCTGCACTCCACGGTATTTTGAAAAAAGCGGAGGACTCGCTCCGAAACAACTGGGATGTTCAGCTCGCTACTCTTGAAGAGCTCGACCCTTCAATTCATTCTCTCGGCTACTTGTATCTCCTGTGAGTTTATTCTATCCTGATGGTGTTTTTGGATGTATTGATTTTGTGAATAACTTTTGTGTATTGTTTGATTTGTTGAAGCGAGGGTCTTACTCGTGGTTCTGTGTCGAAGGGGAAAACTTCTGGCGTGGTTCTGCTAATGGCTCGGTTCATCAACCGTTGCGATGCTGGGCAGATTCGCTTAGCGAGCGAAAAGTGTAATCTTTTTGTCGTCTCTCTCTCTGTGTTTTATGTTTTAGAGAGATTATGATGATGTTGTTGTTGTTGTTTTGATTCCTTGCAGTTGTTACTCTTTGTAAGAGATTTAAAGACAGAGTTTTGGAGCTTGAGGATCCTTTACGAGGGGTGGCGCCACTGGTGTCAGCTGTTCGTAAGGTTCAGGTCTCTGCTAAATGTCTGACTGCGTTGCACCCGGATTGTCTTCAGCTATGTCTTGAGGCGAAGTGCTATAAAGCTGGTTTCTCTATTCTTAGTGATGATATCTTGGAGGTTGACCAGCCTAGAGATTTTTATCTCTATTGCTATTATGGGTGAGTCAGTTTCCCTCCTTGCTATAAGTTTGTTTGTTTTAGTCAATGGTTGGTAGCATTAGTTCACTCGTTTGATTCTCGTCCTTGATAGCTATGTTAATACATCAAAAGTAACTTTCCTATAATTCTCTGCTGTTTTGATAGGGGAATGATATGTATTGGACTGAAGAGATTCCAGAAGGCATCGGAGCTTCTTTACAATGTAAGGCATTCTATTTACTTTTTCACGTATTATGAGCCATCATGGATTTTTGCTTTGGTTTTAACTCATATCGAAGTACTTGTTTCAGGTTGTTACTGCTCCAATGTATCAACTCAACGCCATAGCTCTTGAAGCGTACAAAAAGTACATATTGGTTAATCTCATTCACTCTGGCCAGGTAATACTGTGTTTATATTTTACAAAAGTGCATCTTGTTTTCTGTCTAATGTTGGTTCCACTAGTTATATCACGTGTCTTATTTTCTCTTCAAGCATTGATTAATCTTATGATGTTTTTTCTTATATTATTTTACTTGTGCAGTTTAGTAACAGTCTCCCCAAGTGCGCTTCTACAGCAGCTCAGAGGCACCTAAAGAGCTGGTGTATAGTAAGTTTGAATCTATTTCTCTATGTTATGGCGTCTTCTTACTTTTTTGCTCTTACGATGAGATCTTTCTCCATTTTTTGGTGGCGAGTCCTGTTTTCAGTTCAATGCAATGAATTTAGCTGCTTTTTACCCCATACTAGCTGGGATCTATGTACAAGCTTACGATTTTACCATTCACTCTTTTCTCAGCCTTACTACGAAGTGGGTAATCGTTACAATGATGGGAAGATCAGTGAACTAGAGGCAGTGGTTGTGGCCCACAGCTCAGATTTTGAAAAGGTAAATCTCCCCTAGACACTAACTGTAATTTCTCACTGATATATCTTCATTCACCCTATAACTTACTTTGATTAATCTTCGTTCATCCTACTTTTCAGGACAATAACCTTGGATTAGTTAAGCAAGCAGTGGCATCCCTTTACAAGCGGAACATTCTGAGACTGACTCAGAAGTACTTGACCTTGTCGCTTCAAGATATAGCCAACATGGTCCAACTTGCTAATGCTAAGGAGGCGGAAACGCATGTGCTTCAGATGGTAGTGTATTCTGTGTGTCCCACACTTGGTTTATGGAAGCTAGCTATTTAACAATATAACTGTTATATGCAGATCCAGGATGGTCAAATACATGCCCTTATCAACCAGAAAGATGGAATGGTGAGATTCTTGGAGGAACCTGAGCAGTACAAAACCAGTGAGATGATAGAGGTCATGGATTCTGTCATCCAAAGGTATGTCTACGAACCAAATTTTTTGCTGCCGCGAAACCAAGTTCCTTGCTACTGCTTTTTTCTTTGGGGGCGGGGGCGACATGGAAAACATAAAAATTTCGATCCTCCTTTGTTTATATGATTCCGTAATAAGCAGCATCTGGAATCAAAATGATAGAGAATTGTATTGTTTACCCGGAGTAGAGTGCTAGAGTCAACCAAGCTTTGTGTGTGTTTTATGTGATTTTTCAGGACTATTGGGCTGTCGAAGAATCTCATAGCCATGGATGAGAGCTTGTCATGTGATCCTTTGTACTTGGGAAAGGTAACTTAATGCCATGTTTCATAGACTGTTATGTCCTGTCCTGGAACCTTTGTTCTCAGACTTGACCGTTGACAACTTTTTTTCTCAGGTTGGAAGGGAAAGGCAAAAGTTCGACTTCGGAGACGATTTTGATACTGTCCCTGAAAAGTTCTCCATGTAAACAGCAAAAGACCTGGTGGAACAAAACTTAACACAAAGACAACTTTAGTTGTGGGAATCTGGACAACTTTCTTTTGATTTCTTTGTTCTATTTTTTGTTGGTTTATGAAGTTTCATATATTGTTCTCACAATAGCCAACTAGTAGAGAAGAGCGAATCTTAATCATTACTTAAAAAAGTTTCTATTAGTGTCGTCTCTTGCTTAATTATTTAAAGAAAAAAAAAAGCACGGAAAGCACAATCCTCGCTTCTATAGTTTCAAACTGCGTGTCGTGTGCGGTAAATATGATAGGTTGTCGTCCCGTTATGTTGTTGGGCTAGTTTAAAGCCCATAACACAAAAATTGATGGCTTTTCAGTCTCAACAACCGCCACGTGGATTTATATTCTTAAAATCATCTTTTATGTCGCGTCTTCTCCCTTTCGTTTTCAACGTGATTTCCCTCTCTTATCTTCAATAAAAAAAAATATCTGAGAAAAAAGGGAAGGAAGAACGGAGCAACATCCTCAGAACCGCCGCCGGAGAATCTTTGTGCTTCCAAAGAATCGGAATTATTTTGATGGAAGGGATTATCAGTTGCTTTCATCCCAAATGCGTCTCCCTTCCAATTCGTTCATCCCCACTTTCTAGGGTTTCTTCACTCTCTCAGTTGAGGAACCGTAATTCACTCTCTTCATCTCGATCCGTTCCTCAGAGGAGCTTGTGCGTATCGTCTTCGAGCTCGGATACTTTACTCGCGGGCGGCTCATCAAAGGAAGACGAGAGGCAGAGCAAAGCATCGAGCAAGAAGGAAGGAGACGACTCGGGGGATTTGAAGCATTGGTTGGATAGGAATGGTTTACCTCCTTGCAAGGTATTGCTCAAGGAGAGACCCGCTCATGATCAAAACCATAAACCCATTCATTACGTTGCTGCTAGCGAGGATCTTCAGGTGTTTTGACTTTTTTTTCATTACAGAATCGTAGTTTGATAAAATTCGTTCGTTGTTGATAAACCTTTTCCTAATTGCAATGTTTATATTTACAGAAGGGCGACGTGGCGTTTTCAGTTCCAGACTCTTTGGTGGTCACACTTGAGAGAGTGTTGGGAAACGAGACTATTGGTATGAGCCATTCCACCCAGTTACCTACTTCACCAAGTTTGAATCTTTATTTGTAGTCATAAACCTCTGTTTTCTTTTTTCATACAGCTGAACTGTTGACGACGAACAAACTGTCTGAACTCGCTTGCCTAGCTTTGTATTTGATGTATGAGAAGAAACAAGGTAAGAAATCAGTTTGGTATCCTTATATAAGAGAACTTGATCGTCAAAGAGGAAGAGGTCACTTAGATGTGGAGTCTCCGTTGCTGTGGTCAGAGGCTGAGTTAGAATACTTAACTGGCAGCCCGACGAAGGTATTGCAATTAGTATATGCATGACATGTGATGTGAACTAGTGTAGTGGATTCTCAATGTTCATCTTCTTTGACATGGTCTAGGCCGAAGTTCTTGAGAGGGCTGAGGGGATTAAAAGAGAGTACTCGGAGCTTGACACTGTCTGGTTTATGGCTGGATCTTTATTTCAGGTCTGGACTACTATATCTGCAATCTAAAGCTTCAGCTTCTTGTTTTTATATGGAGCATACTTACATCAAGTTGTTTGTGTTTTTTTTTTGCAGCAATACCCATTTGACATACCAACTGAAGCTTTTACTTTTGAGATTTTTAAACAAGCGTTTGCTGCCGTTCAGTCCTGTGTGGTGCATCTACAAGTAATATTTCATTCTCTTTTGGATTTTTTCATATATCCTTCTGAAAGAATACATATAGTTAATTCTAATCATATGGTCTTAGTTCCGTTACTCTGGAGTTGCTTGTTACTTCTGCTAACTTTTATTCCTGTGCTCAGAATGTCAGTTTGGCTCGTCGGTTTGCTTTGGTTCCTCTTGGTCCTCCTTTGTTGGCATACTGTTCCAACTGCAAGGCAATGCTTACCGCTGTTGATGGTGCTGTTCAACTCGTGGTAGATAGGCCATATAAGGCTGGCGATCCTATAGTTGTCTGGTGCGTCTGTAACCCAAACTGCTCTTGCTTTCTGATTTTATCTTTTCTTACTTTTGTGTTTCATCCTTCTTCTCAAGGTGTGGGCCACAACCTAATGCGAAATTGCTTCTGAACTATGGATTCGTTGATGAAGATAACCCTTACGATAGAATAATCGTCGAGGTATTTATGAAATTTTGGTGCCTTTACTGTAAACTACAATGTAGTTTTCATGTGATTCTCTCCGCGTTTATAAGTCGTATCTTGCAAATCCAGGCAGCGCTGAGCACCGATGATCCTCAGTATCAGGACAAGAGACTTGTTGCTCAAAGGAACGGAAAATTATCCCAGCAAGTTTTTCAGGTATGAACGTGTGACATTCCTGTTTCAACACTGCTACTTTGAGATATTTTGCCTGATTTTTTGTTTTGTTTTGTTTTGTCATCCATATCAGGTTCGTGTGGGAAAAGAAAAAGAAGCTGTTCAAGATATGCTTCCCTACCTGCGACTGGGTTACATGTCTGATCCTGCTGAAATGCAATCAGTTATTTCGTCTCAAGGTCCAGTTTGTTCAGTAAGTAGAGAATGAGTGCTCTTTTTTTTTTTTTTCTTAGTAGTCTTTTGACATTCCCTTGATTGTATCAAATGCGTAGGCCCAACATGTGAGACCTCCATTGTTACTTCTATACATGAAGCTACTTGATAAAGGTTTAACTCTCAGTCTCTTTTGTAGATGAGCCCTTGCATGGAAAGAGCAGTATTAGATCAGCTTGCTGATTACTTCATGAGACGCTTGGCTGGCTACCCTACCACCCTAAAAGAAGATGATGCATTGGTATATCCTACCACCCTAAAAGCATTTTTGTTTTTGTTATTCCTGATTACTAATAGAATTGGTGATCAATAGTTGGCAGATCCTAGTCTGAATCCTAGGAAGCGAGTTGCCACACGGCTTGTCAGATTGGAGAAGAAAATGCTAGCTGCATGCCTTGTGGCAACAGTTGATTTGTTAAATGAGTTGCCCGATACAACCATCTCTCCATGCCCAGCACCCTATGCTCCCTCCTTGAAATAATAAAAAAAGGCACTCACTCATCTCTGTCCTATCTTTCTCAAATACTAATAACTAACATTTTCTGACCTCCTAAAACAATGTTTTAGTGTTGCAGCTGCATTTGTTGGTATGGCAGGAGTATTTTTTGGTCTGTGGTCGTCGCTTAACTAAGGTAAGTTTTAGTGCTCGAAAACAATAAATACAAAGTTTCCCTGAGATACATATAACTTGTATAGATTCTAGTTGAGACTAGTTTTTGTGTATTTCTCTGCTGCTATGAATATGATGGTTTAAATGTTGTTTCTGAGACCAGAAGTTGATTTTTATGTTTGTAAATGCATTGCAGTTGCAGGTAGTAAGCTACTAGGAGTGTACCTCTGGGTTGCCACGCAAATGTTTCCACCTTTGATCTTACTTTCTCTTGCAACAATTAAGCATTGTCAAAATCCTGTAATTACAGAGACAAACCCTTCAACTTCACAATTATTCTGTGTTTTGTTTTAGAATTTTAGTATTTTACTGTATCCAAAAATACTAGTATTAAATAAAATTGGGCTTCTGTCTTCTGAGATCCAGTTTAACTTAGAAGAAGGCCCAAGCCCATTGAAATACAAAAACGTGACGAACATTAACCAGACATTCATAACACATGTCTTGTCCTAACTCGACGAAGCTACTCATCAACCAGATTAACTTCGTCTGTTGTGTTAATTTACTTATTCCTCGTACATTCATCTCCTTCTTCAGTTTCAGCTAGGGTTGAGATTCCGATCTCAATGTCGATCAACGTCTTCAAAACCTCCGTTCCAGACCTCCCACTCTTCTTCACCATGTTCCTAATCATCTACCTCGTCGCCTACCTCATCGTCTTCCGCAATTGGAAAACACAAATCCGTCCCGAAGCTTCAAGCTGTCTAATCTCAATCTTCCACGGAACTCCCGCAGTCTTCCTCGCCTCACGCGCCGTCTTCTCCTCCTCCTCAGGCTTCTCCTTCTCCTCCGCCAACACCGCCGCTCAGAACACCGTCCTCGATTTCAGCGTCGCCTACTTCCTCACCGATCTCCTCCACTACATCGTCTTCTACCCTAGCGACGTCCTCTTCATCGGCCACCACGTAGCTACTCTCTTCGTCTTCATCACATGTCGCTTCCTCGTCTCCCACGGAGCCTGCGCCATATTAGGGCTCCTGATCCTCGCTGAGGTCACCAGCGCGTGTCAAAACGCGTGGACACTCGCCGGAGCGAGGAAGAGCGATCCGGAGTCTAGATTGGCCGTCAAAGTGTATGATCTCTTGTCTCCTCCGTTTTACCTATACTACAGTGTCGTTAGAGGAGTGTTGGGACCTTTGTTCTTTGGGAAGATGGTTGCTTCTTACGCTAGAGGCGAAGCTAACGGCGTGATACCTAACTGGCTGTGGGTTTCTTGGGCTGTTGTTGTTGGAACTGCTATTACTGTTAGTATACTTTGGATTTGGAATCTGTGGATAGAATTGTTTAGAGAAAGGAAGGCTAAAAAATTAGGACAAGACAAGAAGGTTAGATAGTTTTGTCATGATCATTTGTTTTGGCCTTCTTTTATGTACTATATTAATAATAATTGATTTGCTTCTGGATGAGAAGTATGTGCAGTTGCAGTTTTAATTCATGTGTGTTACATTCTCTGTATGATTCAGAAGTTTGTGACATTCATTGGTCTTGGTCAAGTTTTTTTCTACATCTCTCTTGGTTTGTAACTGTGCCAGACGCAGAGTGTAAGGTATTACAACGTCAGATAACTCTGATTGAATACACTTGGCCTCTGAGTTTATTTGTTCTGTCTAACAAATAATAGAGAAGCTTGTGTGTTACATGATGGCCTTCTTCCCGACAGCCAGGTAAGATTGACAGTCGTGAGAGGCCTAGCATTTCAGGTTAGTTTGCACCCATAATACTAGTTAGTGTGAGTTTAGCTGACAATCCTCATGGTTGGTAAATAGTAACTCAAGGTTTAGTTTCCTGATTCTTTAGAATCAGGCTCTCGACCAAGGGATCTATTTCTTTTTTTGGCTAAGATGATGCAAGAGGTAAACAAGTCATGACTGCTACTTTTTATGTTGGAAGATGTTTAGATGAGATAAACTGAGAAAGTCTCGTTAGACCTACCAACGAAAGAACAATGAATAGTAAACAAACCTTAGAATTCTTGTGGTGTTATCATTACAGACTCAATCATGACAAACTTATATCAAAATCAAATTTAAGATAATAATAATAGTCGGCTTAACACATATTCACTGTTTTAACTTTTTAAGTCCGACTACATTGAAGAATTGTTTGTGAATCCAACTTATGCAAACAGAAGAAAAAAACTGTGGAAAAGTAGTCCAAAGTTCAATGGTTGAAGGAACCTGGGGTCAGGGGCATTTATGGCACACACCTCCTGAGTCCTGATGATGGACCCAATGTTTTACATTTTAGAAACCAGACAGATCAATAAATCATCTCGTGAAAGATCTAAATAAACCGAATTAAATGGTATGGGCCTTGACCGAGACTATTATTGCAAATTAGTGTCAGTTTTATATTTCTGAATACGATCTCTAGAGTCTTGATTTTATAATTTTATAGTTCACCAATATCGACCAAATCTTTTTGAATGTTTCAAGGATTTGTTTTTTTCTCTCTCAATTTGTTTGGCAACATTCTCATATTCATATGAACACTGAATAAAACTATCATTAAGCTATAATAGAATGGTCAAACAATTATGCGATGACTAATTCAAGGTAGCATTCTTTGTTACATTTGAAAGTTTTCGCTTATATAACCAAGATTTTCATAAATTAAAATAAATTATAAGTAAGGCTGTCTTAGTTCATAGCCATATACTAATTGGAAACAAAATGAAGTGTCAATTTCTATGATTTAGTTTTTGGAATCTCATTTAATAGTTTCCATTTACAAAAAAAAAAAAAAAAAAAATTTATCATAGAAAGAACAGTATTGTAAATACCAGTTTTGTAGATAACATTGAACATACCTATTCGCACGCAAAGAAAAAAGAAAAGCTTTCTGCGCTTTGTACGTCGCTGGAACGTACGTATCTCGAAAACGAAACACAACTCTCTACTCACGGTAAACGCGGTACAGGTGATTATTGTCTCCTCTTATTACCAAGAGACAATGACACTTTATCCACAATCCAATGTCTTTCCCTCTCTCTACCTTCTTCTTCTTCCTCGTCATCATTTTGATTATAGAAAAGCTTGATCAATTTTGCTTCTTTGCACCCAGAAGCTTCGATCCCACTCTCCATAGACTCTCTCAATTTCAACTTGTATGAGCTCCATAGATGTGATCTCTCTCTCTCTCTCTCTCTCTCTCTCTCTCACACACCTAGAAAACCAAAAAAGTTCCCATTATTTGGGTGAGAACAGAGAGGGAAATGCCAAGCGTAGCTGTGAAACTCTACAGCGTCTTCTTCAAGCTCCTCCTCAAACACCGTCTCCAGAACCTCATCTCATCTCCCCCCGACGACAACGCGTCGCCGGATCCCTTCGGCGTCTCCACCCGATCCGATGAATCCGTCGCCGCCGCGAACCCGTCCTTCACCGACGGCGTCGCGACCAAAGACATCCACATCGATCCGATGACGTCGCTCACGGTCCGCATCTTCCTCCCCGAATCAGCTCTCTCTCCGTCCGAGCTTCGCCGCGGAGACGACGATTCTCATCCTCACAATCCCAGATCCGATCGGAGACATAGCCACGCCGTCATCCCTCGTAACCAGGCCTCTCCGGGGAGGAACGAGTCTCGGAGGAAGAGCTACGAACCTTACGGAGGATACGCGCCGTCGGCGAAGAGGAGCTCGCGGAAACTGCCGGTGATGTTGCAGTTTCACGGCGGAGGTTGGGTCGCCGGAGGATCTGACTCGGCGGGTAACGACTTCTTTTGCCGGAGGATAGCTAAAGTGTGCGATGTGATTGTGTTGGCAGTAGGGTATAGGCTTGCGCCTGAGAATAGGTATCCTGCGGCGTTTGAGGATGGGGTTAAGGTGCTGAATTGGCTTGGGAAGCAAGCTAATCTAGCTGATTGTTGCAAGTCTTTGGGTAATAATAGACGCGTTAATGGGGTTGAGTTGAAGAAACTGAATGTTCAAGGTCACATTGTTGATGCTTTTGGTGCTTCTATGGTTGAGCCTTGGCTTGCAGCTCATGCTGATCCTTCCAGGTTTGTATTTGTTGTCTTGCATGCTTGTTGCTCATGGACACATTGTGGATGATTGATGCTTGTTTGGTTGATCTATGGAGAACTAGGAACTAAATTGTTGTCAGGGGCCTGTCCTGGCAAAACCAAAGGAAACATTCAGATTAAACCTCAAAATTTGTAAAGAAAGAAAAAAATATTGAAATCTTTACTAAATCGTCTATAAACCCCAAAATTTCAAGACCGGTCCTGGTCATTGGTTCTGTGTAGAAGTTAGATGAGCTTATCTTCTATTGCTTGCAATCACACATCAAGAGCTGTTTCTGTTTCTCAACTTGTTGCTCATATATGATTTGAAACAGATGTGTTCTTTTGGGGGTGAGCTGTGGAGGGAACATAGCAGACTACGTAGCTCGGAAAGCAGTGGAAGCTGGGAAACTTCTAGAGCCTGTTAAAGTCGTTGCACAGGTTCTAATGTACCCTTTCTTCATCGGGAACAACCCAACACAGTCGGAGATAAAGCTGGCAAACTCTTACTTCTACGATAAGCCTGTCTCTGTTCTCGCCTGGAAACTCTTCTTACCAGAGAAAGAGTTCGACTTCGACCACCCGGCAGCAAACCCGCTTGCTCATAACCGGAGTGGACCGCCTCTGAAGCTAATGCCTCCAACGCTTACGGTAGTGGCGGAGCATGACTGGATGAGAGATCGAGCCATTGCTTACGCCGAGGAGCTTAGGAAAGTAAACGTAGATTCTCCAGTTTTGGAATATAAAGACGCGGTTCATGAGTTTGCAACGCTTGATATGCTTCTCAAGACTCCTCAGGCACAGGCATGCGCCGAAGATATTGCTATTTGGGTCAAGAAATACATTTCGCTCCGAGGCCATGAGTTCTCTTACTAAGACTAATACACTGTTAACTATTATTGTTACTCATTATCTTACTTTTTTTTGTATGTAGCAAAGATTTTGTGATTAGGATTAGAGACGATTCAAGATTTGAGTCTTTTTTTGGTTTAATGATGTATTCATATGTACGTATTCTGAAATCTGAATAAACCACCTTGGTAACTTTGAACCCAACATCTTAGAGCTTATCATCTTTGACCTGAGAAACACTAGAATACATCTGTTGGAACGGTCATAAATAGAACCTTTTACATGATAAAGCCGAAGAAGATCTGGAAAGGGCTCACGATTAAAACAAAGTCTCAGGGATTACACAAATCACATTTTAAACAGAGAAATAAAAAGAGTATTACAAGGACATCAAGAAGATGGGTTACTTTGAAACTTTCTTCTTGCCAGCAATGGCGATCTTCTTGCCCTTAAGAGTCCTGCAGTTGTTCTTGGTTCTCTGTCCACGACACGGCAACCCTTGGATGTGCCTAACGCCACGGTAACACTGAATCTCCTTCAATCTCTTGATAGCAAGCGCATTGAATCTCCTCTGCACAAACACAAAGTAAAGCAATCTAACAGTTCAGTTCTCTAATCTCAATAAATGAAAAGGGGCAAGACATTTTGAACTGTTACTATGTAAAGAGAGAGTACCAGATCACCCTCGATCATATACTTGGAGACTTCGTCACGAAGCACGATGAGCTCTTCCTCAGCCATGTCTTTGGTGATTTTGTTCTCCATCTGGAGATCAACGAGGATCTGGCGAGCTCTGGTTCGGCCAATGCCGTGAATGTACTGAAGAGAGTATTCGATTCTCTTGTTACTCGGAATCTCCACACCTCCAACACGAGCACATCTGATGGTTAGACTCTGCTTCTGCATTTCAACAAAAGGAACCAAAGTTAGCGAACTTTAATTACATCAAAGAGAGAGAGTTCTTGAGAAATTATTACACTGGGAGCGTTCGAAGCTGGGAGAGCAAGAGTGTTGCGAGTGAGAGGATTCCAGCTGCAAATGAGTGAGAGCGAGTGGGCTACGGGCATCGCAACCATCTGCGCCATTTTTTTTTTCTGTCTCCTTCTTCAGAGGCGACGAAAATGATGAGCTACGGATAAGGCAAAACGTCGAATCCAGACGCGTTTCTGTTGGGCTCCAAGAAAAGTAATTTACAATATCAAGTACTTATTGGGCTTTATTAGGCCCATTATTCTATCGTAAAGGCCACCTTTATCTTTCGATTGTTTGAGACATGCTCCTTTGCTGTGGCACGTATATATATATCAAGAATAATAATATAATCTTTTTTGATAAATCAAGAATAGAGAATTATAGAACTAGGAAATTTCGCAAAACTAATCCAATATGGCCTTACAATTCTTGGATGAGTATTTTCTCTACCTGTCTTCTCAGCTAATATATAAATGATGTTGCAAACGAGTAAAAGATTGTATAAAAATTGTTAGTGGAGAGATGCAAAGTCAACGTAGAAGAATGAGTCTTGTAACTATTGAGAGCTTGGGACAGGCATTAAGAAAAAGAATTTAAACACACATTATTGAGCTGGTCTTTAACTTCGTTGTCATTAGTTATTGTTGTTCTAATGTATTTTTTTTTTAAGTTGTCTGCATGTTTATTCATTTTGCAAATCTGATGCAGTTGAATTGTACTTATAGTTTTGGTTTCAAATCACTACAACATTAGTGTGATCTGTCTATATTAATATATACATTTTGTAAGTTTTTCTTTCTTTTTTAAAATTAAGTTCCTATTCAGGCAGGCTGTTTCTATATATTGATGTGTATGTTTGTTTCGCGATGCTTGGAGATTATATCCATGAGTGTATATAAGAAGCTTGTGGTTGATCTAGTAGCTAAATATAAGATATACACATTTCTTACAGAACCAATGTCTGAATGCACCCTTTGTTTGTTCAGTCATGCCCATTATTGTAACTTAAGGCTGTCATTTCATTATTTTGTTTAGGAAAACTCATCTGTGTATATATATATATATATCTAATTTGGAATTTGATTTATTACATTCATATATTTTCATATGAGTTTTTATAGTGCCTTGGTCAGATATATGATTGGTTCAAAGGAGGAAAATATGGTACAAAAGCATAAAAAGGAGAAATGTTTTTAGACAGGATTTATTATTTTGATAGCAACAGAAGATTACAGTCTTTCAAGATACAAGAAACGAGGAAGACATGAAAAAAAAATAAAGTTAAAAGAAAAAAATTCCGAGAGAAAGCAATAGAATGATGAATAGAAACAGAGCTTAGAAGACGAAGGACAAGGCACCGACCAATGCGGTGGCGATGAGCTGAGGATAGGCGGAGAAAGTGGCAGCACTTGGTGCCGGAGCATGAGCCTTGGGATCATGGGACGATGGAGACTTAGCCGGACCATGGTTGACTCCGTTGTGCGACTCAGCAGTCATGACCAAGACGGCCAAGACAATGCAGACGAAGGCAAAGCGGATCAAAGAACTTCTTGCTGCCATCTTGATTCCTCTCCTTCTTCTTATTCAGTTTCTTTCTTTTGCTTTTCTCTGTGATATCTATCAATAAACGGGTTCTTGAATATATAGAGAGATCGGGTTGTTTATAAAATGTTAGTAAATTTAAAAGTCTACGCATAAGAATGTGCCTTGGTGTAGAAACAACCATTAGTCGTTATCATTACACGTTGTTCCGCTTAGTCATTATTTTTTTTTAAAATAGAAAAGGACAGAGATGTGAACATGGTGGTGTGTTTGAAGTTTTTAGTGGACACCCATTTGTGATTTTATACTGTATGTACTGGAACAGCTAATTACTTCCTCGTCACCACGAGGAACGTGTCTTGATCAAACCAAATTGTACCGGTTTGATTACGGATCGATCCGGTCTGTTTTCTGGCTCTTGATTTGATATGAAATATAGTTTTAGTTTTGGTTTAGTTTCGTTACTTCGTTTCTTTGATTTTATCATAAAATCCAAGTTAATATACTGGAGATACGGGATTAGGTTGGACCTAGTGGGCTAGAAACGTAAGATTAGATTCTAATGGGCCTATAATGGATACGTCGTTTGACTTTGGTCTCTCGTATACTCGTATTATTAGTTTTCTTCATGGCCTCTAGTATAAATCTTTTTGCCAATGGTCCCTCATGTATTTAATACTCTACATTAGTCTAAAGTTTAGTTCAGTTGATCAGTTCAGAATCAGTGAACCAAAACAAAGTCGAATAATTGTTAGCTGCAAGTTTATTTTCGCTAAGATTATGATGAACCACGCAAACGCTATAATTAGAATATTCGATATAGTTATTTTGTCGACTAAGGTCGTATAAAAGCACATACTAACACAAACAGTAATGTAAGATTTACGAAACAGAAACCTCCATTATATATACGTCGATGGTAAATAAAATTTTAAACTTATTTTGACATCATATACTCATATATAGATAATTGCCCCCGATGACCTAGTTTTAAGTAGTATAATGCAAATTGAATGTCCACATAACAGAATAATAATTCAATGAGAAAAACTAATACAATTTGGATACTTGAGGTGATATACTTAACATTTAAAATAATTAAAATTAAATTAATTAAATTAATCAATTAGACTAAATGAGTTATACGACTATTCAATATTAAAATAATTAAATTAATATCACAGATTATATTAATCATATAAACACTGTAAATCGAAAAAGGAATAATAAAAGGAGACGCTCTCAGGCACACTTATCGAAGCCCTAAAATCAGATATGGTTTCCGACGCCGGCAGCTCCACAGCTCGCCGGCGTCGCTGCTTCTCGCCATGCTCTGCTCTCTTCTCTCCTGTTTTTCCTTTGTATGCTACTTTGCTTCACGGATCTCTCGAGGCGTTTGGTTTTGTGGTTCTCTCCGTCGTGGATGGCTTCGCTCGTCGTCGCTGCTACCAAGCCAAAGCCCTTTGGATCCTGTTTCTCACCTGTAACCCTCTTCAGCCGCTACTAACTACGCCTGTTTCAGATCTACTTTTGACTACTTGTGTGTGTGGGGATCCATACTTATCCTGGTGGTTTGAACTGCTGTATCTCTCCGGCCGTATCGTTGGGTTCAAGGTACTCACTTGTTTTCCCTCTCTGCCTTGTTCTATTGCCCTGATTTCAGATGCATATCTGGTCATCGGTGTTTGTGGGGTTTCACTTATATCACTGCAAGCAAGTTTTGACGGCTGGGGACTCCCACCGCGAACACCTCCTGCAGCTCTACACACTGACAATTGCTCATTCTCTTTAAGCTGGTTAGACTTCATTGACCTGCGGCTCAACTCTGTTTCAGATAAACCCTCTTGGCTCCAACACGGTAATGTTGAAGCTGCGAAAAGTTTCTGCCTGATCTCAGTTATTGTCTTCAAGGAATCCATCTTCAAGCTCAATCCTCTTTCAGTCTGGGTGAAGCTACAAATGTTAGGATCAGAAGGATATACTCTAATCCTTGGTGCAATCTTTGGAGGTTTTCCAAAATGTTCAAGCATAGCACACCATCAAAGTTCAACTCCAACAAGAGCAAATACCAAGAAATTTATGTCAGTAAGTTGGAGTCTATCAAAGCTTGGAGATTGTAGTCCCTTAGCACTTTTCTTAATAAAGGCTAGCCAAACTTCCTCATGCCGGGGCCATGAGAGACCACTTTTCACCATCCTCCACTTCGTAGGAGTGACAACTTCCACCAAAATCCCTCTTCGTGAGAAGGACTCTTTCTTTGGCTATGTAGTCAATGATCATTGTCGATTTCCTTACCGTTTGTTGCCTTATGTGATGGTTCGTTTGGGACCGGAAGGCACAACGATACTCATTTCGATGAGCATCGAGGTTATGGATCATTCAACATCACAATATACGGTGACTATTCCCGTTGAAGAACTTGAAGGACGATGTAATCTCTCTTGGAGCTTACTTGTATGTGGCACCTTTGAACTTTCTTTTGACTTGTTATCAAGCTTGTGTCTCTATCTTTCTCTTGCCTTGTATTGAATGTATCCAGTAGGATCGCACATCTACTTTCAGATGTTGTTTATATCTTTGTAGTTGGCTAAGTTTTATGAATGAAATATTTGGTGTTTCAAAAAAAAATAATAATATCACAGATTATGGCAAGTGAGTATAAAATTGACTTTCTTTATTAAGCAAGTTGCCTAATCATGAAAAGCAAAATAACATACTATGACGTAAAAAGTGGAGTCCTCAAAGGTTCATAACAAATAATTATATACAACATATTTTATAAATAGAATATTGCAAAAGTAAAAGATGCTTTGATGACAGAACAAGCACAACGCTTCGAAGAAGGGGACCGATGGATCCAAACAAATTTCAAATCGTTTATCTATTAACCAATTGTTTTAACAAAATACTAATAGTTAGTTAATTCCTTTAGTTGCCATTTAAAGAAATCGTATACTATTTATGATCATAAACTCAACAATAAGAACTTCACAATAAAGCAAACATATAATACTTGCAAATTGCATTATGGAAACTTGTTTAGAAATGTTTGTACTCATGAAATCTCAATCGACTTCCCAAATAATATTTTTTTGGATTAGTAAAAATGAAATTTATTTTTGCCAGTGCTTCAGCTCAAACTTAGATAGTTAATGAATCATAAGCTAAAAAAGAAGTTTGTCGACAAGCACATATTATTCTAAAACAAACTCACTAACTCTTTGTTTAATCATCTCGGCAATCATTATTTACTGCCTCTCTTATTAGTGTTATGCTTTAAACTTGGATTTATTTGTCTTTTAGCCTGTAAGTGACCTGTCAAAAGAGAGAATATTTGCCCTTCCCAACTCACCTCTTATTATTTATAGGTAATGCCCATTACTTGATTGAAAGCTCTCTTCTTTATACTTTTGGCTAACTCATCAAGCTCCCTCTTTGCTTTAAATCAGCATCATATCGATATGTATGCTATTTATTGATTAATGCCACTACGTAGAGTTTGCTTTGAATAAATGGGGAGAAAACCTTGCTGCGAAAAAATTGGATTGAAAAGAGGTCCATGGACTATAGAAGAAGATCATAGACTCATGAACTTCATTCTTAACAATGGCATCCATTGCTGGAGAGTCGTCCCCAAACTTGCAGGTCTTCTTTCTTTATCCAAACACATGTATAGATATCTGCATCCATAATTATGATTTTTTTTATTTTTTTTTATTCAAAAAAATAAAAATAATTATGATTTTATTATCATATTGCATTTTATGTTCTCTTTGGGGGTTTAATTAGTCTTTACATGTGCATGAAGGTTTGTTGAGATGTGGGAAGAGCTGCAGATTGAGATGGATTAATTATTTGAGACCTGATCTCAAGAGAGGTGGTTTCACTGATGCTGAAGAAGATAGGATTATGGAACTTCACTCTCAACTTGGCAATAGGTACCGCAGGATAATTTTTTTCTTTTTGGGTTAAAATATGAAAATGTTTTCTTTTTTTATATCAATTATGAAAATGTTATCTAAAACCTAAGTTCAACGTATATAGTTGTGCATGGGAGTGTGTTATTTTTGAGTGAAGAATTGTTTGTGGGAAAATGAATAATATATATGGGGATTTATACATTTTGTATAAGTTTGTCCATTTATCCTTCACGTGGTACGCTACTTTCTGATTAGTCTATGAGACTTGTACTACAAAGTGACATTGATAGGATTTCTTTATATGCTGTAGAAATGCTATAGTTATTCTTCTTACATGTTTTATGAGTGTTTGGACGTTGTAGGTGGTCTAAAATTGCCTCACTTTTCCCTGGTCGAACGGATAACGAGATAAAGAACCATTGGAATACGAAGATCAAAAAGAAGATGATACATCTTGGTTTAAATCAGGCTGCGCATGAACCAATAAATAGTATCACCAGCCGAACAAAACCTAAGCAGATAACAAATCCAAACATGTCTTCTACCATCACAGAAAAAGAAGAAACCAAGGAACAACGAAAAGATGATGTTATAATAGAAACAACGAAACCGTTAATAGTATCCAATAATGATGAAGAAATTCAGGCAGAAAACTGCAAAACTTTATATGCAGAAGAAGTAGACATCGGATCTCTATTCGCAATGCAAGACAACGAGATATCGATCTCGTCTTCTTCGTTCTCTTCTTTATATAGTAATATTTCAAGAAGTGAATCTTCATCATATCTTGCAGGAGATTCAATCTCTTTAGAGCAATGGGACTTGGATATGACGGACCCTTTGGTGCCTTGGGACCTCTTCACCAATCTTGATGATACGCTTTTCCTTTATGACAAAATGTGATATTACATTGTAGCATATCTATAAAATAATTGTCATAAGTAATTAGTATCTTCATTTCATGTATGTAAGATTGAATCGGAGTATGCATGGCGTGCAATAATGTATTATAATTTTCTCATACAATATGTATCATGTATGCATATATATATATAGTGTCATAGTGACGATATTTTTCTCGTATTAATTAGTAGCTATAATGTACTTTTTAGTTTTATCGGCAAGACCGTAAGTAACTATCACCATTATCGTAGTAATTTTCAAATAGTTGTTCCTAGTTATATATCAAGTTCCATACAATTCTACTAAATTCTTGCAACACTTCCAATAAAAACAGGAAACATATATATAAAACAAAACCAATCCCACCTCCCACATGTGCGGGCACAATAAGTGTTGCTTAGAACATGATTATTGGAAAGTTCTTACGGTCGGGTTCTTAGTGCAATATAAGAATCTATGTTTACATTAATTTATATATGTATAAATGTGTTTATAGTTTGGTGAATTAGGTTAATGCGGCCTTTCATCTATTAAAAGAAACATTTACGGGGAAAACATATAGAAGAAACATATACTAAACAAAACTTGTGAAAATGACTCTAACCCTTTTAAAAGAAAGAAGAAAAAAACTAATGAAACAATTGGCCCGTTTGAGAATTAACAATGAGTTCCAAAATAAATTATACCTACCTACTTTGCAAAAAAAAAAAAAAACAATTGTACCTACTTTATTCGAAGCAGGCAAATGATTTAATTTTGTTTTGTATAAATGAATTAAGCAATCACATCTGCTAAAATTTCGATAACTATTAATATTTTCTTAAGAATATTTGATTTGATCGGACCAAAATAATCAAGAATAAAATATTTGTTTACACTTTTAGATCATGGTGATCATAGTTGTTGGGATAAAAGACAATGACGACAATGTTGCTTCCGTCAAGTGTTTGGAATTTTGCAATCATTGAATTAATTACTATGATTATGTTATTATAGTTTTCTTTAAAACTGAGTGCGATTAATTAATTAAACTCCGTGTGTAAACGAATAATTTTTTTGTAATAATAGTAAAACATTAAAAAAAATTGGAAGCTATGTCACATTTAAGTGTATATTTTAAAAGAAATTTTAAGTGTTATTTGTTTATTTAAATGGTAATTATGAAAACAGTGGTATGGAATGAAAAACAAATCTATGTGTTTTCTTTTAATGTCAAACAATCTCCACTAGGTATATTAAGAAAAGAGAGACTAGACTCACAAATAAAAAGTTTATATAAAACTGTACAACTAGCAAATATATGAGCTCTAATTTTTTTTTAAAAAAGAATACGAAATTACCATAGAAGCAGCAAACATAAACAAGCTAATTTGAACCTAAATCTAACACTGACACTAAGCTACAAGAGATAACGTGAAGCTGAAGAAACACAACCAAACGGCAATTGCAGGCGTAGGAGCTACGGATGTGGTGGTACGGTCGTGGG
The DNA here is from genome assembly GCF_000695525.1 of Brassica oleracea var. oleracea. Classification (NCBI taxonomy): domain Eukaryota; kingdom Viridiplantae; phylum Streptophyta; class Magnoliopsida; order Brassicales; family Brassicaceae; genus Brassica; species Brassica oleracea. The sequence continues at coordinate 49,117,027 of NC_027756.1, read as the reverse complement.
TCATGACCTCGACGATCATCTTCTGACCTTTTTCACAGTGACCAGACGTTCCACTTATGAAATAGTAAGGAACTGAGTGATCAAACATGAACCGGGTCTTGCCCGTATTCGAGTAGAATCTTGGGTGCGACGAATTGCATTGCATATAACCCTCCTTTGTCACTTGCATCACCGAATCTTTCTTGTACTTGAATCCTTTTGACCCCATAAAACCAAACAAGGAAAAAAAATCAAATTTGATGTGTAAAGAGATTGAAACTTTTTAAAAGTTTAGGATATGCTTACGAATGGTGTCTCCAACTTGGAACCGTTGACCGGAAGCCCAATCGTTAAGACTTGTTGAAACATTTGCAGGAGGAATAACCCAATGGAGTTTGTATTCATTTGAAGAGACTGAACCAGAAACCATTAAGACAATTACTAGCCAAAGAAACATCTTTTTTTTTTTAACTTTCTTATCCCGAGAGTAAACAACAATGGAGTGAATCTGGTTCTAGGGTTAATAAATTAGGATTTTTATAAGACAAAGAGTCGGGTTGGTTACGAGAAGAGAGATAGTGGGAGAGAGTGATGGGAGATAAGTGTTAGTGGCTGGTTAAGTGCTTTTGATTAAAATGAAAACAAGCGGGAACAAAGGAGGATCAAACACTCTGAGCCAGTTAGAGTGTTTCCGTGGCTATTTGTAATAACCGTACATCTAAATTGATTTTGGTCCCGTCCGGTCCATTCCAGTACAAGTCTTTAGCTTGATCTCAGGCTTAAACAGCTTAACAAGATCACTGATGTATCTAAACTTTATTACATAACTCGGAACATTGAATTTATCATGACCATGTCTTCATAAATCTTCATGTCAGAACTCACTATAGCACAGTGCCAAGAGTCTGTTACAGCACGTGGCATCTTCTGTCTTGTACAATGTTTGTTACACTAATAACAAGAAATATGTCTCTATCTCCTATCCATTATCTTGTACATACTGTTACGCTCTCTTCTCTTTGTCTGGTCGAGGATGATCCAAAAGATTAAGATGAATGGTGTAAGTAGCTTTAGGAAAATGTTTTTGTTTCAAAATATAAGTAGTTTTCGTATTTCTAGATAATTTTTACTTTTATTGAATACAGTGTGACCAATCAAATTAAATAGATTTATTTTATTGGTTAAATTATATATAACCTATTTATTATAAAATATTTTTTAATAACATAATAATTTTCTTAATCTTCGTGCTTTTAACCAAAACTACTTATATTATGAAACGGAGGAAGTATATAACGCTATGGAATTTTGCTAAATATTTCTTGTTCATGAGTTTTTTTATCTTTCTTTTTTTTTAATCAGTTTTTTCATCTTTGGGAAAGTTTTCGATATTGTATGGATTTATCCTTTTATGGGTTTGTTTATATTTTTGGATTTGTTTTTATCCTTTTGTGATTTTTGTGCGGTTTATTAGGATGCTTGTATTTTTGATGAATTAATAGAATAGTTGCCGATAAACAAAAACCTCTATGCAGACAAGAATATTCTCGATCGGAACCTGATTTTGAACACGTAGACTTAACCGTCCATGTTTATGGGCTCAGTGTATGCTGGCGCTACAAGAAAACACAGTTTTAGCAAGGAAATTTAACGAGGAAAACTATTCCTCGTGAAATTACAATGACTTAACGATGAAATTGCGAGGAAATAAAGTTTCCTCGTAATGGCCTTGTAAAATACCGAGTAAAGCTTTTCCTCGTAGAATCGTCGTAAGTTGACGTGGTTTTTCCGAGAAAAATGTGTTTCGTCGCAAATTCGTCGTAATTTTAGCATGATTTTTACGAGGAAATAACTTACGAGGAAAGAACGAGAAATCCACCAACTTAACACGTTTTTTTTGCCACCAACCTAATTTTTCGTCGTAAATTCCTAGCAAAATTCAACTACCAGATTCGAAAATTTTCTATATATATGGAGGTTTGAACATAATTTTAAGCACACCAACAAGAAAAAAAACGTGAAAAAAATGTCGGGCTTGGGAAATATTTTCGAGTTGCGGAGGTGGATGTATATGCATAGAGATGCTAACGGGAGAGTGACGAAAGAATATCTTGCTGGGTTGGAGCGTTTTATGCATCAAGCAGATTCTACACCGCTCGCCCAAGAAAGCGGTAAAATATTCTGTCCTTGTAGGAAATGTAACAATTCAAAGTTGGCAAATCGTGAAAATGTTTGGAAGCATTTAGTAAATAGAGGTTTCACGCCAAATTATTATATCTGGTTTCAACATGGAGAAGGTTATAGTTATGATCAGAATGAAGCTAGTAGTAGTAATAGCAACTTTCAAGAAGAACCGGTTGATCATCAATTGCATAATGCACATAGTTACCATCAGGAGGATCAGCCGATGGTAGATTATGATAGGGTTCATGATATGGTAACTGATGCATTCGTAGCTCATGATGATGAAGATGAAGAACCTAACATAGATTCAAAAAAGTTTTATGAAATGTTAGATGCGGCAAATCAACCACTTTACAGTGGTTGTAGAGAAGGTCTCTCTAAATTGTCATTGGCTGCTAGAATGATGAATATTAAAACTGATCACAATCTACCTGAAAGTTGCATGAACGAATGGGCAGATTTATTTAAAGAGTATTTGCCGGAAGACAATGAGTCTGCTGATTCTTATTATGAGATTCAGAAACTGGTTTATAGTCTTGGGTTGCCTTCGGAGATGATAGATGTTTGCATCGACAACTGCATGATCTACTGGGGAGATGATGAGAAGTTGGAAGAATGTCGATTCTGCAAGAAACCACGATTCAAGCCGCAAGGAAGGGGACGTAATAGGGTACCGTACCAAAGGATGTGGTACCTACCAATTACAGATAGATTGAAAAGATTGTACCAATCGGAGCAGACTGCTGGAAAGATGAGGTGGCATGCCGAGCATACTCAGACGGATGGTGAGATGACTCATCCATCAGATGCAAGAGCCTGGAAAAATTTTAACAAAGTACATCCGAATTTCGCTAGCAATAGCCGGAATGTGTACCTCGGATTATGCACAGATGGATTTAGTCCATTTGGAATGTCAGGGAGACAATATTCATTGTGGCCTGTCTTTCTTACGCCATACAACCTGCCACCGGAGATGTGCATGCAACGGGAGTTTTTATTCTTGACCATATTAATACCCGGTCCGAAGCATCCAAAAAGGTCACTTGATGTTTTCCTACAACCACTGATAAAAGAGTTGAAAGATTTGTGGTCAACAGGGGTGAGGACGTATGACTGCTCAACGAAGAAGAATTTTACGATGCGAGCTATGCTTTTGTGGACCATAAGTGACTTTCCTGCCTATGGGATGTTGTCTGGATGGACTACACATGGGAGATTAGCTTGTCCATATTGTAATGGAACGACAGATGCATTTCAACTGAAGAATGGTAGAAAGACAAGTTGGTTCGATTGTCACCGTCGATTTCTTCCAGTTGGCCATCCGTACCGAAGAAACAAGAATTTGTTTAGGCACAAAAAGGTTGTGAGAGACACTCCTCCTCCATATCTAACTGGAGAACAAATTGAAGCGCAAATCGACTACTACGGAGCTAACGAAACAGTTCGCTGGGGTGGTAATTGGCATGTCCCTCGTAATATGCCTGATTCTTACGGTGTTCATCACAACTGGCACAAGAAGAGTATATTTTGGGAGTTACCATATTGGAAGGATCTCCTTCTGCGCCACAACCTTGATGTGATGCATATAGAGAAGAATTTCTTTGAGAACATCATGAATACAATATTGAATGTCCCAGGGAAGACAAAAGACAACATAAAATCGAGGTTGGACTTGCCGGATATTTTTACCGAAGATCCCACGGAGAAAGCTGTTGAAGACGAGTTTCATGTAAATGATGATGTTTCAAGTGATGACGAGAATGTCGATGAATCCGATTAATGTATTTCATATTTGTATGAGTTTGATTTATTATATATAATTAAAGATAATGGGAGTTTATTTATAAATAAGATATCGACATTAATTATAAGTAAAGGAATTGTGTTTTTATAATTTTCGGTTTGGATTAGAATGAATTGCTTGAGGTTAAAGGATAGAAGTGTTTGATATATGAAGTAGAAGATAAAGAAGATGTGGTTTGGGATTTGGGGTTTCGTTTTAGGGGTTTAGAGACAGTCGTCGTACTTTCCACGTTACCTCACGGGAATTTTACGACGATTTATAATACATTACCTCGCATATTCCACGGTAACAGTAAACGTCGTAAGAGCCTCGTTAACTTACGTGGAATGAGCGAGGTTAGCTTTTTTATTTTACTTTTCGTCGTTAATTCGTCGGTAAATATAAACCCTAAACTAAAATGAAACCCAAATCCCTAAACCCCAAATGTGCAAACCCTAAAACTCCCCATCCTACTTCATATAAACTAAAAAAAAATTAATTTTCAATTTTTTTTTTATGTTTTTAAACCTTTCATATATGATTTGTAGCGTGTGTTTGATTTGTTGTGTGATACGTCAAATTCAAAATTTGTAAAATTGTTTTCCAACGTATTAAACCTTTCAAATTCAAAAAAATATATATATTGAAGTTAAAGGGTTAGAAATATATGAAGTATAAGATAAGAAATATAAGGAAGATAGGGTTTGAGGTTTGGAGATAAGAAAGATAGGGTTTGAGGTTTGGAGATAAGAAAGATAGGGTTTGAGGTTTGGAGATAAGAAAGATAGGGTTTGAGGTTTGGAGATAAGAAAGATAGGGTTTGAGGTTTGGAGATAAGAAAGATAGGGTTTGAGGTTTGGAGATAAGAAAGATAGGGTTTGAGGTTTGGAGATAAGAAAGATAGGGTTTGAGGTTTGGAGATAAGAAAGATAGGGTTTGAGGTTTGGAGATAAGAAAGATAGGGTTTGAGGTTTGGAGATAAGAAAGATAGGGTTTGAGGTTTGGAGATAAGAAAGATAGGGTTTGAGGTTTGGAGATAAGAAAGATAGGGTTTGAGGTTTGGAGATAAGAAAGATAGGGTTTGAGGTTTGGAGATAAGAAAGATAGGGTTTGAGGTTTGGAGATAAGAAAGATAGGGTTTGAGGTTTGGAGATAAGAAAGATAGGGTTTGAGGTTTGG